>NC_089796.1:66696362-66723862 GCF_040412425.1 Macrobrachium rosenbergii | reverse complement strand
TGGAGAAGCATTCCATAGGAATATGTTCATTTTCTGAAATAATAATAATAATAATAATAATAATAATAATAATATGTATGTGTCCATCAACCATCATCATCTGTCATCATCATCATCATCATCGTCATCATATTATTATTATTATTATTATTATTATTATTATTAAAAATATATAAAGACGATGCCATAACAAACAGATGAATGCAATAATATATATGTACACACACACATGCATATATACACACATATATATATATATATATATATATATATATATATATATATATATATAATCAATGCTTCTAAACGTCTGCTAATGTCCAATTTGCTCTACCTCCCGGAAATAATATATTTTCATATATGTTGTGAAGGGAATGTCTTTAGTTGATAATAAGTTCGTCGTCCCGTGGGCTCGAACCAGCGAAGGACAAGAACTCAGGACTACAGTGGACACATTAACCCACACAATATGTATATACATATATATATATATATATATATATATATATATATATATATATATATATATATATATATATATATGTATATACATGTTGTGTGTGTATATATAATATATACATACATATATATATATATATATATATATATATATATATATATATATATATATATATATAAAACCATCATGTAAAAATAGGTCATCACTTTCACAGGAATACTAAAATGCAATAGATTTCCCAAATAAAATCTCTCTACGTATAATCTTTGAACGTTCACAGATTGGAAGAGAGAGAGAGAGAGAGAGAGAGAGAGAGAGAGAGAGAGAGAGAGAGAGAGAGGCACCCGTATTCCCTCTCGCGTAACAGGCACCCTTTATCAGTGTTAATAAATAGATATGATTTCGCTTCAAAAAAAGGAAGCCTTTGAAGCGTTCATCTGGTCCAGGCTCTGACGTTCTCGTATTTCCCTATTTTCGTATTTCGAATTGTCCCCTTCAGTCCTCTTTCGTTGCTTTCTGTTCCCGAATTCGTAGTATTCCTGGGCTCTTTCCAAAACGGAGGAAATTGGGGAAAAAATGAGAATGGGTCGCATTTGGCGTAAATGTTATGAATGGAAGCTAATCGGAATTTATACGTATGACGAGTTACAGAATATAGATTGTATTTCCTCTGTTTGTGTTATTGTATTATTTTTGTTTGAATGCTTGAAATTTTGATTTTTTTTATTTATGCGTATGATAAGTTAAAGAGTGTGGATTGGCATTCCCTCTTTTGTACTATTGAATTATTTTTGTTTGAATTCTTGAAATTTGAGTTTTTAAATTTACACGTATGATGAGTTATACAATTTAGATTGAATTCCCTCTTTCGTACTGTTGTATTATTTCTGTTTTGAATACTTGAAATTTGAATTTTTTTTATTTTATACGTATTATAAGTTACAGAATATAGATTTGTTTTCCTTCTTCTGTATTACTGAATTATTTTTGTTCAAAATCCGTCAGAAAATACGTAGAATATATAACCTCCTATATATATTTTTTTTCCACTTGGATATTTGAAAATTGATTTTTTTTATTTGCGCGTAAAAGTGTAAGTTACAGTATGTAGATTTGGATTCCATATTTTGTATTGTTGAATTATCAGTGTTTGTTCAGAATCCGGATGAAGAACACGAAGAATGTATTACCTCATGTTTATCATTTTTTCCCAATCGAATACTGGAAATTTTAATACATTTATGTACGTGATATTTTCTGTACATATGTATATACATATATACATATATATATAAATATATATATATATATATATATATATATATAATTTATTTATTCATATATATATATTTGTATATATATATATATATATATACATATATAATAATTTATTTATTTATGTATATATATTTGTATATAATATATGTATATACAGTATATATATATAAATTATATATATATATATATATATATATATATATATATATATATATATATATATATATATATATATATATATATATATATATATATATATATATATATATTTTATATATTATATACTGTATATACATATATATAAATATATATATATATATATATATATATATATATATATATATAAATTTATATATTTATATATATATATATATGTACAGAAAATATCAAGTACATAAATAAATTAAAATAACAAATTAAATTATATTATATATATATATATATATATATAATTTGTTATTTCTGAAGTCATCTGTTTTTTATTCGTTAATTTGAAATTAATTCCATGAATAGTCCACGGAAGTTGAAAATTCAAGTTATAAGCTTCTAGCACTGAAAGAACTCTACTACAGTAATCCTAAAACTGTACACGTGATAATTTGCTGTCTACAATGGTTGTCTGATTAAAGATTTAGACGAAACAGCCTTACACGGCAAACCTGATATGGTCATCATAATTATGCCAAAAAAGCAATATCACGCATTTTGGTAATATTGCATTCCTTTATTGGGATTTCTTTCAAATAAACGCAAGAGCTTGTTTGTTTGGTGTACGGCAATATCTATTTAATCTTCACTCACTCAGTTCAGTTCAAATTTCTGATGATTAGGATAAGCTTGATATTCTAGAAGTGTTTTCTTTGGCCGTGGTTATCTCTCTCTCTCTCTCTCTCTCTCTCTCTCTCTCTCTCTCTCTCTCTCTCTTCTTCTTCTTCTTCTTCTTCTTCTTCTTCTTCTTCCCTTCTTCTCTCTCTCTTCTTCTTCTTCCCTCTCTCTCTCTCTCTCTCTCTCTCTCTCTTCTTCTTCTTCTTCTTCTTCTTCTTCTCTTCTTCTTGTTCTTCTTCTACTACTCTCTCTCTCTCTCTCTCTCTCTCTCTCTCTCTCTCTCTCTTTTCTTCTTCTTCTTCTTCTTCTTGTTCTCTCTCTCTCTCTCTCTCTCTCTCTCTCTCTCTCTCTCTCTCTCTCTCTCTCTCTCTCTCTCTCTCTCATTGAAGTTAATATTTTTTCCTTAGAGATATCCATTCTTCTAAATTCCACAAAGAGGTTAGAATTCGTTTATTGATTAGTTTCATCACGCTGGCGTCGCAAGAATTCAGTTCCAAATTCCACTTTCGTAAGCCTGCGTAGGAAAAAAAATGAGTGAGATGAAGAAAAAACAAAAAGAAAATTTTAAAACGTTTTGACTGATAAATGGCTCATTTTGGAATAACTGTTAAGAATTTTTTTTTCATACTGAAATATGAGTTGTTAATAAGTGGTTCTGACTGTCTTTCCCATGTAGATAATTGGTGGTAAATTTTAAAGATTATACTGTACTTATATATATATATATATATATATATATATATATATATATATAATATATATATATATATATATATACATATATATATACACGATATATACACGTGTGTATATATATCTTATATGTATATTAGGCCTATACATATTATGTCTTATACATATAAGTATGGGTGCAGGACAGAATCCCAGTGCCATAGTACAAACACCCTCCGCCCGACAGCCAGAATCCCGACAGGCCAATATACCGACAAGCTCATAATCCCGACTGACAAAATTTCGACAGAAAACATACATTTCGATTTTGTTCTCTGAAATGATTTTGTTGGGTAAGCAAAATAATGACGGTATTAAACATATATTCAAAATATACTGTAGGTTCACACTTAAATGAAGGATCAGATGTAAATGTGTAATTAAAAGAGTTTAAGTGTTCATTTAACAATTGTTAAAAGAATGAAAAAATTGATTAAAGAAATAAATTGCGTGCTGTTCCACGAAGATTATCTAAAACATTTTGATTATCTAAAACATTTTGAAATTCACGTTCACTCATCACGTTGGTGGTCCGTTCTTCAAAAAAAATTTTTTTTTTTTCAGGAGATTGTTTACCGCGAGGTGTGCATTTAATTTGGTTGTTGACTTGCTGCTCCTCTTTCCTAACTCTTCACTTGTGCCATAAAGCCCAATATGAGCTCTTCCAATGACGTTTTCCCATCTCCTGCGCCATGCTGCTACTGCATTTTGCGTGCGTGGAAATCATAGTTGCGTGGAGTCGTGTACTGACCACATAACAGGAGGGAATAATGGCGTTGCACGGACGACAGCGCCATTACGCAAACGCCTTCTTATTGGTCCGAGTACGTAATTAATTTCAAACCATATAACAACATCGTCCGCGTCTTCTGGCAAATAAGATTTTGAAACTTCCAAAGCTTCCGGAATTTCATTCGCTGGAAGGAATGCGAAGGCAGATAAATTTAATGTCGCATCATCAAACTAAAGTTTTCATCATTGCTGTAGCGAATTTCTAATCCAGTTGACTGATTTCTCGCCATAAGCACTGTCCTAAATGGAACAAAGTTAGCTGTTGGCTTGAAACAAGCGTATATTTATAAACGACCTCCTCCCTCTTCCCAGTCATTAAAGCCTACACAAGTAGAAAGACCCTACGGTTTCCATATCCCACAGGTGCATGAATTTTGTGCAGCTGGTGAAATAATGTAGGAACTGTCTTAAAAGTACCATCCATGATCCAATATTGAGCTTCTGATAACCTCTTCAAATTTGCGGCTGTATTGAATACCAGAAGTCTGTCATCCTCTGCTGTAGAATTTCTTGTCAAAAATAAAACACCAGTTAATGTAAGTTTTAGTTCTGGTGGGATGCTGATTTCTTCTAATGGCCTTGGTTCTGACGGACGCTCACACTGCCCAATCCGCTTTATAGACTTTCTTAATTAACGCATTTTTGGAAGGTAGAAGACATGGTACAATATTCTGAGGAGCAGAGACGGTACTTGACTGAATAATTTGACACGGTCGATCTCTTGTAGATTTTGCCTGTATTTTCACGTCGTGTATGATTTTTGCAACACCAGCAGCACTTACAAAAGGAGAGTGATTGTGTTCAACAGATTTTGTTAGTGAATGCTTTCCATTCACAAGCTGAGTAACTGCTCTGCCTTTACAGTTATCAGATTTACGAAAATTACAACATTATAATAATAGTTTCTGTTTTTATCCTTCACCATCGAATATCAGGTACGTTGATTTCATCTTTTCCTTTTTGTGAGAAAATCGTTTCACAAGCTTCTTCCATTTCTATGGGAGATTTAGAAATAAAATAAATTTCAAAATTATGTGCGAGGTTTAGACTATCCTCAAAAGCAAACTAAAAAAAGTACACAGACAGGACTACCTATACAGTGTATGAAGAGGGAGGAGTTAAGAATTACAACGCTAAGCTACACGAAGAAAATCAATGATTAACATTGAATACGTAATTATGGTTAAAAAGAGGTTAAATAAATGTAAGCGTGGGCTGTACGGGTATAAAAAATGAGGCGATTGGTCTTTTACTTTTCAAACACAAACGTGCTGTAAACATACCATTAATTAATACTTTTTGTCTTTTATCAATTACCATCTTAACTAAACAAATGCTTGATGCATACACACACACACAAACCAACAAATATACATGTACATACATACATACATATATGTATATATATATATATATATATATACTATATATATATATATATATATATATATATATATATATATGTATGTATATATATATATATATATATATATATATATATATATATACTATATATATATATATAAATATGTCAAGGATTTTGGATGTTGGGATTTTGGGCTTGTCGGTATCTTGGCCTGTCAGGATTCTAGCTGTCAGGCTTGTGTCTGGGATTATGGCAGTCAGGATTGTGACCCAGACCCAAAAGTATATACATAAATAAAACATACGTATGTATGTATGTATATATATATATATATACACGCACGTATAAACGGGAAAAAGATTTAACAAGAACTCTTTGATAGTGAGATCTTATTACCATACCCACGTGTATAAAATATTATTCCCCAACCTTTGCCTGCCATTTGAACTCCATTACGGATAAAAAATAAAAAATATAAAAAAGCAAGCCTTTCTTGAGCGGAGGCAATCAGATTAAGGCGCATTTTAAATTTAGGGAGTTATTCAAAGCCAAATGAAAATAAAAAAAATAAAAACCCGAGCGCTTTTTTAGTGTCTATAAAAACTAAATTGAAAATGTTTCGCGCTTACTTGTTGCCGAATCTGAATTTCTCTCTCTCTCTCTCTCTCTCTCTCTCTCTCTCTCTCTCTCTCTCTCTCTCTCTCTCTCTCTCCTTCCTCTACCCGTTCTCTCTCTCTCTTCTTCTTCTTCTCTCTCTCTTCTTCTTCTTCTTCTTCTTCTTCTACTCTCTCTCTCTCTCCTTCTTCTTCTCTCTCTCTTCTTCTTCTTCTTCTTCTTCTTCTCTCTCTCTCTCTCCTTCTTCTACTCTCTCTCTCTCTCTCTCCTTCTTCTTCTTCTACTTTCTCTCTCTCTCTCTCTCCTTCTTCTTCTACTTTCTCTCTCTCTCTCTCTCTCTCTCTCTCTCTCTGCTCCCGAAAGTGGAGAGGGAGCGAGGAGTTTCTTTTATTCCTCCGCGGCGGAAGTAACTGGGTCTTGGAGGGTAACTTGGGTGGGTATTTGAGAAAAGGGGGGGAGGGGTGGAGTTTCTCCGAGACTCAAGGTGGAGACTCAAGATGGGCTTTTTCCTTCATTGTCCCTCCGTCTGCCCAGGTCTGAACGTCCGTCTGCTCCGAGGTATAGGCTTGAATTTATGCTGATTTCTCTCTCTCTCTCTCTCTCTCTCTCTCTCCTCTCTCTCTCTCTCTCTCTCTCTCTCTCTCTCTCTGGCTTTTTAACTGTCTATGGTATCTCTCTCACTCTCTAGTTCTCTCTCCTCTTTCTCTCTCTCTCAGAGACACAGAGAGAGACACAGAAAGAAGAGAGGAGAAAAACCTAACGTTCTGAGAGAGAGGTGTGTGTGTGTATGTAATGAGAGAGAGAGAGAGAAGAGAGAGAGAGAGAGAGAAGAAGAAAGAAAGTGTTTGACAGACAGACAGGGAGAGACTTTGTATGATATCGCCCTTCTGTGAGGAAAGGGGGCGAGGGGGAATTTCACGAGTCTGTTCCAATAAAACGATTAATAATTTATCGGAATACCTTTATAGACTAATCAGCATCCGCTATTAGCAGGCTTCCCCGCTGGGAAATTATCAGGAGGGAAAATAATCGCGTATCTGGTTAAACAATAATTATATTAAAGCCGAATAGCCCTGTGCCAATTATTATACCATCAGATAACAGATAATTATTCATATCCTCATGGCGGTCCTTTTTATTTTAACTTTCTCTCTCTCTCTCTCTCTCTCTCTCTCTCTCTCTCTCTCTCTCTCTCTCTCTCTCTCTCATTCCCAGGAAGTCTAGCTTGGGATTGGTCTGGATTCCTCAACAGTTACTGACTGACCAATTGTCCTCATCAAAAAAATTAAATGAATCTTTTTAAATCTTTCTACGCGATGACTCTCAGCGGTCATGTTTTGTTCAGGCTCAAGAAAGCAAGAAGAAGAAGAAGAAGAAAGAAGAGAGAAAGAAGAAGAAAGAAGAAGAGAGAAGAGAAGCTGGTTGTGAACGTGTTCGGAGCGAGAAATGGCTGTCATAATGTGCATTGTCAGGGATTGGGAATTCTATCCCGTCTTTGTTTTCCCTCCGGTATAACAATCTTTCATCGTTTCAGACAGAAGAATTTTTTTTTTATTCTGTAAAATAAAAATTGTACACAAATAACACAGGAAAACATTGACAACAAGTAATGCTGATATTACGCACCGAAGTTCCCGAAGACACCCTTTAGCAAACTCTCCACTAGACGTCATCATATTATGAAAAAATGATGGAAACGGACAAGTCACATTCGAACACAAACTGAGACTCGCTACACAAACATGACATCAAATGTAACGAGATACCTCCTCTTCTTCTTCTTTTTTTTTTTTTGGCGATGCAAATGCTCTCTGTTGACGACAATTGCTGTTTATGGTCTGACGCCTGTGACATGGCGCAATGCCCCGAGAAACGGGTCATGTTCTCCGTGTAAATTGCCGCTGGGCATTGTGGTAATGAGCATGTCAGGCCAGTGGACGGTTGTTTTAGGTTTTAGAATTACTCAAGCTTAATTCCCCTTGCGTCGAATGTTTGCAGATTGTCTGGGGGCCATACTGAAGGCATCTTACACAATGTTAATTAACAGAATTATCTAAAATATTGGGTCAAAATGTTATCATTGCTTGGGACAAGCAGGCTAGTGGACGGTTGTTTTAGGTTTTAGAAGTGTTCAAGCTTAATTCCGCTTTCGTCTAGGGCCCATATTGAAGGCATCTTAAACAATATTAAAGCAAAGAACTATGTAAAATATTGCATAAAATTGTTATATTCGTCTGAGGTCTTCAGGCCAGTGGACTGTTGTTATAGAATTACTCAAGCATAATTCCCCTTACGTCAGATATTTGTAGATCGTCTAGGGGCCATATTGAAGGCATCTTAAACAATATTAAAGCAAAGAGCTATGTAAAATATTGCACAAAATTGTTATATTCGTCTGAGGAATTCAGGCCAGTGGACTGTTGTTATAGAATTACTCAAGCATAATTCCCCTTACGTCAGACATTTGTAGATCGTCTAGGGGCCATATTGAAGGCATCTTAAACAATATTAATGTAAGGAATCATGCCAAATATTGCGTCGGGGGTTATTATACTCGCCTGAGACCTCCAGGAAGTGTTCTCGAAAACTGAGGGTGAATCGCCTTCGCTGGCAAACAGCGCGGCTGAAAAAGCTCTTCTTGTCTGTGAGAGAAGCAAATAGAAAGTGACGTATCATCATCGTCTGTGCGTTATCTTCCTTTGCATTGTCGTGTGGTGATACAGAGAAACAGAAAAAGAGAATGAGGCGTTGAACGTTCATGATTCGTATCAAATGGGCAGAATTAGGCGTGATTCTACCACAAAGCGCAGCAAAGGCATTCGAATATTGTGTCTTTGCGTATGTGTCTGTTTGTTCTGTACCTGTGTCCATGTTTAGATGTTTGTTAGTTCTTGTGGCTTTTTTGTTACTTATCTTTATCAGCATCTTCCCAAGCCTCTCTTTTCTTACCGTTGTTTTATGCATTTAATAATAATAATAAAAATAATAATAATAATAATAATAATAATAATAATAATAATAATAATGGTTTGTCGATTCAAGAGACCTTGCCGGCACCAGGCGAAGTAAATCTACCGTTTGAAGAAAGAATGATTTTAGCTTGTGCCCCCTCCCGGACAAAGAAAAGTAATAATAATAATAATAATAATAATAATAATAATAATAATAATAATAATATCTTTTAAGCTCGTTCTTCCTCGGACAAGAAAGGTAATATATATATATATATATATATATATATATATATATATATATATATATATATATATATATATATATATATATATATATATATATATATATATATAATAATATACACAAGCACACATGCTCCCTCGGACAAAAGAAAAGATGGCGTCCTTGGGCAGAGTTGTCCCTCGTAAAAAAAAAAAAAAAAAAAAAAAAAAAAATCCCTGAAAAATCCACCTGGCTCAGAAAATGCTTGGCGGATGTGACTCATTATCACATTCCTCCGGAAGGAGCAGGATGGAGAAGGGGCCCCTAAAATCGAACTCTCTCTCTCTCTCTCTCTCTCTCTCTCTCTCTCTCTCTCTCTCTCTCTCTCTCTCTCTCTCTCTCTTAGGGCTTTAATTGTGCCTGCGCATGTGTAGACGTTTTGAAGTCTGTACGTAAATGTATTTTTTCGTTTGTTATAATACAATCTCTCTCTCTCTCTCTCTCTCTCTCTCTCTCTCTCTCTCTCTCTCTCTCTCTTTCTCTCTCTACAGGGCTTCTATTGTGCGTGAGAATGCGTGCATGTTTTGGAGTCTCTACGTGAGTGTATGCTTTCGTTTGTTGATAAGCAACTCTCTCTCTCTCTCTCTCTCTCTCTCTCTCTCTCTCTCTCTCTCTCTCTCTCTCTCTCTCTCTCTCTCAGCTTTTATTGTGCGTGCGCATGCGTTGATGCTTTGAATTCTGTACGTGAGCGTATTTTTTGCTTATTGAGGTACAGTCTCTCTCTCTCTCTCTCTCTCTCTCTCTCTCTCTCTCTCTCTCTCTCTCTCTCTCTCTCTCTCTCAGTGCTTTTATTGTGCTCGCGCATGCGTGATACTTTGAGTTGCTTATGTGAGGTTTTTTTATCTTGTTTATGAATTGGTGTGTTTCTTTCATAAAAGAAATATGGGTGTGTTTTTTTTATGAAAAATTGTTAGTATTCTTCAGTTATTTTTCGCTAATTTCGTTAAATGATATTCTAAGATTCTAATAGCAGCGCTGAGCTGTTCATGAAATGATAGCCTAGTAGCAATACTGAGCAATTCATTGGTATTCTAGCAGTGATACTAAGCTATTCATTGAATGATATTCAGTAGCAATGCTGAACTATTCATTGATATTCCAGCAGCAATGTTGAACTAGTCTTTGATATTCTAGTAGCAGTGACGAGCTATTCATTAAATGATGTTCCAGTAGCAATACTGAGCTATTCATTGATATTCTAGTAGCAATGCTGAACTATTCATTGATATTCTAATAGCAATACTGAACTATTCATTGATATTTCTAGTAGCAATACTGAGCTGTTCATTAAATGATATTCTGGTGGCAATGCTGAGCCATTCATTAAATTATAATTGAGCAGCGATACTTAGCTATTCATTGATAGTCTAGTATCAATGCTGAGCCATTCATTGCTAGTCTAGTAGCAATGCTAAACCATTCTGGATAAACAGAGATCGGGCAGAAAAATAAAACACGTGCCCTTTCCTCTTTAAAAAAAAAAAGTACAGGTAATCGGCCTTAATTAACCTAGTTGGGCCAATCTCTTCTCATGTGTGAAGGTCGGTCTCCCGTTTTTTTTTATACATCCCTTTCCATTGTGGTTTCATCTTGTATTAACTTTCATTATTTCTGTCAAAACGGTTTAATGTCTCCCCTCATTCATCGATGGAATGTCTCGAAAGCTCTAATTATAAATATCATTGATGTCCTCCGTAGGGGGGTAATGCCGTCAGTGCACCTCACGGTGTGCAATGTAGGCATTACTACAGGTTCTCTGCAGCGTCCCTTCGGCCACTAGCTGCAACCCCTTTCATTCTTTGTACTGTACCTCCATTCACTTAATCTTTCTTCCATCTTGCTATCCACCATCTCCTAACATTGATTTCATAGTGCAACTGCGAGGTTTCCCTCCCGTTACACCATTCAAGCCTACCTACTCTCAATTTCCTTTCCAGCGTTGAATGACCTCATAGGTCCCAGTGCTTGGCCTTTGGCCTAAACTCTATATTCTATTGATGTCAGCCGTTAACTTTAAAGATAGTCTTCGAGCAAATCTCGACTGGACTTCTTTTGGATTTACCCCCCAGTTTCTTTACCAGTTCAGTTTCTTCTTTTACAGCTCTTCCTTGGGCGAGTCGGTAGAGTTGTGGCCTTGCACTCGTTAGGCCCGAGTTCGATTCTCCGGCCGGCTAATGAAGAGTTAGAGGAATTTATTTCTGGTGATAGAAATTCATTTCTCGCTACAATGTGGTTCGGATTCCACAATAAGCTGTAGGTCCCGTTGCTAAGTAACCAATTGGTTCTTAGCCACGTTAAATAAGTCTAATCCTTCAGGCCAGCCCTAGGAGAGCTGTTAATCAGCTCAGTGGTCTGATAAAACTACGGTATACTTAACTTTGTTTTCTCCTTTTACTTATGGGATTCAAAAATCACAAGTCTTCATACAGTGATTTTACCAAACCGCAGCTGAATTTGGTCCCTAACCTAACCAACCTAACCTAACCTAACCAGTCTTCATGTAGAGACTGTAGAGAGATCCGCCTTCTTTTTACTAAACCGCAAATGAATTCTGTCTCTACCGGTAATTATTATTATATTATTATTATTATTATTATTATTATTATTATTATTATTATTATTATTATTATTATTCCACTAAACAATTATCTGGTTGTAGCCATTTATTATTGTTATAATTTCTTATCCAGTGTATCGTAATTTTGTATACTGTATTTTTTCTTAATTGTTTATCACTTTGGTTGTAGCCATTTATTATTGTTACAATTTCTTATCCAGTGTATCTTAATTTTGTATACTGTATTTTTTCTTAATTGTTTATCTCTGTATGTGGTCCTGACCTGAAATAAAGGATGTCATTATTATTATTATTATTATTATTATTATTATTATTATTATTATTATTATTATTATTATTACGCAAACTCCTAGTGCCAAATTTTGTAATGAATAAAATTAAGTGTATATTATCCTCCAATTACCTGGCGCTCTTATATAAAAGACTTTTATATAATACTTCCATTAAGCCTGTTCCTCCCCTCCACTCCCCCCTTTCCATTGCTTCCCCCTCCCCTCTTCCCCTCTATCCTTCCCCTCTCCCCGCCCCTACCCCGCAACAAAATGAATAAAAAAAAAAAGCTAGGGGGAAGGATAGAGAAAGAACAGTCCTTATCTTTTTTTATTTCTTTCTATCCTCCTTTGTTCCCTCTGTCTTTTCGGTGTTTTTCTGTTGCTTTCTTTTCCACTTACTCTAATGCTGTTACTACTACTACTACTACTACTACTAGTACTACGATAGTAGGTATTATTATTCATCTCTCTCTCTCTCTCTCTCTCTCTCTCTCTCTCTCTCTCTCTCTCTCTCTCTCTCTCTCTCCTCTCTCATTGGATTTGTTTATTCTTTCTTTCTTGCTTAGTGACCTGTTTTCTTTCTTTTGCTTCTGAATCTCTCTGAATCTCTCTCTCTCTCTCTCTCTCTCTCTCTCTCTCTCTCTCTCTCTCTCTCTCTCTCACTTGGATTCTTGTGTATAGACAGAAACGTATACATGGTTGGGCTCTCTCTCTCTCTCTCTCTCTCTCTCTCTCTCTCTCTCTCTCTCTCTCTCTCTCTCTCTCTCTCGCAGGATTCTTGTGTATAGACAGAAACGTATACATGGTTGGGCTCTCTCTCTCTCTCTCTCTCTCTCTCTCTCTCTCTCTCTCTCTCTCTCAGGACTCTTATGTATAGACAGACACGTATACACACTCGTCCTCTCTCTCTCTCTCTCTCTCTCTCTCTTCGCTACCTCCTGCATTTATTCTTTTCTCTTATCCCTTCCTTATTTTCGTCTACAACGTCCCCCCCCCATTCCTCCCTTTTCTCTTATTCCGTCATCTCTTCTTCCACTTCTTCCTCGTTCTCTTCTTCCACCTCCTCTTCTCCTTCTTCTTCCTTTCTCACCAAAACAGCAGTATTTTTCTTCTTAGCAAAAAAAAAAAAGATGGTCGCAGCTACTTAAAATCCTTGAGGCCTAATCTCAATTCTGTAATTGCCACAGAAGCTGACATCTGCTGCGTTTTAAATGCTGCTTTTAACTGCTGTTAGATCTCTCTCTCTTTCTCTCTCTCTCTGTCTCTCTCTCTCTCTCTCTCTCTCTCTCTCTCTCTCTCTCTCTCTCTCTCTCTGAGATAAAACAGCATTCCCTTTTGTTACTGCTCAAGATATAGTAGGTATCATTATGTTAGCGAGGTCGATCAACTCGTCTTGAAAATGAAATGGAATCTCTCTCTCTCTCTCTCTCTCTCTCTCTCTCTCTCTCTCTCTCTCTCTCTCCTCTTCCAGTCTCCAGCTTGCTGGAGGAAGTGTCCTGAATCGAGGATATGTGCTATAACGAACTTTCATAAAAAAGGAAATGAAAGGAGACGACGTGTACAATGCCCGGGGGCAGAGGCACACGACAGCGGCACGACAATAGCACGACAGCGGCACGACAGTAGCACGACAACTGCTGTTCCTGATGGTGCTACAGAAATAAGAAAAATCTCAAATGACTGCGGGAATGGTAAAGGAGCTTTTATCCAGAGTACGTAGGTATCGCTGGATTTTTCCTTCGTAATGTAAAAGCGAGATCCTCTTACGCCGTTTCATAACAGTTTTGCTAAGTCGCCTAAGAACAATAGTAGAATAAAAACCAGTGTTGAAAAAGAGAGAGGAAATTTTAGAGAGAGAAAGAGAGAGAGACGTACAATTTTGTATATAATAATTTCCCGCTTATCGCTCCGACAGAGGGACCAAAAATCTTCACGTGGCTTGCTTAAAGTGTAGTGGCTTTTAAGAGAGAGAGAGAGAGAGAGAAGAGAGAGAGAGAGAGAGAGAGCTATTGAGAACGGCAGAGAGATAGAGAGAGAGAGCTACTGGGAACGGCAAAAGAGAGAGAGAGAGAGCTATTAGGAACTGCAGAGAGAGAGAGAGAGAGAGAGAGAGAGAGAGAGAGAGAGAGAGAGAGAGAGCTATTGGAAGGAACTGCAGAGAGAGAGAGAGAGAGAGAGAGAGAGAGAGCTATTTGGAACGGCAGAGAGAGAGAGAGAGAGAGAGAGAGCTAGAGAGAGAGACACTGCGAACACTGCAGAGAGAGAGAGAGAGAGAGAGAGAGAGAACTGCAGCAGAGAGAGAGAGAGCTATTGAACGGCAGAGAGAGAGAGAGAGAGGGAGAGAGAGCTATTAGGAACCGCATAGAGAGAGAGAGAGAGAGAAAGCTATTAGAAACTACCTTTTAAAAACCTTGACGCTGGGGTCTCTCCTTCCAGGATGCTCTGGTTGGCTGGAAGTTTTTCTTTGCCCTGGAAACTTGCGCATGCGCGCACGCGCCAAAAATTTCCCTGTAGACAACTTCCGGTGGCTTTTTAGAAGTTACTGGAAAACTTCGCTCATCCTTTTCTTCCGAAACTTCTTTTCTTTTTATAAACTTCTTCCCCCTGGAAGTTAGAATCGAAACAGAACGCAGTTTTCATTTCCTGATTCAGAAGTAGTTTTTTATTTTAATGTCAGCGGAAAGCTATGAAAGGTTTGATGTTGCATAGTACATTTCTTACGAAAATGTTTCCTGGTCTAATTCATTTTGTTCCTTGAGAAACCGGAGCAAGGCATACATATATATATATATATGTGTGTATTATATATATATATATATATATAAATATATATATATATATATATATATATATATATATATACATTATAATATATGTATATATAGATATGTGTGTATATATAAGATATATATGTGTGTATGTATGTATATATATATATATATATATATATATATATATATATATATATATATATATATATATATATATATATATATAAACTAACGCAGCTTTTTAGACGCACCGTATAATAATTACGACGTGTGGAAATTCGCCCTTTCTCTGGAAATGAAAACTGGTGCCAATTCCAGCCGGAGATTGAATTGTCTTTTAGAATCCTGCCGTTCGACAATGAATTGCGTTAACTTTCAATTCCGTATAACGAGGGGGGGAGGGGGTAGGGTGTCTTTTTCCCAATTGATTTGCTTGTTGTTTCTTCCCTAATTGAACTGTAAAATTGAAACGTAGGAAAAAATATAGAATTTAAGTCTGACGGTTCCAATATGTTAGTTAATTTCACACTGAAAGGTTCCAACAGCTTTTAGTTGAATGTCATTTTATTTAGTGTCGAAACCTTAATGAATTTTTTTTAGTTATGCATTTTATGCTTCTATAAAACTTCTATTAATCTTGAAAATGTCATAGTTCAAGCAAAGATACAATACATTGCTACCCAAAACCAATTCTTCGTGTACTTTTAATAATTATATTCATTTTTATCTATTTGATATTTGATTTGCTCATTTATATTTGTTTTATAATAACTGATCTCTTCTTTTTGTCTTTCATATCTTCTGTAACTTATTTCAAATGAACACCAGGTTCTTGGGAAGCTTGAATTTCAAGTCAGTGGCCCCTGTGGGCTTGTTCCTTATGAACAGGGTTATCTTCTGAATAATAATAATAATACTAATAATAATAATAATAATAATAATAATAATAATAATAATAATATGTAATAATTATAATGAAGTGGGCATACCAAGTGGTGGGTCAGGTTCTTTGAAGACGACCAATATTTCTTGGCGCTGATTTGAAATTCAATCTTCCAAAGATTACTGTGTTCATTTGAAAGAAACTACAGAAGATAGTAGGAAATACAAAAAGAAGAGATCATTTGCTAGAAAGGAGAAAAATTATAAATTAATAGATTAATAAATAAACATATAAAAATATAAGTAAATTAGTAAAATGCAAGTGAATTGTTGTAGGGTAGTAATTCATTGCTGAATGAAGTTTGCCGTACTGTTGCAAAAGATGCTCTATATGTTTGGACCTAGGTCTTGCTAAATGTAAATGATCTCTGTTGATGTAAACAAGCTCTGCATTCATGTAGAGCGCATCTACTAGTGTGTAATTAGACGTGATAAACTCAACATTTATGTGGACCTCTGTGTGCGCAAATGCTCTACACTTATGTAGATCGCTGACTAGATGCTAAAAAGCTCTGCATTTATATGGGCTTCTGCCTAATTAGACACCAGTAGGCTGTACATTTCGCAGACGTGTGTCTAATTAGACACGAATACGCTTTACTTTTATGTAGACCTGTGGCTGTTAAGGTAAGCTTTACTTTTATGTGGACCTCTATGATTAGACATAAATGAGCTTTAATTTTATGTAGACCTCTGACTGTTGAGGTACATGAGCTTTACTTCTATGTGGGCCTCTGTCTGACTAGACATAAATGAACTTTAGTTTTATATCGACCTCTGGCTATTAAGGTAAATAAGCTTTACTTTTATGTGGGCCTGGCTATTAAGACAGAAAAACTTTGATTTTATGTGGACCTCTAGCTATTAAGGTAAATAAACTTTACTTTTATGTGGACCTCTGGCTGTTAAGGTAAATAAGCTTTACTTTTATGTGGACCTCCAGCTATTAAGGTAAATAAGCTTTCTTTTTTATGTGGACTTGTGGCTGATTAGAGATAAATAAGCTCTACATTTATGTGGACTTCTGGTTACTAAGGTAAATAAGCTTTACTTTTATGTGGACCTCTGGGTATCAAGGTAAATAAGTTTTGATTTTATGTGGACCCCTGACTAAGAAGGTAAATAAGCTTTACTTTTATGTGGACCTCTTGCTGATTAGAGGTAAATAAGTTCTACATTTATGTGGACATCGGGTTACTAAGGTAAATAAGTTTTACTTTTATGTGGACCTCTGACTATCAAGGTAAATAAGCTTTGCTTTTACGTGGACCTCTGACTATTAAGGTAAATACGCTTTACTTTTATGTGGACCTCTGACTGATTAGAGATAAATAAGCTCTACATTTATGTGGACTTCTGGTTACTGAGGTAAATAAGCTTTACTTTCATGTGGACCTCTGGCTATTAAGGTAAATAAGATTTGATTTTATGTGGACCTGTGACTAAGAAGGTAAATAAGCTTAACTTTTATGTGGACCTCCTCCTGATTAAAAGCAAATGAGCTCTACATTTATGTGGACTGGCTACTGAGGTAAATAAGCTTTGCTTTTATGTGGACCACTGTCTAATTAGACGTAACTAGACTCTAAATTTATGTGGACCTCTGTGTACTTAGACCTAAGTGACTCTTGAATATTCGTATGGACTTCTGTCGTTATCAGATGTAAATAAGTGAGGACGAACACCCATGCTCGCTGAGTTCATTAGGCAGAGGTATAAGGTAACGAGACCAGGTGAGACGCCCATTAAGCTAATTACAGAAGTGCCACACACCTCCCCACCACCAACCTCTACGGGACTTCGTATTACGCATTCTCACGCGCGTCTTAATCCGGCCTTTTTCTTTCAAGATGCGCGTCACGTGATCACATGCTAATGATGCATGTGGTCTGTTGTTGCTTATAAAGGAACCGACGGGGATATCGCGCGTTCGTTAGATCTCATTAGATAAGCGCCTCTTTCCCCGCTCCCCTTTCTCTCTCTCTCTCTCTCTCTCTCTCTCTCTCTCTCTCTCTCTCTCTCTCTCTCTCTAGAAATTCTCGACTGTGCTGAACCCTTGCAGGCAGGAATGTCTTTTGTTATGCACAATTCATAGCGTAATTATTAGGTTAAGTTGGCCCTCTACCAGCACAGGCGATTAATCCGGGGTAATTGTAACATGTGCATCGCTTCAGATACGTGTGAAATCGTGCGCACGCGCACATCATGCCTTTGGTAAAGCCGTATTTACCGTTTTTTTTTTTCTCGAAGAAAAACTACAATTCCTCTGTCTTCATCGGGAATAGCTGGAAAATCTGATTAGACTTAGTACTTCGTTCCAGCAAAACCCGACTGGAATGATCCAGTCTCTAATTGGCTGGAAGTACTCAGAGCTAAGCTGTGATTGGCTATCCACGAATCAAGCGATTGGTGACTGGTGGCGGGTCGACCAAGGTCTTCCTGTCAACCGTTGCCTTACACAAAAGTTTTTCAGGTGTTATGCGCTAATAGGCAATCTCTCTCTCTCTCTCTCTCTCTCTCTCTCTCTCTCTCTCTCTCTCTCTCTCTCTCTTCCTGTCAACCGTTGCCTTGCACAAAACTTTTTCAGGTGTTATGTGTTAATAGGCAATGTAAATCTCTCTCTCTCTCTCTCTCTCTCTCTCTCTCTCTCTCTCTCTCTCTGTCAACCGTTGCCTTACACAAAACTTTTTCAGGTGTTATGCACTAATAGCAATTTAAATTCTCTCTCTCTCTCTCTCTCTCTCTCTCTCTCTCTCTCTCTCTCTCTCTCTCTCTCTCTCTCTCTCTCTCTCTCTCGTAGTTATTCACATTCCGATTCCAACAAGAATAATTAATTTGTTACTTTCAGAGTGAACAATTCCTTGAATCATCCATATTCATTTTATCATGATGGCGTAGCATTGACAATCTTAACTGATGTAGACAAGGCTGATAGTAGGAATATTTGTTGTCAAAATATTGACAATAAAGAAGGTCTTAATTGTAATTAAACTACTTCCCATCATCTCCAGAAACTGTAAAGTTACGGTTTTCTGTCTCTGGAACCATCGTCGGCTGGAAAGAGCGGGGAAACTGGAAACAGAGCGTAGAACGCCGAGGAAAACGCAGCCACAGAGCGCGCCCTCAATACATTCTGGGGACGAAAATGTTACGAGATTACAACGGAGACAGTTTCCACCTACAAAAAATAAGGTTGAGGGCTGCTGACCTCCTTAATGGAATGACGATTTACCTCCCCCTCCTCCTCCTCCTCCTCCTCCTCCCTCCTCCTTCATCCCTCCACCCTCGCCCCTCTTGAGCCGGAGCACACCGCCTGGCGGAGGGCTGGAACCAGATCAGTTGAGGGAGGGGGGAGGCTCTGATTGGGGAAGTGAGTTAGAGGAGGTGATGGGGAGGAGGAGGAGGAGGTGGAGGAGGCAGCATGTCGTTTGCGGCAAATTACAGCAGCCCGCCCGATGCCGGTGGTTACGATAGGTCAAAGGTCGCTTGACTTCGTTGACCTCGGCGAGCGTAGGTGGGGTTAATTTGGAGGACCAGGGTGGGAAGGGAGGGGAGGGGAGGGAGGGAGTGTCGAGTTAGCGGAGGGGTCAGCATCATGACCCCGAAGGAGGGACGAGGAATTACTAACTGATGATGGTTTTGTTCTCGTGCTGGAATGAGGTAATTCGGGTTCGCAGTTTTTGAGGACGCCGATGAAAGATGGGGGATTCTTCTATGAAAGATGGGGGATTCTTCTATGAAAGATGGGTAATTCATCTATGAAAGAAGGGGGATTCATCTATGAAAGAAGGAGGAATCATCTAAGAAAGAAGGGGGATTCATCTATGAAAGAAGGGGATTCATCTATGAAAGATTGGTAATTCATCTATGAAAGATGAGTAATGCATCTATGAAAGATGGGTAATTCATCTATGAAAGATTGGAATTCACATATGACAGATGGGGGATTTATCTATGAAATATGCGGGATTAATCTTAAAAAAGGGGATTCATCTATCAAAGATGGGGATTCACCTTTGAAAGATGAGAGATTCATCTATGAAAGAAGGGGGATTTATCTATAAAAGGTGGGGGATTCATCTGTCAAAGATGGGAATTCATATCTAATAGATGGGGGATTTATCTATGAAAGATGGGTGATTCATCTATGAGAGGAGATTCCTATAAGATAGATGGAGATTTTGTATGAAAGATGGGGGATTTACTTATGAAAGATGGGGGGATTCTTTAATCTTAAAGAAAGAGGATTCGTGTATGATAGATGGGGATTCATCTATGAAAGATGAGGGATTCATCTCTGAAAGATGAGGGATTCATCTATGAAAGAAGTGAGATTCATCTAGAAAAGATGGGTGATTCATCTATGAAAGTTGGAGATTCATATATAATAGATGGGGGATTTATGTATGAAAGATGGGGATTTATATATGAAATATGGGGGATTTATCTATGAAAGATGGGGATTCATATATGATAGATGGGGGATTTATGTATGAAAGATGGGAGATTCCTCTATGAAAGATTGGCAGTTCATCAATGAAAGAAGGGGGATTCATCTATGAAAGAAAGGGGATTTATATTTGAAAGTTGGGGGATTTATCTATGACGGATGGGAGATTCATCTATGAAAATATATGATGAAATCTTAGTGCGTTTGTTCTTAGCTTTCCTAATGAGTGTGGGCTGGCTGCTCTAACGAACCTTCAAAAAAAAGTGACAAACTGAATGCGTATCTTTGAAAGTCTTTATTATTTTTCCTTACGTCAAATGACTGTTGCATAGTTCTTTCGAAGGCTTAGTTCGCGAGATTATTCAGCGATGAACAAGGGAGAACAGTGAAGAACAATCTCTGAACTTCTGAACGATTATGGATAATTTTCCATCACCATCCATGAACTCTGGAACTACCAGGAACACCGTTAAGGCAATTAGATCAATGAGACAGCTCTCTCTCTCTCTCTCTCTCTCTCTCCAGCTCTCTCTCTCTCTCTCTCTCTCTCTCTCTCTCTCTCACACACACACACACACACACACACACAAATTGAATACAGCATAAATTGTTTCAGAATGTGAGTGTGAGCTCTCTCTCTCTCTCTCTCTCTCTCTCTCTCTCTCTCTCTCTCTCTCTCTCTCTCTCTCTCTCTCTCTCAGTAAATGGATCGACTAAATGATTTAATCATTATATTCCGGGTCTCAGTGAGTCGGTTTTACCCCATTTCATTTCTTATCTTCTTAATGATTGAGGTAACATTTTGTCGGAAGTAGACCAGAGATTATATTCTCGTATACACATACATACAGGGTGAACCAAAAGTAGGTGGAATAGGGTTTGTGTTAGGATTATACTATAACGATGGTGTTTATTATATATATATATATATATATATATATATATATATATATATATATATATATATACTATATATGTATGTATGTATATATATATATATATATATATATATATATATATATATATATATATATATATATATATGTGTGTGTGTGTGTGTGTGTGACTGTGAAATATTTTCTGTTAAAACACAGAATTCCATCAAAATATGAGAGCCCAAAGAAACGCCAAAATGTGAAAATAAAGGCTATATTTCAAAGACCAACTGTCTCTCTCCTCAGGCAAATAGTGAATGAGAAAAAGTTACAGAAAAGCAGTATTATACATAGGTCAGCCGTTAAGTCACTCCAGTTGACAATTTCTCTTTAATCTTCTTTATCGCTGGTTGGAGGAAGATTTTATCTATAATATCTGAATCCCAGGCGCCTCTTGAGAGATTCATTGCATTTCTTTGTTTAATCAAGACTGATTTCACCACCTGGCTTTTGAACCGACAATTGCTGCTATAAATTATATGAGACATATTCCAGTTTATTCTGTGGTTATGGTTATTTATGTGGTTAAAAATAACTGAGCTCTGCTGGCGTACCTCACTGAACGTTTATACTGTATTAATCTTTGGGGGAGTGATTTGCCTGTGAAGCCGATATAAGATTCGTCACAATCGAGGCAAGGGATTTCGTAAACTCCTGTCTTCGGGGACTGGTTTTTGTTGGACGTTAATCAGGGATTTGGCTAAGGTATTTGAGTAGGTAAAAGCAAGAGAGTTAGAGTTTCCAAGTGTCTGTGTCAACGTCTTAATCTTGTCCAGGTGTGGGATTTTTATTTTATTGTTGGGCGTCTCTCTGGTTTTGTTTCTGGGGGGGGCGGTAGAAAATAGTGTTTGCTTTGTGGATCGATTTCTCAATTTAATGGTCAGGATATTTTAAAGATCACAGTTGTTTACGGATTAGTTCAATTCCCTTTTCCAGGAGATCCGGGGAGCAAATCCGTAAGGCTCCTAAGAATAAATTGCTGGCTACGCCAATTTTGATAGAGATGTCATGATAGCTATAAAAATGGATGTATGATAGAGAGAAATAGGTTTTCTGTATGTGGTAAATTTGTATTCTGTCGTGTCTCTAATTATTAAAACGTCAAGAAAAGGAATTTTGTTCTCTGTTTTTCATTCAACTTTAAATTTGATGCTAGGCACTAATGCATTTAATTTTGAAAGAAATTCATTGAAATTGTCCCACTTATTATCCCAAAATGTTAAGATTTTATCTACATATCTCATCCATAGCATGTCTTTAGGTTTATTGCGTTTGTTATCACAGTTTCAAAATATTCCATGTATAGATTGGCTAAAACAGGACTTACCCGAATTTTTGCTTATAGAATGACTCCCCGAATGAAAAGATTTTATTTGATTCACATAATTCAACTAACTTTATCATTTTATCTAGGGCTGGTGGGAAATGATCTGAATAGGGGCTAATTTTCCACTCAGAAACTGAAGAGCGTCCCGTACTGGTACTTTTGTGAATAAGGAATCTACATCTAAACTTAGAACTTTTATGTTGTGAAGTGGTATATGTGCTTCTTTGAATTTGTAACAGAATGTTTAATGTGACTGGGAGAAAATGTGTCTAACAAAGGGGAAAGGAGGCCTCCTGCTAACCACTTAGAAATTTTATAATTGAAAGCTCCGGCACATGAGATGATAGGTCTGAATGGAAGATTATCTTTAAGAGTTTTGGGAAGACCATAAAAGTAAGGTAGTTTTGGGTTAATGACTTTAAACTTCCCCAGTAGTTCAATGCTCTTTTTGTCTTTGCCTATTAATCTTACTTTTTCTAAAAAAAAATTCTGTGGGGGCGTTTTGGAGGGGATTTTCCGTTAATTTTTCTTAAGTGTTAGTGTCACTAAGGAGTTGGTTGAATTTGTCGAGGTAAAAGTCTTTGTCCATAATCACGATTTTGCCGTCTTTGTCGGATCTACTTATTACGACATCTAATTTTTGCAGTGAGCGGATGACTTTTATAAATCTACGGGGGACAGGGTGTTTCTTATTAATGTCAGCTGTTGCATTTAGTAAGATGCCTTTTAAACATATCTCCTCTCGACTGTAATTTTTATCAGATATGAATTTGTCAAAAGTAACAATGAAATGTAGGTTATTTTTCCTGTCTGGCATGAGGGCAAAGGATAAACCAGGGTTCAAAATTAAGTGTTGGTTAATAGTGAGGGGGGGGGTTGATAAATTTAAAACCTTTTTCTTGTTGCTCAAGATTGTTCCAAGTGCTATTATTTATTAATAAGTTATTTAACTTATGGGAAAGTCTATTGGAATGGTCTCTGAAATATAGCCTTTATTTTCACATTTTATGTTTCTGTGGGTTTCTTATATTTTATATATATATATATATATATATATATATATATATATATATATATATATATATATATATTCATATTTTCAGTGCCTTGTATTGTATTATTGTATACAGTAAAATTTACTTGTAAATGTAATAATTGTTTATAAAATTTAATTGTATTTAATATAACTGTATATGTAACTTCAAAATAAATTACCATCTACTGCCCACCTACTTTTGGTTCACCTTCTATATATATATATATATATATATATATATATATATATATATATATATATATATATATATATATATATACTGTATATGTATGCTATATATAAATACATACATATATGTATATATATATAAATATATATATATATATATATATATATATATATATATATATATATATATATATATATATATATATATATATATATATATATATATATTTATATATATAGACAGATAGATATATAGATGTATATATCCAAGACAAGGAATTTCAAGAAAATGTTCAGAATAAATTTCATACAACCATTTTTTTCCGGATCCTACACCCTCGATTTCCAAATCCAGATCCAGAATAAAGATCCATAATCATTTTTGGATTGCTCTTGTTTCCAGGTCCAAGGCAGTGTGATTCCAAATCCAGTTGCAGAATGATCACCATCCCACAATTCCTTTCAGATCGAGAACTCGGTCATTCCACATCCAGGATTGTCTTTCCAGATTCAGAACACTCAGTCAGTTCAGATCCAGAATTCAGTCATTTCAGATCCAGAACTCAGCAAATTCAGATCCAGAATTCAGCCATTCCAGATCCGGAACTCAGTCAGTTCAGATCCAGAATTCAGCCATTCCAGATCCAGAGCTCAGTCATTTCAGATCCAGGGCTCAGTCATTTCAGATCCAGAAATCAGTCATTCCAAATCCAGAGCTCAGTCATTCCAGAGCCAGGACTCAGCCATTCCAGATCCAGATTTCAGTCAATTCAGATCCAAACTCAGTCATTCCAAATCCAAAACACAGTCAAAGCAGGTCCAGAACTCAGTCACTCCAGATCCAGAACTCAGTCAATTCAGATCCAGAGCCCAGTCATTTCAGGTCCAGTATCAATTCCATGCTGGATCTGTTTCTTGGTTCAGGTATTGCAGAATCAGTTCCATTTTTCAGTTCTTTCTAGGTCCAGATCTCTACAATTTCAGACCCAAAGTCACTTACATGACATTACTTCTTTCTAGGTACAAAACTTCAAATCCCATCTGTATTTATTTCAGGGACGTTGTAAGCAACCATTCTCTCTCTCTCTCTCTCTCTCTCTCTCTCTCTCTCTCTCTCTCTCTCTCTCTCTCTCTCTCTCTGTTGCTATCACTGGGAAACAAATGGAAGACAATAGAACACAATAACCAAAAAGGCACGTATCAGTTTCTCAATAGCATAATACGTCCAGTAAATTGATTCTATTCTTTGCTCTAAAAGGATCTTCTTTAAGTAGGGAAAACTGATGAAATGAACTGACCGATTTGTGTGACTGAGCAAAATTAAAACGGTTCTCTCTCTCTCTCTCTCTCTCTCTCTCTCTCTCTCTCTCTCTCTCTCTCTCTCTCACACACACACACACACACACACACACGCACGCCCAAACTGAATGCAGTATCACTATACATTGTTTCAGAATGGGAGCTCTCTCTCTCTCTCTCTCTCTCTCTCTCTCTCTCTCTCTCTCTCTCTCTCTCTCTCTCTCTCAGGGGTTAGTTCCCTTCGTCCGTTACAATAGGATAGAGCAGGACAACATAACAAAAAAGAGGCGTATCAAGATCTCAATTGCATAATGGGACTTGCAAATTTATATTCTGTTCTCGCCATAAAAGTGGTTTATTTAAGAATAGATTAGAATTATGGACTACTGGCCGATTTGGTTTACTGTACGAATTGATAAAGTGATTCTCTTTTGTTATTGAGCTCTCTCTCTCTCTCTCTCTCTCTCTCTCTCTCTCTCTCTCTCTCTCTCTCTCTCTCTCTCTCATGAAAGTCTCGCCTCGAGCAACCTAACATAATGTTTTGTCCTTGAATTATGTTTTTCTTTATCCAGGGTCTCTTTTCATTCCATTAAATATCTCTCTCTCTCTCTCTCTCTCTCTCTCTCTCTCTCTCTCTCTCTCTCTCTCTCTCTCTCTCTCTCTCTCCTCTATTGTTAGTCTCGGCAAGATTAACCATAGGTGATGCTTCCTGAATCTTCCAACCTGGCTGTCTTTACGGGGAAAATTTGTCGTCAATTTTGAATTTGAGTTTTTTAATACACATTTTTTGGCAACCATGATGGTTTTGGTCTCTTAGATATTAAGAAAAAACCTTCCCACTTTTTTGGGTTACTGACTCTACCTTTAAAATAACTATTTTTGATTTGGTCTCTTGTCTATTAAGAAAAAACCTTCCCACTTTTTTGGTGTCTCTTACTATTTGCCTTTAAAAAAAAGTCCATGTTGTGCACTGATGGATTTGGTCTCTTATCTATTAAGAAAAACCCTTCCCATTAAAAAAAATCTCTCCATGTTGTGCAACTGATTGATTTGGTCTCTTCGCTATTAAGAAAAAACCATTCCCACTTTTTGGGGTTTCTGGCTCTTTACCTTTAAAATAAAACTCCATGTTGGGCACCTATGTTGGATTTGGTCTCTGATCTGTTAAGAAAAAGACCCTCCCCATTAAAAAAAAAAAACTCTCTCCATGTTGTGCATCTATGATGGATTTGGTCTCTTAGCTATCATGGAAAAAGCCTTCCCGCTTTTTTTGGATTTCTGGCTCTTTGCCTGTAAAAAACTCTCCATGTTGTGCAGCTATGTTGGAGTTGGTCTCTTATCTATTAAAAAACCCTCCCATTAAAAAAAAATCTCTCCATGTTGTGCAACTATGATAGATTTGGTCTCTTAGCTATTAAGAAAAAACCTTCCCACTTGTTTGGGTTTCTGGCTCATTACCTTTAAAAAACCTTCCATGTTGTGCAGCTATGTTGGAGTTGGTCTCTTATCTACTAAGAAAAAACGCTCCCAACTTTTTAGGTGTTTCTAGCTATTTGCCTTTAAAAAAAATTCCATGCTGTGCAACTATGTTGGATTTGGTCTCTTATCTACTAAGAAAAAACTTCCCACTTTTTGGGTTACTGACTCTTTACCTTTAAAAAAAACTCATCCATGTTGTACAACTGCGATGGATTTGGTCTCTTAGCTATTAAGGAAATAACCCTCCCCACTTTTTTGGATTACTGACTTTACCTTTAAAAAAAACTCTCCATGTTGTGCAGTCATGATGGTTTTGGTCTCTTAGCTATTAAAAAATCTCTCCCTTTTCGGGGGTTTCTCATTTTTTGCCTTTAAAAAAAAGCCCTTTCGTTTTTTTAACTATGATGGACTCTTAGCTATTAGAAAAACCTTTCCCTCTTTTTGGGTTTCTGACCCGTTATCTTAAAAAAAAAAAAACTCCATTTTATGCAGCCATGATGGTTTTGATCTCTTAGCTTTAAGAAAAAATCCTTTACGAATTTGAGGGTTTCTGATTCTTTATCTATAAAAAAACTCTCCAAGTTGTGCAACCATGATGGATCTAGTCAATAAGCCATGGACAAAAAAACTCCTCTGCCACATTATGTGCTACCACGATTGATTTGGTTTAGCACACTTTTAAAAAATATGCACTTCTATATTTTGAGCAGCTTGACACAGTTCCAAATTCTTCACTATCAACAAAAAAAAAAATCATCGACATCTTGAAGATCCTTCTCAGTCTCTTCACCATTAAAAGAAAAAAAAACTTTCACCAAATCTAGGGCAAGCATGCCCGTCTCGGGCTCCTCACTTAAAGGAAAAATACTCTTCTCGCTCTAATGATGAAAAATAGACTTTCTCGTCGAGGTTGCCTA
>NC_089796.1:66673862-66693862 GCF_040412425.1 Macrobrachium rosenbergii | reverse complement strand
TTTTAATATATGCAACATGTACTAAAAGAATTGGTTCTTAATATATGTAAGAAACAGGTGCTAGACGAATGGTTTTCAACATGTGTAAATGTATAAGTGCTAAAAGAGTGGCTTTTAATATATGCAACATGTGCTAAAAGAATGGTTTTTAATATACGTAACAATTGCTAAAAGAATGGTTTTAACAGGTACTAAAAGAATGGTTTTAATATAAGTAACAGGTGCCAAAAGAATGGTTTTTACCATATATATGTATTAGGGGCTAAAAGAATGGTTTTTAACATATGTAAATTATGCTAAAAGAATGGTTTTTAACATATGTAAAATATACTAAAAGAATGGTTTTTAACATTGATAGCTAAATAGCGGTTTTTTAAATATAAGTAACATGTGCTGAAAGGACAAATATACAAAGACCCTCTGTGAGCAAGGATACCAACTTACTGTATATACCCGTGTCCTGCTTATACCTGTGTCCTTCGGGATGCCAGGTAAGAGAGGCATAGGGCGGGTCCTTTTTAAGACCTCTTTTTTTTTTCGTCAAGGCTGAGATTGGGAGTACGATCGCCCTGGGCGATTCAACTTGGACGCGGCAGAGAAGAGAGTGAGAGGCGGGTGTTTATGAGTCGACAGTTGACCCTCACGTCCTAATGAAATAAAGACCATTTTCCCAATAGCCTCACGATTATATTCTTTTACGTAAATCAGATGCTTCCCTCATAACCGCGGAACTGTTGAGATGAGATGAGATGAGGCGACGCATTCATCTGTAAATAGCTGTTATCTCAGAGAGCTGCCTTAGCCGAAAGAAGAGAGAGGGCTTCTTCAGTTTTAACCGTTTAGCCGTGGACGGGAATGTTTACATGATCGAGCCATTAATGGCATTCTTAAAAAGGCATTCCCCAGAGGCCTGACATACCGACAATATTCTTGACACCTCTCTCGACGTCAGGCGATCGAGTTTTTCTAGAGGAAACTCATCTCTCTCTCTCTCTCTCTCTCTCTCTCTCTCTCTCTCTCTCTCTCTCTCTCTCAAAACTGGAAGATAACTGTGTCCCTACGTAGTTGAAAGAAGGATAATAAGAAGGATCTAGCCCAGCACGAAGGGTGAAATGACAGGAACCAGGGAACACGGACGTAAGAAGAGAGTATTGACTTGTATATTGACATGTTTTGTTTATGGGCAATTAACCATAAAAAAACATTTACTTACATAAAGCTTTTGTGATGGTTTTTTTTTTTATCTTCAGTTATTTGAGTTGTTTCATTTAATTAACGACTAGGATATACTTGAATTATTCTCATTTACTGTTTGCGACGTTTTCGTGGTGAATTGCTTTCACTTAGAAAGTTTCTCTCTCTCTCTCTCTCTCTCTCTCTCTCTCTCTCTCTCTCTCTCTCTCTCTCGTAGGGTCACTCCTGTGTTACATTTATTGTCTGAATCTTCCCGGTTTTTTATTATAAATTTCAAGACTTTTTTTTTTTTTTTTTTTTTATTCCTTGACTATCTTGCTCATTCATTTTGCAAAGCAAATGGGTATTTTTATCCTTACTTTCTTCCCCAGAAAGCTTTGTCGATTCATAATTTGCAGCTTCCATTTAATTTCCTTGCCTTTCCTTGCCTTATGTTTGTATTTGTGTACGTAGTTACTAGTTTGTAAACCAAGTAATCTTGTTACCTCGCTTTGGTCCATTATTAGTTTTCTGTAAAAGAAAACTATTGTGCCGGCTTTGTCTGTCCGTCCGCACTTTATTCTGTCCGCATTTTTTTTGTCCCCCCTCAGATCTTAAGAACTACTGAGGCTAGAGGGCTGCAAATTGGTATGTAGATCATCCACCCTCCAATCATCAAACATACCAAATTGCAGTCCTCTAGCCTCAGAAGTTTTTATTTTATATGAGGTTCAAGTTAGCCATGATCGTGCTTCTGGCAACACTACAGGATAAGCCACCACCTGGCTGTGGTTAAAGTTTCATGGGCCGGGGCGCATACAGCATCATACCGAGACCACCTAAAGATAGACCTATTTTCGGTGGCCTTGATTATGCGCTGTAGCGGCTGTACAGAAAACGTTTCTTCGTAGCTTTTTTTACTTGTTTTTCTCTTCAAACTACCTATGGAATTGCCTTTTTAAGGCTGATTCACATTATAACATCACGTCACCGACACATTACGTCACGTCAAAGTACGTGAGAATTTCTTACACGTAATCAAATGGACTTTTTCACACCATCACGTCACCATCAAGCACACGGCATCCACCGTCACATCACGACACGTTTTCTCGGAAAGAATATTTTGACGTGACGTGACGTGACGTGACGGTGCTTATGTGAGTTTCTTACCGCTAAATCTGTAAGTCGCTGAGGTTGGACACGAACTGAACGGGATTGTGATGGGTAGTGTGAATACAAGGCACGGCTGATGGGACGGTGACGTGACGTGATGTGTCGGTGACGTGATGGTATAATGTGATTTAGCCTTATGCGTAATTGAAAGTTTTTTTTTTTTTTTTTGTCCGTGACTTTTTCGTTTAACTATTTTCTGATACGAACAAAAGACTTCAAGGTAAGCTTCCTAACAAGTTTTAAGACTCTCTTGACAGCATTAAATCAATCACTCAACAGTCCTCAAACACAGGTTTTTTTAAAAAAGCAAAAAAAATTATATTAACCAGAATAAAATTAAAACCCCATTTTCAAGGAGATAAAAGCTTCAAAGTTTTCGAGACCTGTCCTCCAGGTGTAGGGGGTTGGGGGTAAGAAGGGGGAGACATTGTCTTCGGCGACTGTGAAATTGGGGAGGTATTCTTCGAATAAGTTTGCAAAACACGCCATGCATTTGCAAGCGATCGCAAATAGATTCTGGTTATTTATCTCTCTTGACAGTGTTGCCCTCTTTTCCTTAACGTAGAGAGGATAAGAGAGGATGGGAGAGGATGGAAATGACGCTAAACAGAGCATAAACGCGAGAGGCAAGGCACTGAAGAACAAGGTAGGATAAGAACGGCTGAAGAAGAACGTATCCCCAGAGAACGGATGTGCTAATCAACATTGAAGAACGTATTAAGATGAGATTAAGAAAAGATAGGAGAGAGAGAGAGAGAGAGAGAGAGAGAGAGAGAGAGAGAGAGAGAGACTGACCTTTGGAGAACTTACTATTTTTTTTTTATGAAGCTGGCCTTATGCCAGCACGGGCTCTTGCTCATAGAGCAGCCCGTAAGAACTTACTAACTATAAAGCGAAGGAGAGAGAGAGAGAGAGAAAGAGAGGGGGGGATCCTCAGCTATGAGAGAGAGATCGAGAGAGACGCCAGAGAGAAAATGGATCTTGGAGAACCCACCAACTACAAAGCGAAGAGGAGAAAGAGAGAGAGAGAGAGATCCCCAGCTCTCTCTCTCTCTCTCTCTCTCTCTCTCTCTCTCTCTCGTCCGTAAATTTTCCCTCGGCGAAAACAGAGTTGTGCTACGCTCGGAGACGACTGCAAGAAGAAAGAGGGTGTTTTAACGAGTCCCATTCTCCCAGTAACGATGCTCTATTTATTTAACGCAAAGGAAGACTTGTTCCTTGCTGGTAAATGAGAGGAATTCTCTCTCTCTCTCTCTCTCTCTCTCTCTCTCTCTCTCTCTCTCTCTCTCTGGGAGAGGTGGAGCATTGTAGAAAAGTTGTGCAACTCTTGTTGCTTTCCAATTCTCCGATAGAACTGTTCTTGCTCCAAGAATCCTCATTATTGCCTGGTAGTCTCTCTCTCTCTCTCTCTCTCTCTCTCTCTCTCTCTCTCCTCTTTTTGTTTCGCTTTCCACTTTTCTCGTTTAGTGTAAGTTTCTGTCCGTAATTGTCGTCGTATATTGCAAGGAATTCTCCCGATGCTTTTTGCACTTCGAAACCCATTACATACTTTAGCCTTTTAAGTAAACACAGTCGCGGATCTGAAAGTTGTGTTATTCTTTGATCGTATTTATATATATGTGTGTGTATGTATGTATATATATATATATATATATATATATATATATATATATATATATATATATATATATATATGTGTGTGTGTGTGTGTGTGTATGCCTGTATATACATACATATATAAATTTCTGACTACGTCGGGATCGAACCCAGGTCTCGGGTGGAATAGGGCGTTAACCACTGGGCCAAACAATAGTTGGAACCTGAGCAAAGGAATTAGCTGTAGTTAACTGCTTGCATAGTTTTCCCCAACTTCCCGACTCGCTGGTATGCAAGCAGTTAGCTTGCCCAGGTAATTCAGCGGTGCAGTTGCTCTCAGGTTCCAACTTCTTTTAGACTTGTATACCCAGTGGTTAACGCCCTTGCTTTCCACAGAGACTGATCTCCGACGAGTCAAAATTTATTTTGTTCCACACGTGATTGTGTTGATGATTTCTGCTCACATACATATATAAAAAGTGAATCTTTGTATATTAGTTTGGCTTCTATAGAAATCCGAACCGCTTGACAGACCCAGACAAAATTTTGCACACAGCCACCTTTTATGCCACTCCAGAAAGGTTTTCAACTCAAAATCAAACCCCTACCCCGTGACAGACATACAAACACAGACAAAACAAATGAAATTTTCGTTTTTACGTCGCCTTTTCCTTCAGTGTTACTAAGTTAATTCTCATTTTTCTCCTGACGCCCCACCTTTTATTCCATGCGCTGTCAGACGTATGGTTAACCTTTCAACAATGAATCCAAATTCCCTATAACATAATTTTTTTATCCGAATTTACGTGAATTTTGATCATAATTTATGATAATTATTAATACAAGTTTTAAACATATACCTCACTGCTTAGTTGTATTGCTAAATTAAATATTTTTGGCTTCGTGACCAAACACATTTCATAGCTCTACAGCAATGAACCTAAACCAGTTGGTCCAAAGATTATCTCCCTAAGCACATACACATGCCAGTTGTGTTCGTCATTCGCGCATGCGTAGTAGCTGCTAGTTCAACACAACGTGCAAGATGTACGATGACAGTATTTCCTTTATCTTTATTAGTTCAAATGCGAATTTTCTCATTAATTCGATCGTTTCTTCTTTTTTACCTTCGGAATTCGTTATAGCGATTACTTCGTAGTGTCACGGTGGCGTATATATAATTATAAATTCGGTTTAAGTGAGGTATATGGGGTGTGTTGGCAACAACACTTCACTTCACTGCTGTTGCACGAGAGACAGACCTTCTCCCATCCCCCACACACAAACACAGACACACCTGGGTGCGAATTGTAGAAATACAATGTTTTTTTATTTATTGTCTTTGTTCAGTGGAGATGCTATTTATTCTCTTCTGATAGAGGAATGTAACTTTCCCTCCCCCTTCCCCTCCCGATTCCCCTTCCCTCTTCCTCACCTCCCCCTCCTCCCTTTCCTTTCCCCTCCTCTCTCCCTTCCTCCCTTCTTCCCTCCCTCCCCTCCCCTTCCCTCCCTCTCCCCTCCCCCTTCTCTCCCTACCCGTATACTGTCATTCAGTTTTTTTTGGCAGCGCCAGGTTGGTCAGTTAGTATATCTATATATATATAATACATATATATGTAGATACATATATATATTATATATATAATGTATACATATATGTATAACTGAATCACGAAAATATGGAACGTGATGAATATATAAATAAAGACAAAATTCACGAAGGAAAGAAACACTGAAGTGCTGCAGAGAGTTTGACTGTCGTCCATAAAGGACGACAGTTGAAAGGCCTCAGCACTCCAGTATCTCTTTTCTTCGTGAATCTTTTCTTTTATATATATATATATATATATATATATATATATATATATATATATATATATATATATATATATATATGTATATATATATATATGTATATATCTAAAATATATTCATACATACATATATATACATAGAGATATATATGAATAAATATACATTTATTATTTATATATATATATATATATATATATATATATATATATATATATATATATATTTATATATATATATATATATATATATATATATATATATAAGTGTCTATGTACGATATATATGTGTGTACATATAAAGGAATTTTAAATATCTGCATTCATGAGAAGATTTTGAATCTGTTCCCTAAATTAGAACTTAACAACTTAGAAGAAACATGAAAAAGACTATTTTTGTTTGTACACTTTTTTTTTTTTTTTTTTTTAGTGCATGGTCTCGATCCCACACCCACGAGAATCGATCTCTGGCTCCCCTCTAAAAATTGGGCAGAATTTCCTTTTGAAAAAGGATCTATTTTCTAGTTTGCTCTTCAAAAAATGTCAAACCTCTGAGCCTTTTTTTTTTTTCTTTTTTTTTATTTCTCAGGGGCCGTCTGTCATGTGCTTGATATTGACAATATATTTTTTAAACGGAATAAGGGATTTTTTTTTCATCAAGTTTCAATTTTTTTTTTTTTTTACCCTTTACGCTATTTCAGTTTTCCTTTCGTTATTTTTTTTCAAGTTCGATTTCCAGGTCGTATGTTTGTGAATGTTATTTCAAAATATGAATTGAATTTTTAAAAATTGTAAATTGCTCATGAAATTCGTTGTCTTTTTTCTTTATTTACCGAACTGTTTTAGTTTTCTGTAAGAGAAAACTGTTGTGCCGGCTTTGTCTTTCCGTCCGCCCTCAGACCTTAAAAACCAGTGAGGCTAGAGGGCTGCAAATTGGTATGTTGTATGTTGATCATCCACCCTCCAGTTATCAAACATACCAAATTGCAGCCCTCTAGCCTCAGTAGTTTTCCTTTTATTTAAGGTTAAAGTTAGCCATAATCGCGTATCTGGCAATGATGTAGGAGAGGCGGCGGCTCATACAGCATTATACGCTGTACAGAAAACTCGATTGCGTTGAAACCAAGAAGATCGACGAAAAGAGATTTGTGAACCTAGACTGAACCCCGAAAGAAGAGGTAGCACGCCTCTCTATAGACAGAAGGTTATAGAAATACAGGGAAACGGAAATGAAGAATATTGCAAATCGTTTCTGTCTCCTGACCTGTCTTGCGGTGCACTGTAGGCATAATTTAAGGTTCTTTGCAGCGAGCACCCCTTCGGCCCGTAGCTGCAACCCCTGTCATTCCTTTTACTCTCTTTCCCCCATCTTACTTTCCACAATCTTCTAATAATTGATTCATAGTGCAACTGCGAGGTTCTCCTCCTGTTGCACCTTTCAAACCTTTTTACTGTCAGTTTCAATTTCAGTTCTGAATGACCTCATATGTCCCAGCGCTTGACCTTTGGCCTGCGTCCTGTATTCTGTTCTTTTGTCTTGCGTGGTTCGTGAACATGTAAATACCCATAACAATCTGTACACAAAGGAAGGGAAATTTTTCTTGATATTTAGGGCCGTGTCACACTACACTATGCGAGATGGAACCTTCACTGCTTTCTGTCAGCCTTAGGCCTAAGTCAGTCTTTTTTTTAGACCTTTATCAAATTTATAAATCCATAGGTTTTTTATTTCATAGGCTTATCATTTGCGTTCATCATTAAATGTTAGTTTCAATGTTATTTCTTCGTTTTAAGAATATGTCTGGTAACATACGAAAAATATGTATTGCAAGATAATCATGTTTCTGGTAATGTATTTTATTGATGACGCAGCGAACAACAGAAATAAACAGAGAGAGAGAGAGAGAGAGAGAGAGAGATTGGCAAATGAGAGTATTCTTTTTTTATAAATAACTTGTCCTGGGAAATGCTACTGTATTGGTTTCTTGAATGTGTTACGTACCGACTTAGTGGTAACTTTGCAAAAGAAAAAATGCTACTTTGTGAAAGAAATCATTCGAAAATAATTGCTACTTAACACAAAATGCTTCGAAAGTTAGTGCTTTGTTGAAGATTGTCTACCTTGAGAAAATAATTGCTACTTGACACAAAATACTTCCCAAAAAATGCTACTTTGTTAAAGATATCTACCCTGCGAAAATGATTGCTACTTGACACTGAGTGCTTCCAAACAATGCTACTTTGTTAAAAATATCTACCTTGCGAAAATGATTGCGACATGACACAGAATGCTTCCAAATAATGCTACTTTGTTAAAGATATCTACCTTGCGAAATTATTGCTACTTGACACAAAATGTTTCCAAACAATGCTACTTTCTTAAAGATATCTACCTTGTGAAAACTATTGCTACTTGACACACAATGCTTCCAAACAATGCTGCTTTCTTAAAGATATCTACCTTGTGAAAATTATTGCTACTTGACACAAAATGCTTCCAAACAATCCTACTTTGTTAAAGATATCTACCTTGCGAAAATGATTGCTACTTGACACTCAGCGCTTCATTACAAAGAAGGTTCTGTCTGCTTTACAGAAAAAATATAAAAGGATTTTGCAAAACATCCTAATTAATAACAAGTTAATAAACTGAAGAGGCTACTTTATAAAATGTTTTTAATTAGATGAGTGATTTTTTGAATTTGCGGCCATTTGTCTCAATCGGTGGCCATTAGAGCATTCTTGTTGCCAGAGAGAGAGAGAGAGAGAGAGAGAGAGAGAGAGAGAGAGAGAGAGAGAGAGAGAGAAAGCTCACCCCATTGCATAGCGCTGTATAATCTACGCCACTTGATTCATGCAATATGGATACCGAGTCTCTCTCTCTCTCTCTCTCTCTCTCTCTCTCTCTCTCTCTCTCATTTGTCAAAGGGATGATGGCTGCTGCTGTGTCTGCATTATATATACAACCGACGAAACAGGTATTGCAAACAGAAGCAGCATCGCTATGAGGCAGGCTGCTCATTTTCGACCTCATCATCAGCATCATCATGTTGCCTTCAACGCCACTCGAAATGGAAGGGAAGGACGCTGGAAGGACCACAAAGACCACGACGCTGGAAGGACCACCAAACTCGCACAAGGCAGAGGGCAGTGGTGATTTACCTTGCGTCAGCCACTGTGGTCTTTGACGACCATCAGTGGCCTTTGATGACCACCAGTGGGCTTTGGCAACTACCAGTGGCCTTTGACGACCACCAGTGGGCTTTGGCAACTAACAGTGGCCTTTGACGACCACCAGTGGGCTTTGGCAACTACCAGTGGCCTTTGACGACCAGCAGTGGCCTTTGGCAACCACTAGTGGACTTTTGACGACCACAGTCAGTGGTCTTTGATGACCACCACCAGTGGACTTTGACGACGACCACCAGTTGACTTTGATGGCCACCAGTGGGCTTTGGGACAACCACCAGTGGCCTTTGACGACCACCAGTGGGCTTTGGCAACTACCAGTGACCTTTGACGACCACCAGTGGGCTTTGGCAACTACCAGTGGCCTTTGACGACCACCAGTGGGCTTTGAGGCAACCACCAGTGGCCTTTGACGACCACCAGTGGGCTTTGGCAACTACCAGTGGCCTTTGACGACCACCAGTGGGCTTTGGGGCAACCACCAATGGCCTTTGACGACCCCCAGTGGGCTTTGGCAACTACCAGTGGCTTTTGACGACATTAGTGAGCTTTGGCAACTACCAATGGCCTTTGACGACCACCAGTGGGCTTTGGCAACTACCAATGGCCTTTGACGACCACCAGTGGGCTTTGGCAACTACCAATGGCCTTTGACGACCACCAGTGGGCTTTGGCAACTACCAGTAGCCTTTGACGACCACCAATGGGCTTTGGAGCAACCACCAATGGCCTTTGACGACCACCAGTGAGCTTTGGCAACTACCAGTAGCCTTTGACGACCACCAATGGGCTTTGGAGCAACCACCAATGGCCTTTGACGACCACCAGTGAGCTTTGGCAACTACCAATGGCCTTTGACGACCACCAGTGGGCTCTGGCAACTACCAATGGCCTTTTATCCATTCTTGTTTTCCTTTCATTTATAACATCTACTACTGGTTATAAATTAATCCGGTTAGGTAGTTTTTTTAATTATTCAGTGAGGAAAACTGATTGTCAGTTATCATCATTTTTTTCAGTGTTTTGTAGATTTGATTGCAGTTTTGAAATAAATGTATTATGGAATACTTTTTGTGATAAATTTCACGAATGGCATTTACAGGGGTGAATATATATATATATATATATATATATATATATATATATATATATATATATATATATATATATATGTATGTATGTATGTATGTCCTAGCATAACTATGAAATGCATTAAGCAATTTCACCAAACTTGTTATACATATGGTTACTATTTTAGAAATCAGCACTGTGGGGGGTAAGACATCACTAGCACCGAAAGGACACCAAAAGGGGGGGGTGGAAGGGCTTCCTGAAACTGGGCTGGCCATGACTGCAGACTTAGTAACGTTATGAATTTGTCATACTTAATTTCGGTATAAATATGACTTACTATCTGGGAAAGAATACTGTGGGGGTAAAACATCAGTGGAACCAAAGCGGGTGTAGGTTGGGAAGGGGATAACAGAGAAAGAGTGAGAGGGAGAGGAAGTGAGAGAGTAGATGGGGTGTTAGGGAGAAGAAAGAGAGAGAGAGACAGGGAGGGTTGGAGAGAGAAAGAGAGAGAGAGGGGAGAGTGAGAGAAAGAAAGAATGAGGGAAAGGAAGTGAGTGAGAGAAAGAGAGAGAGAGAGAGAGAGAGAGAGTGAGGGGGAGAGGAAGTGTGAGAGAGAGTAGAGGGGGTGTTAGTAGAAAGAGGGAAAAAGTGAGAGGGAGAGAGAGAGAGAGAGAGAAGAGTTTATCTGTTGTCATTCAGAGTTATCCCGGGCAGTGCCGTATTGGTCAGCTAGTGTATATATATAATATATATATGTATGTATATATATATATATATATATATATATATATATATATATATATATAGGTAGTTATATATATTCACTGTAAATGTATATATATATATATATATATATATATATATATATATATATATATATATATATATATATATATATATATATATGTATAGTTATATATATTCACTGTAAATGTGTATATATATATATATATATATATATATTATATATATATATATATATAATATATATATATATATATATATATATATTTATATTTATATATATACATATATATATATATATATATATATATATATATATACATATATATATTCAGGTCCATCCTCCATAATGTATGTTAGAACAGAATATGCGTTTATTTAGGTTATATTCTGCCAATATTTTTGAAATAATCGGTTAAACCCTGAGGCAGAATTGCATTCACTTTCGAACCATCTTACAAGAAAACGCTGAGAGAGAGAGAGAGAGAGAGAGAGAGAGAGAGAGAGAGAGAGAGAGAGAGAGAGAGAGAGAGAGAGAGTGTGTATAACAGCTACGCGAATGAAGGCAGTCATCAGGGAAGCGGTTAGAATCACTGGAGCATTGCAAGACGCGGGATGCTGTCAAGACAGTTGAGGTTCCACCCACCTCCCTTCCCTAATATGCCATGGCTCCACCACCACCACCACCACCACCTCCTCCTCCTCCTTCTCCTCCTCCTCCTCCTCCTCCTCCTCCTCCTCCTCCTCTCGCCCGAGAGAGATAGAAGGGGAGAGAGAAAGCGGGATATAGATGCTGGCGCCTATGGTAGGGCGGAGCCTTCCTATGGACATGGTTACGTATAGGCAGAGGGCGAGCAGGGGTGGAGCCGTTCCAAAGGCAAATCCCGACTGTTACTACTACTAATACAACTACTGCTATTACTTCTACAGGTAAACATGGCTGATATTACGATGATAAACTCAAAAGCAAAGATGCACATCTCGCATTCACCACGGAATGTGATTACGTATAACTACTCCAAGTAACGGTTCCAGTAACAGGTTATTTCAGGTAATATTTTTACTGGAAAGTCCTTTGCATTTCAGCCCTGTATTCTGGAAACACCACGCATCTGAAATCTTACACTTTATTTTTTAAAATTTTTTTACACTATTTTTTTTTTTTTTTTTTTTTTTTTTTTTTTTTTTGAGGTCCTTCTGTTGGCCCCCCTCATTTGGTTCATGAGGCGGTGACCTTTCATTTGTCAAAAGGGGACGGTTTACTAGCCGAAAACAATTTTCTGTGTATTTTAATAATTTGCTTACATTATTATTTATTAATTTACTAATACACACTTGCGATTTCACTCTCGTGTTTTCAGTTGATAAACAAATGTTGCGGTTTCACTCCTGTGTTTTCAGTTGCTAAAAAAATACTCGTTCATTCTTGCGTTTATGGTTAAAATAAATAAACACGCATTTCCGGTTTCTATCTTGAATTTATCATTCATAAACAAATACGCACTTGGGGTTTCACCCCTGCGTTTTCAATTACTAGACAAATACACACTTGCGATTTCACTCTCGTGTTCTTAATTATTAATCCATAACTGCGCAGAAATGGCCACAGTCAGTGGCATAGCCCTTCCTCCTCCTCCTCCTCCTCCTCCTCCCAATTCCCTTCGAAACCAAATCAAGAGACGTTTCGGTGACTTCAAGTAAGTCCCGTCGAGAGTGACTGGAAACAAGTCCATTACACTGTCTTCCCGCTTTATACGAGCCAAAGAACTAGGGTGAGGCGTCCTGGAATGACCAGGAGCCTTGTAAGATGGGCGTTGGAATGACCTAACCCCCCCCAACTCACCCACCCCCACCCACCACTTCCCGAGGCCACTACCATAAGCATGATCGAATCACGGGACCTGGGGACTCGGGACAAAGAGTTGCCTAATTTTTCGTTGGCCTTGTCCGACTTTCTCTTTACCCTCTGTTATTATTATTATTATTATTATTATTATTATTATTATTATTATTATTATTATTATTATTATTATTAATGTTTTTATTTCATTCAGTTATTCTTTTCTTTTTTTTTTTGTCTCCTAAATTCCATCTGCAAGCGTTGTTGACAGTGATCATTATGGCTGATGCAATGAAATCGTTATCGCTGTCACTATTAGTTTAATAGTGATCATGTTCAATTGGTTTATTTCCGTGTTTGTGTTCAGCTCCCTTTGGTTGGCTTGTTGTCTAGTTTTTTTTTATTTCATGTGGCATGCTGATAATAATAATAATAATAAAATAATAATAATAATAATAATGAAATACACGGCTATCGTGGAAAAACGTCGATCGCGGGTATATAAGGAGCTTAATATACTTGCAACGTCTTTCCCGTCATACATCCCTTTTAAAATTCCAGACACTAAATTTACTTTCTTTTATATCTCTTGTCTTAATTTTTTTTTTAAATCCACCGAAGATACAGTGCATCACTACCCAAAAACAATTCACTTTGTACTCTGTATTTCCTACCATCTTCTGCAACTTCTTCCAAATGAACGCCATATTCTGGGGAAGCTTGAATTTCAAATCAGTGGCCCTTGTCAGCTTGTTCTGCATGAACAGGGTCTATCTTCTGAATAATAATAATAATAATAATAAAATGAGATTGTGGTAATCTGGCATTTAAAAGATGGTTAGGTATGATATGTTGGCAAAAGTTAGGCTCAAGCTTGTGTCATCAACAAGAAAATTTACAATTTACCAGACTGTTGAACTTACATCATGGTTACTCCAAACAGCGCTTCAGAGGTTGTCTCTCCGTGAGCAATTAGAATTTCAAATAAAAGCTGGTCCTTTTAGTTTTCCGTAAAAGAAAACTATTGAGATGGCTATTTGTCTGTCCATCCGCACTTTAGCTGTCCGCCTTCAGATCTTAAAAACTGCTGAGGCTAGAGGGCTGCAAATTGGTATGTTGATCACGCACCCTCCAGTCATCAAGCATACCAAATTGCAACCCTCTAGCATCAGTAGTTTTTATTTTATTTGAGGTTAAAGTTAGCCATGATCGTGCGCCTGGCACTGCCATAGGTGTCAACCACACCTGCCACCACCAGGACGTGGGTGAAAGTTTCATGGGCCGTGGCTGAGAGTTTCATACGCTGTACAGAAAACTCGACTGCGCCGAAGAAACTTTGGCGCTTTTTTTGCTAGTTATTTTTTAGGAGCGAACTAGAAATGAGACTGATAGAGAGTAAGTTTTTCAAAGCAGTTTGCAAAAAAAAAAAAGACTACTTTCCAAGGTCATGATGAATGGTGACTTGCAGACTTCCTTTTTTTCTGGAAATTGTTTTTCATTTGCTTTATCAAAATATAGATTGCCTTCGAGGTGACGATTTATTATAGGGCATTCTCGTCTTGGTAAACTTTTGGTGCAAGTAATAATAATAATAATAATAATAATAATAATAATAATAATAATAATAATTATTATTATTATTATTATTATTATTATTATTATTATTATTATTATTATTAACAGCAACAACATCAAAAAATAATAATAAAAATAATAACAACAATAATAATAATAATAATAATAATAATAATAATAATAATAATAATAATAATAATAATAATAATAATGGCCATATAAAGAATTCAATCTTTCTCAGAGGAGATCTCAGTATTGTCATGCGACAGTCCAATTAATTAAGACCTTCCCAACAGAGCCTGAACATTGCACGGAACGTGCCCAAAGAATAATGCACGAAGAAGATCGTGCATTGTTGGACACGACGCTCTCGTGCTGCCGTTAAAAAAAAAAAGAAATTGATGGGGTTGCCGCGTCTGATTATAGAAGATTGGGGCATGGCATGGCAGCAGGTTAGGGTCAGGACTCCGGTGGGCATATGAGGGGGAGGAGGAGGAGGAGGATGTCGCCGCCGCCCATTATCGCCCGCTCCAATGCCCATCCTCCTGAGACGTCTTGCCAGGCAGCCCAGCACCAGCAGTTCGACACTGACCTGGGAGGCAGTGGCATGTGAACCACAGGGCCTCGGAGCGGCCGAAAGCTATCTACTCGTATTGTCTCGTCTCGACCTCGAGTGCTCGAGTGGCGTCCCTCAGGGCGATTGCTTGTGGCTTTTGCTGTTTGAGACGCGTCAAGTGCTTACGCTTTCGATTGATACTGCTATTCTTCTGCTGCTTGTTGTGCTGTGATTCGCAGGCATTTCGATGCATACGAAAGAAATTCGGCTCTGGTTGGTGACCACAGACTAGGTCGTGGCCAAGATGATGATCGTTCTGGGCCAGTTTTGACAAGCAGTGATGGTGATCTGTGGTGATGGTGTAGTGATTTGTGGTGATAATTGAAAGCTTTACAGTGGAGAAAATTTGATACGAAGGAATGTCGACGAACTTGAAAAAATATCTTGAAAAAGCTGACGAGATCTAGAAAGTTCATACACGAACGACATTTGGAAGCACGAAATTGGAAACATTCGACTGTTTGTCAACGATTTCAGAGGGGAAAATCCAAGGTAAGGAGACGAACAGACAGGCACATTTTGAATTCCGTAACTGTTTCTGTAAAATTCATATAAAATCGCTATCCGGGCAGTGTACAAGAAACTGAATCTGTGATCTCGCAAAGGTCAGGCTATTTGCGTAGATAAATCTCGTTTTTTACCATTTTCACAAAACTTTCAGCTGGTTTTTTACATTCTTTACAAACAAACAACGCAGATATACGGAATTCTAAAATTAACAGGGGGCTTCGTTTGTGATGTTATAATTGGGTAGTGTTGTTATATCTAGCTGCGAATTTTCCTCTTCTGGAGCAAAAAAAAAAAAAACCTAGTACAAAAATATTCACTGCGAGATAAGAGGGGCAAAGAGATGCCAGATGTAAAATAACTCTACGGAGTTACAACACCAATTATGGTAATTCTTTCGCATCTTTCCCATGTTCCCCGCGTGTTTTCTTTGGAAACTTCCCGTGGCCGTGGAAAAAACCGCAGCTGCTTACTTTTCAAAGGAGTTTTCTTTTTAAAGTAGACTGAAAATATGAATAATGAAAGAGAGAAACTACTAGGCGGACGAAGAGACAGGCGTAGGGAAAGGTAATATGATGGAGCTTTCGAAAAAAATCGAAATAAATTAAAAAAGCATTTTGACTCGGAATTAAAATTAGATGTTAGACTTATTGGAGGTGACACATAATACTTACCAGATGCTTTGGCACTTTGAGAATGTTCTTTTAAGTGTCGTAATTTCGACGAATACATTCTTAAATTATGCTTCTTATTGTTTAGATGTCGTTTGATTTAAAGAAAAATAAACAGGGAAGTAAATTTCTCCCAAGAAAATTGAAATCGTGGCGAAGGTATTTTCAGTATGATGAAACATCATTTTCATGACGAATAACCAGTTTAAGAGGCTGAATAATGCATAGATTGAAATGGCCATTTAAATAGTAATCATTAGAAATAAAGTGAGTACATCGGTTTTGATTAAGTGAAAAAAGAATGAAATTCAGAGATGTTAAATAACAATTGTAATGTATGATTCATTAAATACAGGCAACACTACCCAGGGTATTAACATACCTTTCAAAGCCTAGTGGTGTTACCTTCAGTTTCAGACTTACCCATAGAGGTATAGTGCCTCACCCGGTGCACTTTAGGCAAAGGTAAAAATTGTTTGCAGCGTCCCTTCGGCCCTTCTTCTTCTTTCTTCTTCTTCTTCTTCTTCTTGTAACGTGCTTTTTTCCCATTTGTATAGCTGTACCCAATTTTTTTTTAACCTTTAACTGAACCTCCATTCCCGATGCCTTTTTTAAGTCCTGCTGTCCAACCTCTCTAACTAATGCTTAATTAGTGCATCTGTGGGAGTTTCTCCGAGTTCCACCTTCAGACCCTTGTGCTTCATCTCCTATATGTTTTGGATTTCTTAACTTTGCTGTCCAACCACTCCAACTCCGGAGATGCAACGCATTTTTTACCCTAAAACAATTCTTGTATTTTGATTATTTACTTATGTTTTTATCTATCATTTATCAACTTGTTCATTTATTTTTCTTTTCTAATAAAATGATATCTCTCTGTAACTTCTTTCAAATGAACACCATATTCTTTGAAAGTTTGAATTTCAAGTCAGTGGCCCCTGTGGTGGGTTTGTTTTATATGAATAGGGGTTTATTTGCTTAATAATAATAATAATAATAATAATAATAATAATAATAATAATAATAATAATAATAATAATAATAATAATGTCTGGCTGTGTTGCCTAATTTTAATATGTGCAGTTACGCGTCTGCGTTCTTGTTTCTCGCTTGAAGTCAAGGACTTGATTCTTGTCGTTATAAATCGATTTTTCAAGAGTTTCTGTACTGCATCAGCGTAAGTAGTATCAAAGTGCCTTTTCATCCTGGCTACATTCCTCAACTTCGCTTTCCATCATTCAGATCCATCATTCAGATATGATCGTTCTCATTTTAATCTTTTTTTTTTAAACTGCGGCCCCCAATTACCTGTGCTTCGTCAGTTAGTGCGTGCTGCTCATTTTACAAAGCACCAGCGTTCTTATATACTTTGTAAAAGCTCATTTTTATTTTCTTGAGGCATTCTTTTATCTTGTCGATATACTGTGACGCCTTATAAAGAGAGATCTTTCTTTTTGTAAAGACGGATCTTCTTTTGTAAAGACGGACCTTTCTCTTTGTAAAGACAGATCGTTTTGTAAAAACAGATCTTTCGTTTTGTAAAGACAGATCTTTCGTTTTGTAAAGACGGAACTTTCTTTTTGTAAAGACATCTTTCTTTTTGTAAAGACAGAACTTTCTCTTTGTAAAGACAGATCTTTCTTTTTGTAAAGACCGATCTTTCTCTTTGCAAAGACAGATCTTTCTTTTTGTAAAGACAGGTCTTTCTTTTTGCAAAGACAGGTCTTTCTCTTTGTAAAGACAGATCTTTTTTTTTACAGACAGATCTTTCTTTTTGTGGAGACAGATCTTTCTTTTTGTACAGACAGATCTTTCGTTTTGTTAAGACAGATCTTTCGTTTTGTAAAGACAGATCTTTCGTTTTGTAAAGACAGATCTTTATTTTTGTAAAGACAGATCTTTCTCCTTACTCGTTATGAGACTGCGATTCTTTCTGTAAAAAAAAAGTGTGTTTAGCGATATTTGTGTGTTATTTTTGTTATTCTGTTCGTATTTGATTTTAATCGAGTCTTGTCTTGATTTTTTTTTTTTTTTTAGTATTTTACATACAAGCATCATAAAGTGTTCTAGTGTTCGAGGACGTAATTTGCTTATTAGCTTCTTCCGTGAGAATGGAAACAGTTATTATTATTATTATTATTATTATTATTATTATTATTATTATTATTATTATTATTATTATTGTTAAAAGAGCGAAAGAGTGGTGGACGGTCAAACATCCGCCAAGGCCAAGCTATCCCCCATCCCTTCCTACGAAAGGTCTCCTCTCCTTAAGAGTTACCTCCCTGTCTCTCCCAAAATCTATTGTAACGCCAGGTTTAGTAACCATAAATCAATCAATCATTCCCAAGATCTGGCCAATTGTTGCCACTCACGAGGTCTACCTTCGGTTAAGGATTCGTCAAAATCCACTTTTGACTTCTTTGATCAAGTATTCCTCCCAACAAAGAAAGAAAGAGACATACAAACAGCTAAATGCATGACATCTTCTGGCAATATCCTTCGATATGATGTCAGTGAGTGCTTCTTCTCTGTAAGCTGAGAGAGAGAGAGAGAGAGAGAGAGAGAGAGAGAGAGAGAGAGAGAACTAAATACTTGACATCCTCAGCAATAACCTTCGGTATAAAGTCAATGAGAGCAAAGCAGTGATTCAAAAGGTATTGTTTCGGTGTATGCTGAGAAAAGAACAGAAAGAGAGAGAGAGAGAGAGAGAGAGAGAGAGAGAGAGAGAGAGAGAGAGAGAGAGATCAGCAGGGAAATGTTAGGAGGAGCCTTACAGTTTGAGGAAGAGATAAGGTACGTTTACGATCTTGCAGCAGTAGCACCACAGAGTAGGTCTGACAGCTTCTCGATCAGTAACTTCTTAGGAGGATTTGAAATGTGACCCTACAGGAGAAAGAAACAAGTAAAAAATGCGCCGAAGTTTCTTCAGCGCAACCGAGCTGTCTGTACAGCGTATAATCAAGGACGCCGAAAATAGATCTATCTTCGGTGGTCTCGGTATAATGTTGTACTTTTTGAGCTGCGCCCATGAATCTTTAACCACGACCTGTGGTGGCTCTTATATTGTTGCCAGATGCACGATTACATAATTGACCTTAAATAAGATAAAAACTACTGAAGCTAGTGGGCTGCAGTTTGGTATCTTCGATGATTGGAGGGTGGATGATCAACACCAATTTTCAGCCCTCTAGCCTCAATAGTTTTTAAAATCTGGGGGCAACAGAAAAGCGCGGATGAACAGACAAAGCCGGTACAACAGTTTTCTTTTACAGAAAACTAAAAGGGAATCTGCAGAATACTGAGGTCTTAGTTACGTGAGTGGAAGTTTACGAGACAGGGACATCAAAATGTGTAGTCGAAGGGAACATTTAGGCCTGTCAAAATGTTGCTGGAAGAGGTCATTCATGGAAACTAGAAGGTATGGAAAGGAAGGATATGGAATGGAATCTTGAAGAAACTGAAGGCAGTGCAGAGAAATGAAAAACCTTAAAATAAAGGTGAATGTAGATATTTGAGGTCCTGGGCCTGCCTGGGATCAGATTGATGATAATGGCTTTGACATAAACAGGCTTCTTGGCTATGTGTATGGCAGCAGAATGATGGTAATTGCTTTGACGTAGCAGCATTTGCCACTAGTTAAGTAAACGAATTAGTGAGGGAAGACCCTCCTTGTCAGAATTTAAAAAAAAAAAAAGGAAAAATAAAATTTCGTGAGCGGACGAAAAAAAAAAACCAAAGAATCAGAAGTAACCGCCTTTGAAGTTTTCAGTAACTAATTAAACTTATAATTAAAGTTGCCACAAACTGCGCCCTGACTTCGATCACGGCCAGCCAGTTAAAACATCTCCATTCGAAAGCGGACAGCACAACAAAAATTCCCCGAGTTCATCGCAAAGTTATAATGATAAAGACAAAAATAGATCTGGGATGCTAATTCTCCCTCGGAAGGGGCGCCGAGTTCTCGGGAAGGTGATGATGATGATGGAAGGGTGAAAGAACAGGAGGAAGAACGAGAGAGAGAGAGA
>NC_089796.1:66648862-66671362 GCF_040412425.1 Macrobrachium rosenbergii | reverse complement strand
TGTATATAGGTATATATGAGAAATTTGTGTGTCACAGATAAGCGCATACACCTGTTTCATTCCTTCCCGCGAAGTCTTCTGCTGCAGAGGGTCATATTAAACCTTGGCGCCGACGTTAATTCCGCCATTCAATTTCGCGAGAGGCAAGGAAGAGTTTCACTGTGAGAGGGGAGGAAGGGGGGGGGGGCTTTTATAAATCTACGCATCAGCGTTGGCGTAAATAATTGCCTCTCGTCCCCGAGAGAACACACACACACAACAACGGGCTGACTGGGGAAATGCAAATCCGCCATAACCAGCTCATTGCATCAGCAAGTCTTCGGGGCGTCAGGTATTCCGCCAATGAATATTCCTGCAAGACGCGAGTACACCCCCCCCCACACCTCTTCCCCTCACCCCCCAATCCCTGAGTGTGCGCAATCCTAGCTTAGCAGGAGATGGAAAGGATGAGGACGAGGATGAGATGGTAGTGCCTTGTTGAGGGACTGAAGGAATGCCTTATTGTTCTTTGGGTCATAACTTGACACCGAGTGAGGATTTATAATCTTCTTCTCCTTCTCTTTCTCCTACACCTCCTTCTCCTTCCTCTTCTTCTTGTCCAGACGTTGGTCCTGGAAACGCCAACAACTCGGGAGGTGAAATCCACGGAGAGAGAGACCGAGGTTCGATCCCGATGTGAGACAAATTTCTTTCTTTGAAACACGTGCTCAGGTGTTGATTAGTATAAAATATATATATACCATATATATATATGTATATGTATATATATGCAGTATACTGTATATATATATATATATATATATATATATATATATATATATATATATATATATATATATATATATATATAGTATATATATATATATATATATATATATATATATGTAAAATAGTCTTTCTACAGAAAATGGTAAATGGTGTCGCTGACCTTGAAGGAAGCGAGAACCCCATCATTTGGCGACTGAATGTTATGGAAAACGTAAGGAGAAATGGAATTCCGGAGCCTGGCAGTAAAGAGTTATTCAAAACAATATCTGGCACTGGAATCACTAGTGTAGTTGAAGCTAGACCCAGGTTATGTAAACATTTTTGATTTTCTGTAAAAGAAAACTATTGTGAGCAACTTTGTTGTCCGTCACTTTATTCTGTCCGCACTTTTTGGGTCCGCCCTCAGATCTAAAAACTACTGAGGCTAGAGGGCTGCAGATTGGTATGTTGGATCATCCACCCTCCAATCATCAAACATGTTCAAATTTTGCAGCCCTCCTAGCTCAGTAGTGTTTATTTTTATAAGGTTAAAGTTAGCCATGATAGTGCGTCTGGCACCGCTATAGGTGACAACAACACAGGCCACCACCTGACCGTGGCTGAGAGATTCATACAGCATTATACGCTGTACAGAAAACATTTTTTACTTGTTTTAGGCTCCATTCAATACGTAAAGTGATTCAATATTTAACTGTTTGTACTTTATATATCAAAAAATATTCAATGAACCTTAACAGTATGATATATTGTTCACTAAACGTTCACATTATTTTATTAATTTCACTTTGTCATCAAATTTCTTGGACATTCGTCAAAACAGTTAGGAGGTGAAAAAATTCCTTCTTCGGGGAATATTAAAAAAAAAAAACAAGTAAAAAATGCACCGAAGTTTCTGAGGCGCAATCGAATTTTCTGTACGGCTGCTACAGCGTATAATCAAGGCCACCGAAAATAGATCTATCTTTCGGCGGTCTCGGTATAATGCTGTATGAGCCGCGGCCCATGAATCTTTAACCACGGCCCGTTGGTGGCCTATCCTATATCGTTGCCAGAAGCACGATTATCGCTAACTTTAACCATAAATAAATTAAAAACTACTGAGGCTAGAGGGCTGCAATTTATTATGTTTGATGATTGGAGTGTGGATGATCAACGTACAAATTTGCAGCCCTCTAGCCTCAGTAGTTTTCAAGATCTGAGGGCGGACAGAAAAAGTGCGGACAGAAAAAAGTGCGGACGGACAGACAAAGCCGGCACAATAGCTTTCTTTTACAGAAAACTAAAAATTCAGCCCTAAAAAAATTAAATTTCTGCTCATGGAAGGAAATGTTTCATCTACATTTTAGATTTCTTCAGATATTTATGAAGTCTTGGCAGTATTTAAGTACAGCACATGGAATATACTTATGTAACAAGTGTACATGAAATATATTCATTTATATTTAACAAGTGTACATGAAAGATATTCATTTATATTTAACAAGTGTACATGAAATATATTCATTTATATTTAACAAGTGTGCATGAAATATATTCATTTATATTTAATAAGTGTACATGGACTACTATATATTTATGTAACAAGTGCACATGAAATATATTTTATTTAAGAGTGTATATAGAATATATTTATTGAACAAGTGCACATGATATATTTATATTCATATTCAACAAGTGTACATGATATATATTTATTTTTATTTAACCAGTGTACAGGAAATATTTTAAATTATATTTAACAAGTGTACATGGAATATATTGATTTAGAAACTGAACCTATTGTCAGTTCAGCTAACCCAGAGTCAAATAGTCACATTTTTCAGCGGGTCAGCTTTACAAAAGTACTTGATCCAAATAAAGAAACGAAACAGACACTCATTGTCTGTGACTTATGAATTTGCAAACAGGTCCCACAGTTTCGACAAGGTGGAGTGTAAAGGTTTTTTTTTTTTGTAAACAAAAGACCAGTTTTGCAGCTTTTGTTTATCATCCCAGGGAAGAAGTTGAGACCAAAACGGGGTCTTTGTGTAGCATTAGCATGTGTTTCTACACACGCACGCACATACACACACACACACACACACACGCGCGCGCGCCAAACTGTCAAACTCCTTTCAGCGAGAGTAAATGAATTCATAACGTGATGTCAATAAATATTGTCATGACTGCAAAACAAATAGAGGAAATAAATAAAAAATAGAGGAACCGAAACAAAGGGAATTAGAGATAAGGAAGAAAATGAGAGAGAAGAAGACAGTGAGAAAGTAGGAAAAAGTGAGAGAACAGGAAGAAAATGAAAGAGAAGGGAGAGTGTGAGAGAGAAGGAAGACAGTGAGGAGAAAAAAGTGAGAGAAGAAGAAAGGGAGAGAGAAGGAAGAAAGTAAGAGAGAAGGAAAAAGTGAGAGAGTGGAAGAAGAAAGAAATGGAAGACAGTGAGAGAGCAGGAAGAAAGAGAGAGCAGGAAGACAGTGAGAGAGAAGGGAAAAGTGAGAGAGGGAAGGTAGAAAGTGAGAGAAAAGGAGGACGGTGAGAGAGAAGGAAAAAAGAGAGAGAGAGGGAAGGAAGAAAATGAGAGAAAAGGAAAGTGAGAGAAAGGAGGAAAGTGAGAGAGAAGGAGGAAAATGAGAAAGCAGAAGAAGAGAGAGAGAGAGAGAGGAGAGAGAGGTAAGAAAGTGAGAGAGAAGGAAGAAAGTGAGAGAAGGGGGAGGGTGAGAGAGAAGAAAGAAAGTGAGAGAGAAGGAAGAAAGTGAGGGAAGGGAGAGGGTGAGAGAGAAGAGAGAAAGTGAGAGAGAAGGAAGAAAGTTAGAATCAGCCGAAAAAAAGAAAAAGCTGGTGATTCAATGACAATTAACAGTGCCGAGATAATAATAAAACTTTAGAAGTGAGTTTGCCAAGAGAGAGAGAGAGAGAGAGAGAGAGAGAGAGAGAGAGAGAGAGAGAGAGAGATTTCCAGCCTGAGATCTCAACCCTCGCCGCCCACCTAGCCGACGCTGATTATATGCTAATGCTTTTAACTCGGTCTTCCCCTCTTAAAAGGCGGCTCTGAAATGATAAAAGAAAAGAAAAAAAGAGTGGAAGAAAACTACGGAAGAAAAGAGAAAGGAGAGAGAGAGAGAGAGAGAGAGAGAGAGTGTATAACCCAAGTGAACGTTAAACGACTGAGATTTTATATCTTATTTAAGGCCTTAATCAGGTCAACTTTATTCTTTAAATATTATTTTAAAAATTTTATTATGTCTTGGGCATTTATCTAATGTTAATTTAATACTGTTATTATATCCTGGGGCTTTATGTAGTGGTAAAATGGTGGTAAAATGTAACAAAAAAAACCCACCCCTTGAAACGAGGCGCATTAAAGGATTCAAGTAAACAGAGAATTAAAAAGAATGCCACATTCTGAAAATAAATGGTATGACAGAATCATTGAATCGGTTGATCCTCAATTCTGTTACCGGGTGTAGTCTTTACACGAGTCAAGTATTTCCTGAATGAACAGTTCCGTAAAGATATTGTCATTTTTTTCCAAGAAGACTGACCCGTGTTACTTTTCCATCGAGTACCATACGTGAAGGACCCTTCTTGTACGCCATAGAAGTTGAAGGACATCGAAAGGCTATTTTTCCTTTTTCTTGGGTTCTGGAGTTGCTAGATGTCACTCGTTATAAGAACCGACAGCGATTTATGTGATGTTTATCGTGTGATATATCTTGTGGGCGTGATTATATGTTATTTATGTTCTGAGGAGAATATTCTTTATTATACAAGTGACCGCGTGCAGCGACATAAAATAGATTCATTTGTAGACATTATGACGAAATTGCATATCCCGTGGCCTTAGATATTACCTTTGGATATTACTTTTACCCAGGAAATAACCAACACAGAAGAATCCTGTAAAAAAAAAATCTATAAATCTGTTAAAACAAACGAACAAACAGCTAAATGCGTATCGGAAGATCTGCTCACCGGTAAAGTACCCGTAATCGAGCGACGGAAAAAGCTTCGCGTTTTATGGATATTAGAACGAGTTAACAGGTAAGGACAGGTGCGAATTATCCGCCCCTATCGGTCCTCTCGATCGTGTTGCGGATTCGCTATAAATTCGGAGCGAGGAGGGCCTCCCCATTTTGATGAAGGGACACAGGCCAGGGTCGGGTCGTCCCTTATTCCATAACTAGGCCCTCTCTCTCTCTCTCTCTCTCTCTCTCTCTCTCTCTCTCTCTCTCTCTCTCTGTCCAGCAATCAGCCCTTATCCTCTCTATCTAAGGGCGTCGACGCCCTTCGCCTCTCTCTCGCGCGTTTTCCACCTTCCCTTCCCGTTCACCTCTCTGGCGCTTGGGTGTTTCAAGGGCGTCATTGCTATTTTCTTTCTATTTTTTTCTTTCTTTTTTTGGTGTTGCTTAGGTCTCTCTTATTTCCCAGAGCCTCATTTTAGTTTTAGGAAGGAACTGTGACCCTTCTTCCTTCAATGCTTGAGGGCCTAAGTCTGTCTCATATCGTGGGAATGTCAATGTAGAAAAAAAAATACACCTCTTTATCATCATCCTCTTAATGGAAACATTTGCCTTGAGCCTTCTCTGTTAGACAGCATTTGTTTACTAAATGCTGTGTTGACATTTATGCACATACTCTTTTTCGTTCCTATAGACTGGGTAGAAAAGAGAAAGTTTTTCGACCAACTGAGTGAAAATATAAGAGACAGAAATGAAATGCAATAAAGAGGAAGGGGAAAGAATGTAACAGACTCACTTGCATTTTTAGGACCATTGGAAGACTTTGGTCAGGTTACCGTTACAGGCCTTTTTGGTTTAGGGCCACAAAAAAAATACCCTTTATTATTTCGTGGCTAATAAAAACCCTTTCTAATTTGGTGTCCAACAAAATCTTTTTTTTATTTGGTGTTCTTCAAAGACCTTTTTGATTTTCTAGCCACTAAAGACCTTTTTGATTTTGTGGCCACTAAAGACCTTTTTGATTTCGTGGCCACTAAAGACCTTTTTGATTTTGTGGCCACTAAAGACCTTTTTGATTTTGTGGCCACTAAAGACCTTTTTGATTTTGTGGCCACTAAAGACTTTTTGGATTTGGTGGCCACAAAAAACTTTTTATTTGGTGTCCTTCAAAGACTTTGTTGTGTGGCCACTAAAGACCTTTTAGATTTGGTGGCAACTCAAAATTTTTTTATTTGGTGTCCTTAAAAGGCTTTTTTTATTCTGTGGACACTTAAGACCTTTTAGATTTGGTGACCACTAAAACTTTTTTTTATTTGGTGTCCTCTAAAGACCCTCTTTTTTATTTTGTGACCTCTAAAGATCTCTCTGATTTGGGGACCACTACAAACTTTTTTATATTTGGTGCCCTCTAAAGACCTTTTTGATTTTGTGGCCTCTAAAGATCCTTCTGATTTGGAGGCCACTACAATTTTTTTTTTTTTTTTATTTGGTGCCCTCTAAAGACCTTTTTGATTTTTTGGCCAGTAAAGACCCTTCTGATTTTATGGCAAAAAAGCCCTTTGATTAGGTGGCAACGAAGGACATCTTAATGTTAATGTTTTTGCCTAGAACAAGATAAACTTCATTTTTCTCGGTCATAATTATAAAATAAGGAAAAACTCTCTTGAAATAAAACCCAAAAAATCTGGGAAGCGAAAATTAAAGTCTTGGAAAGTCATTTGACTCTCGTTCTTGCTCAGAAGGAAATACGCTTGCGCGCGTGTGCGTTTTTCCGGTGCCACCCCGGTCTCTTGCTCCTTGACGAGACAGACAGACAGAGAGCATAATGAGAGAAAGAGAGAGAACATACAGGTTTCACCCCAGTAATGTGAGGATTACCTCGTCGAGGCCCTCCCGTTTTGATGGTATTACATGCTGACGGAGCAGTGAATACTCTCTCTCTCTCTCTCTCTCTCTCTCTCTCTCTCTCTCTCTCTCTCCCACACACGCTAGCCAAGACCCACAACAGTTGGCTAACCACTAGGTACTTTATTCACTGCGTAGGTCGATGAGGCATAGATGGAAAAAAGCACAATTATTAGTAAGGCTGGAAGACTTTTCTTTGACAGTAAAAAAAAGACTTTTCTTTGTCAGTCAAAAAGACTTTTTTTTCCGTAAAAAATACTTTATTTTGTCAGTCAAAAAGACACTCCTTTGTCCGTGAAAAATACTTTCTTTTGTCAGTCAAAAGACTTTCTTTTGTCAGTCACAAAGACACTCCTTTGTCCGTAGAAAATACTTTTTTTGTCAGTCAAAAATACTTTCTCTTGTCAGTCAAAAAGACACTCCTTTGTCCGTAAAAAATACTTTCTTTTGTCAGTCAAAAGACTTCTTTTGTCAGTCACAAAGACACTCCTTTCTCCGTAGAAAATACTTTTTTTGTCAGTCAAAAATACTGTCTCTTGTCAGTCAAAAAGACTCTCCTTTGTCCGTAAAAAATACTTTCTTTTGTCAGTCAAAAGGCTTTCTTTTGTCAGTCACAAAGACACTCCTTTGTCCGTAGAAAATACTTTTTTTGTCAGTCAAAAATACTTTTTCTTGTCAGTCAAAAAGACACTCCTTTGTCCGTAAAAAATACTTTTGTCAGTCAAAAGACTTTCTTTTGTCAGTCACAAAGACACTCTTTTGTCCGTAGAAAATACTTTTTTTGTCAGTCAAAAATACTTTCTCTTGTCAGTCAAAAAGACACTCCTTTGTCCGTAAGAAATACTTTCTTTTGTCAGTCAAAAGACTTTCTTTTGTCAGTCAAAAGACTTTCTTTTGTCAGTCACAAAGACACTCATTTGTCCGTAGAAATACTTTTTGTCAGTCAAAAGACTTTCTCTTGTCATTCAAAAAGACACTCCTTTGTCCGTAAAAATACTTTCTTTGTCAGTGTGAAAAGACTTTATTTTGTCAACCAAAAGACTTTCCTTTGTCAGTCAAAGAGACTTTCTTTTGTCAGTCAAAAAGTCTTTAATTTGTCATTCAAAAAGACTTTCCTTTGTCAGTCAAAAAGACTCCTTTGTCAGTCAAAAAGACTTTCTCTTGTCATTCAAAAAGACACTCCTTTGTCCGTAAAAAATACTTTCTTTTGTCAGTGAAAAAGACTTTATTTTGTCAACCAAAAGACTTTCCTTTGTCAGTCAAAGAGACTTTCTTTTGTCAGTCAAAAAGTCTTTAATTTGTCATTCAAAAAGACTTTCCTTTGTCAGTCAAAAAGACTCCGTTGTCAGTCAAAAAGACTTTCCTTTGTCAGTCAAAAAGACTTTCCTTTGTCAGTCAAAAAGACTTTCATTTGTCATTCAAAAAGACTCATTTTTCAGTCAGAAACTCTTGTTAATCAAAAATACTCCTTTGTCAGTCAAAAAGTCTTAATTTTTTCAGTCAAAAAGCAGATTTTTAAATATATCAACTTGAAAACCTTCAGTAAAGGTAACAAGAGACATTTTTCTTATGCAATGAGGTATAAAGAATGAAAGCAGAGCAGTTCATGAAAGAGAGAGAGAGGGAAAGAGAGAGAGAGAGAGGTTGCCGAGAAGTTTTCTCGGAAAGAAGGTGGAGGGTGAAGAATGGACGTCAAAAAAAGAAATATGAATAAAGGCCGAGAGAGAGAGAGAAAAAAAATAAAAAAAGTTGGTTGCCAGTATAACTCGATCACAGGGGACCCGCCCTGCGATCACACCATCTTCGGGGCATCATGGGGGTGGGTAGTGCGGATGCCAGTTAGGGGCGAACCTGGTTTTATTTCGTGGACGGCGAGGGGCGTATTCTACGAGCGAAACTTTCTTTCTGGGAGACATTTTCCTCTTCTCTGTCATGTTGCAAACGACGAGAGACTTGCTTCACTTCAAGCACCTTTGCTTATAAGAGAAAGGTCTTCTCAATAGTATATAGTTTTGGGGGCCCTGCTGTCCATGGGTTCTCGTTCTGTCCACGAGACGGAACCATTTGTGTGTCAGTGCATATTTGTCTTCCTATAGCTAGTGTCAGCGTATATTTATCTTCTTATAGCTAGTGTCAGTGTATATTTGTCTTCCTATAGCTAGTGTCAGTGTATATTTGTCTTCCTATCTTCCTATAGGTAGTGTCAGTGTATATTTATCTTCCTGTAGGTAGTGTCGTGTATATTTGTCTTCCTATAGGTAGTGTCAGTGTATATTTGTCTTCCTGTAGCTAGTGTCAGTGTATATTTGTCTTCCTATCTTCCTATAGGTAGTCTCAGTGTATATTTATCTTCCTGTAGGTAGTGTCGTGTATATTTGTCTTCGTATAGGTAGTGTCAGTGTATATTTGTCTTCCTGTAGCTAGTGTCAGTGCATATTTATCTTCTTATATTAGTCATTCTGTCCACGAGGCGTATCCCTTATATCGCGGCTTATACTTTCCTCCTAATACTAGTTCCTCTATATCACATGCTTTTTAACTGATACATTTTCAGTTTCTTCTAGAATACCTCTACAAAGACTCCTCAGCTTTCTAGTTCTTGGGGCACCTTATACAATAGCCTGGGCTCCGTGTGCTCAAAAGTCTGTTCTCCAAAACCTTCGTCGAATCTTGCAACGCATGGAATGGAAATGACTCGGGGCATTCAGCGGGAAATTTAAAAAGAGTTGGTGATCCATTGCCGGGCAAGAAAGGCTCGTGTTAGAGTCATATTTGTGAGGAGAAGTCGGGCATGTGGGCAGTAGGAAATGGGCGTTCTATCTATAAGACTGGAGGGAGGGAAGGAGGGGGTTGGGTAGGACTCTGGGCGTTCTTTGTAGGTGGTGGCAGGAGGTCAGCATCGAGCTCTACTACTACTAATACTACAACCACTACCTGCCCAGGTTTCGGGCCTGGTCTTCGGCTCAGGTACTGCCCACTCTCAAAGGATGCGGGCACAATCAAGCCCGGGGCGGGGCAGGGCTTTGGCGAGTTGGGCGGGCCCCGCCTAGGGCAGAATCGGGCAATGTACTGGTCGAACCACTTGCTTAGAACTCGGAATGACGCCGGATGATGGGTTTTGGGAAAGGGCCTCGTGGATCTTGCGTGCGATAGGGAGGGGTTGGGGGGAAGGCCTCATTACGGGGCATCTCAATCATAGCTGAGAGGGAGTGATAGAGGCGCATGCTCATTAGGGGTGGCGTGATAGAGAGCGAGAGAGAGAGAGAGAGAGCAAAATTTACAGGAGAGACGAGAAAATACAACAAAAAACACGCCAGAGATAATCGAAATAGAGATTATTTGCGGACGTAATAGAGAGAGAGAGAGAGAGAGAGAGAGAGATGTAGCCTTTACAGTAGACGAGAAAATACAATAAAAAATCACGCTAGAGATAACGGAAATAGACATTATTTGCGAGAGAGAGAGAGATGCAGCCTTTACAGTAGACAAGAAAATACAATAAAAAATCACGCTAGAGATAACGAAAATAGACATTATTTGCGAGAGAGAGAGAGAGAGAGAGAGAGAGAGAGAGAGAGAGAGAGAGAGAGAGAGAGAGATGTAGCCTTTACAGTAGACAAGAAAATTCAATAAAAAATCACGCTAGAGATAATGGAAGCAGACATTATTTGCGAGAGAGAGAGAGAGAGATCCTTCACAGTAGAGAGACAAGAAAACACGAATAAATCACCCCAGAGATAAGGGAAATAAAGAGATTATTGGCGAAGTGAAATCTCTGGTGTTACCCATTGTCAAATACGAACCTGAAAAGATCTGAAATCAAGATAAGAAGAGGTCTGGTCACGGTAGGAGGATTCGGAACACGACAGTGTTCGCTATTGTAATGAAATATTGAACAACATGGAAGTCAGATTTTCTTTGTCAAAACATACAGAATATATTTTGTTTCCTGTATATATATATATATATATATATATATATATATATATATATATATATATATATATATATATATATAATATATATATATATGTAACAATTATATATATGCAGCTTTGCTTACTCCATGAAGTGAAATCAAAATCATATTTTTCTCATAGTTTAATTTTTAAATTACTGAATAACACTTGAAATTTTGGTTCATTTGCTACAGAAATTTCTCTCTCTCTCTCTCTCTCTCTCTCTCTCTCTCTCTCTCTCTCTCTCTCTCTCTCTCTCTCTCTCTCTGGCTTGACCATAACGTAAGTGGTAGCAATCTCGTCTCAAAAGCAATTAGAACCCCGTTTCCTTAAAAATTAAATGTGCTTTTGTTGATTTTGGGTTTAGTACATGGGTGTCAGTCGACTGTTGTGGATCGCATGTAAGGACGTAGAGAGAAAGGGAGAAGTGAAAATGATTTTCATTTGTTTGTTTGTTTATTTTCGGTTTCGGACCTTGTTTAATTTCGTAAATCAGTTTCAGCTAAGTGCACACGCTGTTCCCCTCGCGGTATCGTTGACCTGGCTGACTGATTTCTTTATTTTTCTTTCTCGCAGCTCAAGATATTTGATGTTGTTCTTCAGTTTCAAGTTTTCGTTTTTATTTTCCTTTTCCCTCCGTGGTGGTTTTGCCATGCGATACATTTGCTGTCCGTATTTTGTTTTACTGTCCATGGCAGTCGTTGCCATTTGCAATTATTAAGTCACAGCTTCCGACTACAGCCAAAGTCGTTGGGTTTGGTTGTTATTTTTTCAAACGGCAAGACGTTTCCATCTCTTGTAGTGAAGTTGACTTTGTGCCGGACATTATTCTGATTATTAAGAGGAAGAATCTGTACAGCGGAATGCACGCTCTGGCTTCACGCCGGAGATTCCGAGAGTAAGTAACGCAAACGCCGCTTTGATCATCGAGTACCCGGTCGTTAAGTCACCTTGGTTGTTTACATCACGGGACTTCTGCGTTCCCGCTCGTCGACTTCGTTGCAAAAAAAAAAAACACAACTCAAAGCTCATTGGTCGTTTAATTCAATCAATTTACCCGAGTTCCACACGTGCATTTGTGAGTGTTAGCTCAGGTGGGACATCGCACACGCCTTTTTAAACCAAATCTTCGATGTCCTAATGGACTCGTTGATGAAATCACCGCAGTAACAGCCGCTATCTTTCATTTCCATTAGAATGGTGTGACCTTTACACTATCAATTTTCAGTGCATTCCTCTTTTCTTAGAGTGAAAAGACGCTCTCACTCATTAGTCACAGATGAATAATGATAACATAATTGGGGATTGAGTAGGCCTAAACTCCTCCAGGCTTCTGTGTTCAACAGTTAGTCAGTCGTAGCTCTATAGGCCTACACTAAGGTTTGAATCGGCCCAGCCGTCACTTATAGTCGCCCATACATCGATAAGTTTCTGACGTTATTTTCCATTTTTCATTGCTTATTTCCTCTTTAGTGTTATTATTATTATTATTATTATTATTATTATTATTATTATTATTATTATTATTATTATTAGTGTGGATGATTTCCTCTCGTTTTTAGCAATCTTTTAACACTCATATTTCTGACGTATTTCTCAAATCCAGTGCGTTTGTTTATCAATAAACTTATGGGACACTGGGGTCCGGTCTCCTTGTATTTTATTAATTTACTTGCAGTTTTGCACTTTGTCTATTTATTTGTTAATTTGTTAATTCATTTTTTTCTTTTCTAAAAACTTATTTTTTTTATTTCATATTATCTTCTGTTACTTCTAGCAAATGAACGCCATATTCTTTGGAAGCTTGAATTTCAAGACAATGGCCCTTGTGTTCTTCTTCCACAAGAACAGGGTTCATCTTCTGAATAATAATAATAATAATAATAATAATACTGGTCATGATAATCGCCTTCCCAACAAGAGGACCTGGGAACGATCCCCGGTTGAAGCTTAAATCGCTTGATTTAGCGGCGCCATATTGCCATTGGACCTTTGCTGATTTCGGAAATAAAATGACTACCTGTCAGTCTAGAGTGATGAGTCATAGCCAGGGTGTAGAGGGGACCGTGAGGCTAACACCCTCACCCGAAAATACCTGTTGAAAGTGAAGGAGGTCTCATTTTCTAGAACCACCTTCTCTAAGGAGAAAAGACGTAATGGTTATAATGATACATATGTATTGATGTAAATATGTATTTATATACTTTATTGGGACCCTGTTGACCTAAGTAGTGAAATATGTACCTGGCTGTTGGTCGCCCTTGGCGGATTGTGGCCACAGTGGAAAAGGGCATGGGGCTAGCAACTTCACCCTTGAACAAATTGGTGAAACCATATGAGGGCTATTTAACATTCTTTGAAGCCAGTGTCTTCTAAGGGGAAACCCTGTGGTTATATATATATATATATATATATATATATATATATATATATATATATATATATATATATATAATATAAATATATATATATATATATATATACAGTATAATATAGATAGATAGATAGATGATAGATAGCTAGATAGATATATAATATATAAATAGATAGATAAATAGATAGATAGACAGACAAAATACGTGCATGAAAGACATTGTGATTCAAACTTATGCTTTCGGAAGAAGAGTAAGAGGAGGAGAGAAGGCAGATCTGGTTAAAGAGGCCACGAGGAGATAGAGAGAGCATCGGGGGAGGAGGGGGGAGAAAGAGGAGAGGAGAGGAGAGGGGAGGGGAGGAGGAGGTTAGTTAGAGGTGTTGGTGATATGCCCTAATTATCAGGCAAGTGTTGTGCAATTAATGGTAATAAGCGTTCATTAGCACCGGCTTGAATTTCCATTACTGAAATTGTTGTCGGTTCTGGCGTCGTCGTCGTCGTCGACGTCGTCGGGGGCTGCAGCCCCGCCCCGGGCAACCCCCTCGCCCTTCGGAGAACTCCAGACCCCAGTGATCCCCCAAATCTGTTCTGGTAAACACGCGAAGGTCCTCTTAGAGGTTGTTGTGATCGGGGAGACTCACTCGGGGTTGTGGGTATTGGTTGGGCCGGGGAGGGGGAGAGGGGGGGTTTGTTATGAGGGAGGGGGAGTTTAGAAGGTGTAGGGGAGGGGGTGGTATATAGGCGATTGCGTGCGGAAGTGGAAAGAGAGGCTGAATGTGATGAAGGAGTGAGAGAAGAGGGCTGAGGATTCCGTGCAACGCGAGTTGAGGTAAAGAGAGAGAGAGAGAGAGAGAGAGAGAGAGAGAGAGAGAGAGGGAGGAGGATAAAGTTAGAGAGAGAGAGAGGGGAGAGGAGGGAGGGAGGGATAAAATAAGGCAGAGACACAGAGAGAGAATAAAGTGAGAAAGAGAGATTAAGAGAGGATAAAGTGAGATAGAAGAGAGAGAGGGAGGATAAAGTGAGAGAGAGAGATTAGAGGATAAGTGAATAGAAAGAGAGAGTATAAAGTGAGGCGAAAGAGGATAAAGTGAAAAGAGAAAAGAGGAGGATAAAGTGAGAGAAAAGAGAGGATAAAGTGAGGGGAAAGAGAGAGTTAAGTGCTATAAACGCACTAAAAAAGTTTGTGATATTTTAGTCGAAGTTTGTTAATAAATTTCTCGTTACATTATATATATATAATATATATATATATATATATATATATATATATATATATACATACATATATATACATATATATATACATGTATATATAAATATACATATATATACATATATATATATATATATATATATATATATATATATATATATATATATATATATATATATATACATGTAAAAAATTTATAACAAACTCTAAAATTTCACAAACTTTTTTAGTGGTTTATAACATAACTCTTTTCTTTCTCTCTCTCACTTTATCCCTCTATCTTTTCTCTCCTTTACTATACTCTTTCTCTTTCTTTCACTTTATCCTATCTCTCGCTCTCACTTTATACTCTCTCTCTCTTTCTATCTCACTTTATCCTCTCTTAATCTCTCTCTCTCTCACTTTATCCTCCCTCTCTCTCTCTTTCTATCTCACTTTATCCTCTCTCTCTCTCTCTCTCTCTCTCTCTCTCTCTCTCTCTCTCTCTCTCTCTCTCTCTCTCATTTTATCCTCCTCCCCTCCCTCTCTCTCATATACGTATATATATATATATATATATATGTATATATATATATATATATATATATATATATATATATATATATATATATATATATATATATATATTACATCCTCATGAGTATTTGTGCGTATATTTTGTGTGATCATCATAAACATCTTAATTTGTAAACTGTAACTCTCTTTATCACGGTGGAGATGATGTATCACAGACAAAGCATGGTTAAATGATTTGCGTAGAGGAACCCCGCCTCCGTAATTGTGTAGAGTTGGCCTTTCATTTATTATTATTATTATTATTGTTATTATTATTATTATTATTAAGATAAGCCTTATTCATATGGAACCAGCCCACAGGCCCATTGACTTGAAATTCTCTGATCCCAATTTTCTTATCCCGATTCGCTGGTCCCAGTCTCTTATCCTTGTTTCCAGATCCCAATTTTTTTATCCCAATTGATCCCAACCCTCTGATCGCAATTTTCATTTCCAAGTTATTATGATCCCCACCTTCTGATCCTAATTCTTTGTTCCCAATTTTCTGATCTAAGCTCTCTGATCCCATTTTGTAGCCCCAATTCTCTGATCCCAATTTCCTGATCCCAATTCTCTGATACCAATTTTCTACTCCAAATTCTTTGTTACTTCGGGTTCTTTTCTAAGATAAGAAAACTTTATTGTCTCAGAATGAAATTACGACTTTTACTTGAAGGTCTTTTTTTTTTTTTTTTTTTTTACTAATACTGCTACTCGCCCAGATGATCACAGTTCTTCTGTTGAAGGCTCATCAATCATCTTTTGACGTTTGCCTCTCTCTCTCTCTCTCTCTCTCTCTCTCTCTCTCTCATTACTTACTTTTTTAAGTATTTACTACAGCTTCCTACTATTTTGTTTATTGTCTCAGTCATTTACCGTAGTCTTCTTTTCTCTCTCTCTCTCTCTCTCTCTCTCTCTCTCTCTCTCTCTCTCTCTCTCTCTCTCTCTCTCTCTCTCTCTCTTTTATTGCTTACCTGTATCACTACAACTTCCTGTTGTTTGTTTATACTCCATCTGTCATTTACCTTAGTCTTCTCTCTCTCTCTCTCTCTCTCTCTCTCTCTCATTCTTTAGCTATGTATTCACTGCAACCTCCTACTGTTTCTTTATACTCTCTCTCTCTCTCTCTCTCTCTCTCTCTCTCTCTCTCTCTCTCTCTCTCTCTCTCTCTCTCTCTCTCTCGCACATAACTACAGCCTCCTAATATTTCTTTTTAACTTTGTATCCCGGCCGCATCCACTAATGTGATTGCTTCTGCACCTTGTACTCTCCCGAAACCCGTTTTTAATCGCAAATCCAGTGCTGCTGTTTAATTGTTTATTTCTTTTTATTAACCCTATGTTTTTTTTTTCTTTTATTGTTTTCATTTGTACACCATTTATTTTTTCTTTTATTTTTTTGCTTGTGTCCTATTTATTTTTTCTTTTATTTTTTGTATTCTATTTATTTTTTCTTTTATTTTTTATTTATATCCTATTTATTTTTTCTTTTATTTTTTATTTGTTTCCTGTTTATTTTTTCTGTTATTTTTTGTATCCTATTTATTTTTTCTCTTATTTTTTTATTTGTGTCCTGTTTATTTTTTCTTATTTTTTTATTTGTGTCCTATTCATTTTTTCTTTTATTTTTATGTGTCCTATTTATTTTTTCTTTTATTTTTTTATTCGTATCCTGTTTATCCTTGGCTCCTTAGACTCGACAGCTTTGCGTTCCATAAGGCGTTTGCAGGACGCATCCAGAGGGCAAACACACCTGCAATTAGCAGGGGGAGACCGTTCGCCACCTGTCGCGCGCCGCTCGATGGCTAAGGACCCAGTCACTGTGAGATTTAGGGAGATTGGAGGACACTGGAGAGATGTTATTATATTTTTCTTTATGTCTGTCTATGCCTTATCAGTATTTTGTTACTCCTCTCTCTCTCTCTCTCTCTCTATTTTCTCTTATACTCTTATTCTCCCTCTCTTTTTATTTGTATCAGTATTTTTATTATCTTTCTCTCTTCTCTGTCTACATTCATACCTTATTTTCATCAGTATTTTTATTTCTCTCTCTCTCTCTCTCTCTCTCTCTCTTCTCTCTCTCTCTCTCTCTCTCTCTCTCTCTCTCCATTCTATACGTTTTCATCAGTATTTTTATCTCTCTCTCTCTCTCTCTCTCTCTCTCTCTCTCTCTCTCTCTCTCTCTCTCTCTCTCTCTCTGCTTGAAACGATTACTCTCGACATTTTTTATCTAATTCAGGCACTGGATTTTAGGCCTATAAGAAATTCTTGAAGTTCCTTTTTTACAGTCCTCTTTTTCATTTCCATTAGGGCTTGGATAGATAAGGCCATTACCTAGGCATCTCGCGTGCGCATAAGGCGCTCTCAACAATGACCACATTAAACAAAGGATGTTGTCATTACACCCCAAAGTCCAGTAATAAATATAGTTGATGAATTACCAAGCAACCTTCCATTGGCTCCAGCAGAAGTGAAAGGCCTTTGGAAAAGCCTACGAAATCAACTCACACCTCCCCCTTCGGGCAATATATAAATAACTTAATAAGCTTCATGCCCAACCATTGTGGCTCACTGGAGGAAGAATTAGTCATTGTGCGTAATATCCCTCGAGGGTTGTGGAAATACCTCAATGGAGCCCCCTCTAGGTCTGAAGACGAAGGTCGCCGCTGGAATCTCTCTTTCAGGGAGTACTTGGGAGGCATTTGCTCACAAAGCGTTTTAGTGGAGTAGAAGGTCGCTGGAATCTCTTTTTCCAGGAGTACTTAGGAGGCATTTGCGCACAAAGCGTTTTGGTGGAGTAGAAGGTCGTTGGAATCTCTTTTTGTAGGAGTACTTGGGAGGCATTTGTATACAAATTGTTTTAGCGGAATGGATGCTCCTTGGAAATCTCTTTCAGGAGTACTTAAGGAGGGCATTTGTGCACAAAGCGTTTTGGTGGAGTAGAAGGTCGCTGGAATCTCTTTTTCCAAGAGTACTTAGGAGGCATTTGCGCACAAAGCGTTTTTGGTGAGTAGAAGGTCGTTGAATCTCTTTTGTAGGAGTACTTGGGAGGCATTTGTATGGGGTGTTTTGTGGAATGGATGCGCTGGAAATCTCTCTTTCCAGGAGTACTTGGGAGGCATTTGTGCACAAAGCGTTTTGGTGGAGTAGAAGGTCGCTGGAATCTCTTTTTCCAGGAATACTTGGGAGGCATTTGCGCACAAAGCGTTTTGTTAGAGTAGAAGATCGCTGGAATCTCTTTTTCCGGGAGTGCTTGGGAGGCATTTGCGCACACGCGTTTTGGTGGAGTAGAAGAGTCGCTAGAATCTCTTCCACATGAATACTTGGGAGGCATTTGCACAAAGCGTTTTAGTAAAGTAGAAGGTTATGGAATCTCTCTTTCCAGGAGTATTTGGGAGGCATTTGCTCACAGATCGTTTTAGTGGAGTAGAAGGTCGCTGGAATCTCTTTTTCCAGGAATACTTGGGAGGCATTTGCGCACAAAGCGTTTTGTTAGAGTAGAAGATCGCTGGAATCTCTTTTTCCGGGAGTGCTTGGGAGGCATTTGCGCACAAAGCGTTTTGGTGGAGTAGAAGGTCGCTAGAATCTCTTTTTTCCATGAATACTTGGGAGGCATTTGCACAAAGAGTTTTTAGTAAAGTGAAGGTTGCTGGAATCTCTCTTTCCAGGGAGTACTTGGGGAGGCATTTGCTCAGATCGTTTTAGTGGAGTAGAAGGTCGCTGGAATCTCTCTTTTCCAGGAATACTTGGGAGGCATTTGCAGCACAAAGCGTTTTGTTGAGTAGAAGATCGCTGGAATCTCTTTTCCGGAGTGCTTGGGAGGCATTTGCGCACAAAGCGTTTTGGTGGAGTAGAAGGTCGCTAGAATCTCTTTTTTCCATGAATACTTGGGAGGCATTTGCGCACAAAGCGTTTTAGTAAAGTAGAAGGTTGCTGGAATCTCTCTTTCCAGGAGTACTTGGGAGGCATTTGCTCACAGATCGTTTTAGTGGAGTAGAAGGTCGCTGGAATCTCTTTTTCCAGGAATATATACTTGGGAGGCATTTGAGCACAAAGCGTTTTGGTAGAGTAGAAGGCGGCTGGAATCTCTATTTCCAGGAGTACTTGGCATTTGCGCACAAAGCGTTTTGGTGGAGTAGAAGGTCGCTGGAATCTCTTTTTCCAGGGGTACTCGGAAGGTATTTGCCCACAAAGCGTTATAGTGGCGTAGAAGGGTCTAGTTCCAGAAACTGGAGGACGTTTGTGGCGGCTGGTATAGAGCAGATGCCGCTAAGGTCTTATTTATCTCGGCGGGACATGTATTTATTGTCTTCTGAGTGAGTTTTTGGAGTTCTTCCATTCCCTAGCTTGGACATTTGTTTATCACTTTGTTTTTTAATACTCTCGGAGACCTATGTGTCCGGAAATGCCATTAAATACTTTCTGTAAGTAATCTCTCTCTCTCTCCTCTCTCTCTCTCTCTCTCTCTCTGAGATATATCTCTTCTCTTCTTATCTCTCAGTATTGTATTCTGTCTCTCTCTCTCTCTCTCTCTCTCTCTCTTCTCCTTAAAATTTCACTCTATGTTACTACGAAGATTGAAATCATTTGTTAAGAATTCTTAAAATCTACCCCGGAAATGTTATTGGTAGTAACCTCTTAGAAGATATTGTGAATACACTCCCCGGCATTTCCTAACCGACATCTTCCAGACGAAACGTACATTCTTCTTCTACTTCTAATCCGGCCAGAAACAACCTTCCATGGAATGTCAGCGCTGTAGAATTTCTTCAAAAGAACCCGCCCCTCCCACCCCGTAGGTGGGCAGTGCCGTCAGTGCACCTCACGCGGTGCACGATATGCATTACGTAAGGTTCTTTGCAGCATCCCTTTGGCCCCTGCAACCGCTTCCATTCCTCTCGCTGTACCTCTGTTCATATTCTGTTTCTTCCGTCTTGCTTTCCACCCTCTCCTAACAGTTGTTTCAACATTATTTTCAGCGCTCAGTGACCTCGTAGGTCCCAGCGCTTGTCCTTTGACCAAAATTCTATAGTCCAATTTCAATATCAATTCCCAAGCATATGGAAGATGTACAGATTTAGTGGTAATTTCTATTGCATCGTTCTTAACGATATTTATTCCAAGTCATCGAAATTATTTTATTGATCACAAGCTGGACATTTTTTTCGTAAAATGATAAGTGCTTAGGTAATGGTCTCTAGTAAACGTGTACCACGGTTACGGAAATTACTTTTGAAAGGCATGATAAAATTTTCCTTATTAGCAAAGTAATATTTATCAATATAAATGTTTCTCATGACTTACAGTATTTATCAACCTGACAGTGCATATCAGTATAGGCAATATCTTGTAAGTTAGTGACTTCCTTATGTATGAAAGGAAATACATTTACTATACCTAGATAGGAAAGACTTTGAAAATAAGCATTTTAGATTAAAAAAAATAACTCACGTAAACAAGAAATTCCACGAATAAGTAACCTTACGTAAACAAGTATCTTACATTTTATGACTGAAAATGAGACACAATTTTTTTAAGTATGTAAGTAGAACTTTTGAGATCAAACTTGTTGAATGATTAGAGACTATTTTTAAGAATCTTTTATGCCAATTAAGACCGATAGCACAGTAATACACAAATATCGTTTGATGAACAGCAATAAAAAAAAACTGACCCAACAGATGCGTATTGATGGAAAGGCAAACAGAAATAAATTGGTAAATAGGTTAATTAGACGGAAAATTGAATTTTAAATCAGTTTTATTATATATATATATATAGTTATATATATATATATATATATATATATATATATATAGATATATATATAGCAGTTATAATATATATATATATATATATACATATACATACATACATGTGTTTATGTATGTATATTATATATATATATATATATATATATATATATATATATATATATATATATATATATATATATATATATATTATATGTGTGTGTATAACTGAATCATGAAGATATGGGCTGTGATGGATGTATAAATAAAGGTAAATGCCACATATGAAAATTGAAACAACGGAGTGGTTGCTAGGGCTTTCGACACACGGTCCTTTACTAGCTGACTGAAGAAAAATGTAAGAGTAAGTTTACAAGAAAGCTCGCGTAATTAACATATGACATACAGATGTCCCTGAGGACGGGGATTATAAAGAAACAGATGCACCTGGGATCCAACACAGTTGAAGAATTAGTGGACCTACCAAAACAAAGGTAAATCTTTGAGAGATTTTACAAAAGATTAGGCATAACTAGCTCAAATGCAGGGAGGAGTCAATTAAAGGATTATACAGGGGAAGAGACTGACCACCAAAAATGACCTTGGAATGAATAAGCTGATTACGTATTTATAACAAATACAACGCTTAATACATTCTCCTCTTGGTAAACGATAACAATTTTGCAAAATGAACATTATTAAAAAAAACTATTAAACATACGAGTACGTAGGAAATGTATATAAGGTAACTAATTAGTAATTAAGTCAGTGATTTTCTCGTTAAGATCATTCTTGAACACTTTACTAATACAGGGTTCCAAATAATACATGCCAGGGCTCAGGTTGAAATTACAGCTGGACACATGCTATATAATTGCAGATTGTTATTGTTTACCAAATCCCATCCTCAGGGATATCTGTAGTCATCTGTCAATTATATGAACTTTCTTGTAAACTTATTTTTATATTACTCTTAAGTCTGCTAGTAAAGGACCTTGTGTCGAAAGGCCTAGCAACCACTCCGTTGTTTCAGTTTTTCTCCATGGCACTTTCAAGCATTTATTTATATATATATATATATATATATATATATATATATATATATATATATAATTTTTCCCTCTTTATAATATACTTTAAACTGGTTTTGTACCTCTTTTCATAGACCTATAAATTTTTTCAGTTATACCATGAAGAAATTTTCTGTTCCATTTTGCCAACCTTACCAGGATAAAAACGGACGATAAAACAATGAAAAATTACCCAGTGCTCTCTCCCTCTCTGTCTCTGCAATGGATGCCGGAGAGAGAGAGAGAGAGAGAGAGAGAGAGAGAGAGAGAGAGAGAGGAGTCAGGAGTCAGGGGGCTAGTGGGGAGGGAGGGAGGTATGACCCAGTAAATGGGTATCTAGTTTTTGATTTATGTCGTTTATGAAGCTAATTAGTGAATATGGAGGGGTAGGGGGATGGGGAAAGGAAGGGGAGGGGAGGGGAGGGAGGGGGGAAGAGTCACAATTGATCACGATAGTTTATTCCGACAGCGATTGTGATCCACGCTACCCACCGAAGCTTCCCTAATGATTTATTCCTTTTACCTTCGGGGGAAGTGGGAGGGGGAAGGATTATGGAGAGAGGGGGTGTGGGAAGACTGCTACAGGTGCCTGATGGATAGGGGGAGGGTGGAGGAGGAGGAGGGTGGGGGGAAGGGAAGGGGTGGGTGGGGAGGTGATGGGCGAATCTATCAAAACAATACTACCATTTGTCCGACGCATTGCTTTAAATAACCGAATCGCTGCTGTTATTCGGAAAGATTCAATTTGTATGTCCGTCATTAGCGCATTGTGACTAGTTTAATCATATTCATAAATAGAGGCCACTTAATGGTTCTGCCATTAAAACTAATTATGTTAATTGCGACTATATAATTGGATTGGACGCACTCAATTATTGGGAAACAACAAGCAATTTTTGTAATGGCAATTTCAGCCTCTCTCGATCTGCTGCCTTTTTTCCGCTCGATTTT
>NC_089796.1:66641362-66643862 GCF_040412425.1 Macrobrachium rosenbergii | reverse complement strand
AATACTGAAAAAAAAATAAACATCGCTGCCTAGAAGTATGAAAGATAAACGACGAAGTGTGTGTGAGGGGGTTCGATTATCTGCTGATGAGCTTTTTTTTATTTTTAGCGTCACGTCTAACGAAATCTTCGTTTCCAGATCCAGTGGCAAGACAACGGCGGTCGAACCGTGGCTGGTGACGTCATGTATACGGCGGAAATGACGCAAGACAGAAGGAGAAGCAACGCCAAGTCGACTCTCAGTTTCAGTGCCACTAAAGAACACCACAACGCGGTGCTCACCTGCATGGCCTCTAATCCCGCCCTCCGACACCCCTTGAAAGCACAGGTGAGTTCTCTCTGGAGATTATCTCCGAGATAGATGGAAGGGACGGGGCTCTCTCTCTCTCTCTCTCTCTCTCTCTCTCTCTCTCTCTCTCTCTCTCTCTCTCTCTCTCTCTCTCTTTTGAGGGCATTCGTGAGACGACAGGTGAGGATTCTGAAGAGACCACCCGCAGGTAACGAGAGAATTTCCGAAAAGAGAATATCCTCATAGATTGCTCCTGTTTTCTTTTAGAAAACATCCCGAGATAACTGGCTAGTTTCCTTGGAAGGCTGTGTGGGTGAGATAACAGTTGATCTGTTCACAGAGAAAATCCATGAGATGATAGGTGAATATTATTCAGAAACACATATAACAGATAAACTTCCATTTGAGAGCATTTGCGACATAACATCATTACGAGAGTTTGTAACGAACTCTTATAATTATGATCAGTTTCAAGTCTACTTTATTACTTCTAACATTATTGTCAGATGAACTTTATTTCTAAATTTCTTAATGTTTGTTTCTTTATGTCCATTTCTTTTATTGAATAAACCAAGAAATTTATTTTATGAATATATGCTTTTTTACGATTGCTACCGAGTAGAATTTTTTGTATATTAAGAATCCAAAATTACATCAACGAATAGTATTATTTGTAAAAGTTAAAAACAGCTTTATGTAATTGATGTAATTGTGGATATTTTATATACAGCAATTAAATCATGACGTGAAATTTTTAGCGAGTAGATTATTGTGGCTGGATTTAACCTGAATAGATCTGATGTATTTCTTTTTCAAAGGATAAAAAAATATTTGTATTTATTTTTTGTATAACTGTTGAAGAACTGTTTTTTCATAAATAATTTCTGACCTCTTTTCATCATTATCATCGTTATAATTGCCATCTTCAAATTATCATCAATATGGTTGTTGTTACTATTGCAGTAATTTTAAAAAAGTTAATCAGTATATTAAAAAATAATTAGCAAAATAATCAGTAGAAATTGATCTGCGTTTCAGTGACTCACAATAAGATACTTGAATTCATTAAAGTAATTATTATTATTATTATTATTATTATTTTTATTATTATTATTATTATGTATTATTATTATTTTACAGGTATAACATCATCATTATTATTATCATCATCATCATCATTATTATTATTCATCATCATCATCATTATTATTATTATTATTATTATTATTATTATTATTATTATTACAGGTGCAGCTCAAGGTCAGGTATGCCCCAGACGTTAAAATCAGCCACGACCAGAAAGGGTACAGAGACGGGCAGGCTGCAACCCTCTCCTGTTCCGCAGACGCTAATCCCAGCGACGTCACCTACAGGTAGGATTAACCGAGATTTGGATTTGCGGAAAAATCCGCTTAACGTTGTGAGTGAACGGGATTCAGATGAAGTTTATGTATGTTTACAGGGATTTGTTTCGTTGCTTTTAAACGTTTGATGTGATAGTACTACTAATCTGATTATTAGTATATATATTATATCTTTTAGTATGTATCACATATATCATATATATATCTGATGTATATATATAACCATATATATATATACATGTACCTGTAATATATGTACCATTACACACACACACACACATACACACACACACACACACATATATATATATATATATATATATATATATATATATATATATATATATATATATATATATATATATATATATATATATATATATATATATATATATATATATATTTATATATATAATGTACTTATATATATATGTATATAATAATATATATATATATATATATATATAGATATATATATATATATGTACTATATATATACATATATATATGTATATATATATATATATATATATATATATATATATATATATATATATAAATATAAATATAGTCACCTTTGCAGGGCGTGAGGCTGCTAGCATCACGCCCTTTTAGCTTGACCCTAGCAGACGACGGTACTCATGTACAGTCCAACTACAGTTTCGTATGTATGTATGTATGTATGTATGTATGTATGTATGTATGTATGTATGTATTTAGAACATTTGTCTCAAGTGTTCAGAGTTCTACAGTATGTAAGAAAGAGAGAGAGAGAGAGAGAGAGAGAGAGAGAGAGAGAGACTCAACTGTAACACTGCACTGTTTGTAATCCTTTTGAAACCTCGGCA
>NC_089796.1:66386362-66638862 GCF_040412425.1 Macrobrachium rosenbergii | reverse complement strand
TTGATTTTTAAAATGTCTTGAATTTTTACCAATTTTTAGTTCTTGACGCAAAAATCTGGTTTCCTTTGATCTGTAGTTGACGACGCTTCTACTCATAATGCTTCATACCTTAAAAAGCCAATAACGTTATCTAAAAGACAGTTTGGGCTGCGTATAACCGACTTATAACGAAAAGTCACAATCACAAGATCTGTGTAAACACCGTGGGTTCATGCAGTGACCTCACAACTTCGCGATTCCCTCCTTTTTTTTTTTTGACCGCAGTTCCCACAATAAATCTCGAATCCGAATTTTGAATATAAAATCAAGGTCACGTAAAGTTATGACCAGGCTTTATTTTGTCTGCAATTTCAGGAATAGTATTGTCGTTTAAATAACTGATCACTATTTGAGATTCCCTTAGAACTAGTGACATCAATGCACCTCACGGTGTGCAATGAGCAGCCGCCAAGGTTCTTTGCAGCGTCCTTCGGCCCTAGCTGCAACTCTCTTCTCATTCCTTTAACCATACGTCCGTTCATATTCTCTTTCTTCCATCTTACTTTCCATCCTCTCCTAACAGCTCTTTCAACTTTATTCTCAGCACTGAATGACCTCATAGGTCCCAATACTTGGCCTTTGGCCTACATTTTCTATTCCCATTCCTATTCCTACCATTAGATATTAACACTTCTTTTCCTTTTTTTTGGCAGATGAGCCTGATATTAAAACGTTTTTTCCTACATCTTTTTCAGATGAGCCTAAATTCGTGCATGTGCCCACCGACCAGTACGCGGGACTGGGCGAGAACGTCACTTTGCAGTGCCTTGTGGATGCCAGTCCGGAACCGGACATTGTCTGGATAAAGGATGACAGGCTGGTCGGAGAGGGTCCTTCCCTTCACGTGGTTGCCAGCAGAAGCAACGTGGGGTCCTACCAGTGCGTTGCCCAAGTGCAAGGGTTTGCCGATATATCGGCAACTGCTACGATTTTCTTGAAGGTAGTGACTTTAATTATAGTTACAGTTCTTGGAGCTCAGTGACGTTAATCTCGGATAATGCCACAATGTTTCAAGGGGCCTGAGAATGTTGTTATATCTTGCGCGTCATTGTCATAATAATAATATAATAATCAGGGCTTAAGTCCACAATACTTTTGAAGGTAACCTGTAGTAATAATAATGATTATGATAAGCATCAGGTTTAAAAAGCTTGCTTCTGTGCAAATATCACTCGCAAAAATAATTCTGTAATTATCCACTTATTTATGATTGTCACGAATCACGAATTTATGTGTTTCAATATTCCAAAGAATATTCTGAGTGAATCCTAAAAGAAATTAAAAAATCGCTGTACACAGATTGTATGGGCTTGCTTGACCACTTCTTGATAATGTGACCACAAAATAAAACATGCTAAAATAATTCAAAAATAACTTTCCGTATGGAAAGTTTTAGTGTTGTTCATAATGCATTTCTTCTTTTTGAAATATCTGGTAGTATATATCTTGTCAATTTAGCACAAAAAAAACTTAAATTAGAATCAGTATCAACAGCATCTTGTTTCCATGCCGTACACAAACGACAAGTAGTTTCGATAACATTTTTCAAGAATAAGTCCATCAGTGTTAATACAAAGTGGAAACTTCACCAAGAAAATAATCGAACCACATCTGAAAATATTTATAAAAAATTATGTTACTGAAACAGGATTAAGTAGATTCCATTTCCTTTAGCTGATTCACAATAGGAAACATCTTTTTGGGGTTTCCAGGTCCACCCCGCATCATCAGCGAACGGGAACAGTGGGGGAACCAGGGGGAAACTGTGTTAGTGGAATGCATAGTGGCTGCTGCTCCCGCGCCCTCGCTCTCCGTCACTTGGACCCACCATGGAAAACTGGTGGATTTGGGTAAGGGTTTGAGTCTCTCTCTTGGGCTCGTCATGGAAAACTTGACTAAGATCAGCATTCTGAACACCTGCTTCTTCCTCTGGTGTCTTCAACCTGGAAAACTGGTAGACTTAGGCAAACCTGAGACTTCTGAAAACCTGCTCTCTCTCTCTCTCTCTCTCTCTCTCTCTCTCTCTCTCTCTCTCTCTCTCTCTCTCTCTCCTCCTCCTCCTCCTCCTCGCACTCGACGTGTAACGCAACTAGATTTAAGGAAGCTTAAGCCTGTAGAACAGAAATGTGGTCTGGGACCGTTAAAAATCTCACTTAGAGTCGCGGTATCTTGATTACTATACAAGTTCGACCAAGTTAATTTTAAGTTTTGACGTTAGTGTGTTTTGGAATAACATCTCCAACTTCATTCTGTGTAAGCTTGTTTAGGCAGTAATTATCTTTACCTCTTTACTTTGCCTCATTATCTCAATCGTTTAACATTTTAACATACATCTGAAATTAGGGTTCCTTCGTCAGCATCTAATAATCAGCAATATAAATTAACGTTAATATGTATTTACCATTTATTCCTCATTCCTTTGCTTCATTTTTTACTTCTCTTCCCTGCACAGCCTGTGAGCATAGAGATATTCTTTATATTCTTTATTCCTCTGTTCTTGTTTTATCTAACCCAAATCACCTTGAACACCTCATATTATTTGGAATTTTAAAGTTTTGAAACTTTTTTCAATTCCAGTTCTTTGGCCCATGTGGGATCCTGTCGGACCAAAACTGTCAACAACTCCGCTTGTTCCATATGAATAGGGATTTTCCTTATAAGGAATACCATTAAATTAATTAATAATAGAAATAAAAATAATATTCATTTAATATTAACAGACGAATCACGTCCATAAACGAACACCAAAAATGGGACAAAAAGTAAAACTAAACTAGAGGTCCAATCAAAAAGAACACCTATATATTATTTGTTTGTCATGGGCTTGTTCCTTTTACAGAATAGGGCATTAATAAAGCAGACGAATCACGCGAGGAGGTACGATGCTCAAGAAGGGCATCCAACACGCTGGTCATCAGAGACGCGAAAGCGACCGATTTCGGACCGTACAAATGTTCCGTCCACAACGAGTACGGTACAGACTTATCCGAGATCCTGCTGACCAAGAGAAGTGAGTACGAAGTTACCGGTTCTTTTTCAGCAGATCGTCCTGGGGTTGTGTTGCTCGTAGGTTATATGCTGTGACAAATAATTCCGCATTTTTAGTTGTAGCCGAGATAAAACTCAGTATGCTAGGAGTTTTTAATCTTGGCTGCAACTCCAAATGTGGGATGGTTTGCCTAGGGCAGTTGAGGAATCCTCTGATTATCCAGATATTTAAGCGAGGAACAATTTCATCCCTGCATTCTGCTGACATCTCCTGTATTCATGTTTATTGAAAAACAGTTTGCTCAAAGGTGCTTATATAATTCTAAAGTCATTATTTCGATATTTGAAGCAAAGTGGTAGGGAATTATTGAATGCACTTATTAGATTGTTTGGATTTACAATTACCAACCAAAGCTTACGGGAGGTAATCCTATTTTGAATCAAGTCCTGTAAATCAAATTTGGCCACTAATTTGTCTTTAGCTTAATTTAGGCATAAAATAAACCATGCAGTTAATACACTGAGTATTTGGGGAATGTATTGGAGATGTACGTATTGTTCACAGTAAATTCTTAGTATCGAAAATAGTCAAAATTTTGACTAGACTTTACATAGATATAAATCTTATCTACCCACAGAAACTCTCCCTCTGCTGTTACTGGTCTGTGGAGTAACGGGAGGCGTGATGTTGGTCCTCGTTGTTGCCATGATGGTGATCATGTGCGCCAAAAAGAACGCATCCAGGCATAAAGGTAAGTAATCCAGATTTTCCAGTTTTCATGATTCTTACACCCTCTCATCCTTCAAGAGTCAAGTCTGCCTCATCCCACCTCTTCCTCTCATGTTTTTATATTCCTTGTTGATATTTGCTTTTGCTGTGAGGGCATCAACACCAAGGCTAACGCGCAGAAGGCACAGTACCCTCTGGGACGTCTTTTATTGCGCTAGTACCATGTCAAAAACAATTCTGTCATCTTCCTTCGGGATCAGACCCTACTCTTTGTCCTCTCCTGTTTTTTCTTTGTTAATATCTGAACAATTTGCTTTTGCTATGAGGGCATCAAGCATCAAGACCAGCAAGCAGAGGGCAGAGAATCCTCTGGCATTTTTTTTTTTTTATTGTGGGTGAAGGCTTCGACCTGTTTCAGCCGCGCCCACCAAAGTTTTCCAAACATTAGTACCATGGTGCTAAGCATCATTAAACATGATATCGTAGCCGATCCAGGTTGCTTAGTCTGTGTTCCATTGCGTTGACCTGAAATACATAAATAATCACTATATTTTGATATGTGTGGCCTATCAGTAATAAAAAACGCAAGACAAGAAATGGAAGGAATCACAAACTTTGCCCGTCTTTTGTCTGTCAGGCTGTTTCAAAATACATTTTGTAGTAGTGTTATTTAGTATAACTAAGAATTTTAACAGTGTATGTTAACATGAAAGTAACTGATTTCATAAAATGAACAAAGAACCTTCATTTAAGTGAACATTGAATAATTTTTCGTTTCATTTCAGTAATTTTACATTGTCCCCCAACAGGTGGAAAGCCTTATGGCCTGCCCGAAAAGACGGTGAGCCTTCAGGCAAATGATCAAAACTCATCGGCAAATGAATCCGATTTGAAGGTAAGCCTTGGTACTTGAAACCATAAATGAATTCATAATTTATAATGTGCTTCGCTGCCGAACTTCTCAGTTCCGGAGGTCTTTTATTCCTCACACTGTTGGACTGTGGAACGGTTTCCCTGAGGAAGTTGTACAACTGGGACCTCGAAGGTTCAAGCGAAGGTGGAATACATTACTACCCTAAAACAATTCTCCTTGTAATTATGATCATTTATTAACATTTTTGTTTATTTATTTAATCATTTGTTCATTCCATTTTGTTTTGTAATAAGTGATCTGTATTTCGTATTATCCACTGTAACTTGTTTCAAATGAACACTTGGAAGCTTGAATTTCAAGTCACTGGCTCCTGTCGGCCTGTTTGAGATGAATAAGGTTCATCTTCCGAATAATAATAATAATAATAATAATAATAATAATAATAATAAATAATAATAATAATAGTGAATGTAAGTTGATGTGGCAAGTGAAGTACAGTATTTGTAATAGCTGATAACAATGTTATTTATAACACGAGTCTCATCTTCCAGACTAATCTATTCCTCATAGGTTATCTTACTTCCTTGCAAAGGCTCTCAAATGGCACTTACTTGTCCTGAATGAACGAGAAAAGCTCCATAGCGCATGCCCAGACGCTTTTATAAAAAAAGATTCCACAATTTAAAAAAATCCGATGGCAAACAAAACTACACAAAATAAGTATTTTTTATGTCACAACATGCAATCAAAATTATCTGAGAATTATTAAATAGTGTAAGCATAGTGTAAACGTAATGTGAACTATGTCGTAAAAATTACATCAAAAGAAAATAGAAACATAAATGCGCCGGGAAGTTTCTTCGGCGCGATCGAGTTTTCTGTACAGCCGCCACAGCGTATAATCAGGCCACTGAAAATATATTCATCTTCTGGTGGCCCTGGTCATAATGCTGTAAGAGCCGCGGCCCAGAAAATCCCAACCACGGCCCCTGTGGCTCTGAGATGCTAACTTAAACCTGAATCAATAAAACTATTGAGGCTAGAGGGCTGTAATTTGCATGTTTGATAGATTGAGGGTGATGATCAATACACCACCTGCAGCCCTCTAGCTTCAGTAGTTTTAAGATTTGAGGCGACAGGAATACAAAGTGACGGAAGACAAAGCCGACACAATAGTTTTCCTTTACAGAAAACTAAAAGTACAACTCCAGAGTTACTTATATAAGCACACAAACATTCCTGAAGATGACAAGGCACAAAGAATTAATGTTAATCACTCAAAAACCACAAAAAGCAGCGAGACATTTGTTAGCAATCAAGGCAACAGGTAATCACAGCGATGCTCGGGAGCAAATACGACAATATTTAAGTTCCCAACGCAACGCAGATGGGTGAAGTCCCAGGAGAGCGACGTAGAAAATGTATTTGTGTTGTTGAACCGGTAGACAGGCAGACTGACAATGGAGGCATCTACATTTGGGCTTATTCAGTGGGGCATTCTTTGCTCCAGATCAGGACAGATGGCGACTGGATAGCTATTGCATGGAAGTTGGGCTATTTAAGATTAAAGGGTTCGTATTGAATAGACAGACAGTAGAAGTTTGTTAGGACATCCATAATTCTCAAAGAAACAAATTAGTGGACAGAAGAATAATGGTGAATTGGTAATTAAAAAGATCGAAAATTGACTTTGCATGGTAAAGGGTAATGTTTTTTGTTATAATTTAAGGTACCCTACTTTTCAATTTTTGTAACCCCTCTACTGAATCTCCCTGATCAATTTCCGATTATTTTTTTTCAATATACCTGAAAATTAAGAAAGTACTGAGCCTCAAAACACGCTCCTGTCAAAATCCAAAACAAAACGAAAAATTAAAAACATGTAACATTTAAATCTGTGATCACTACCTGATAATGTGTTTAAATCACTGCCTCGGTGAGAGTAGTAACCATTTGTCTCCACGATTCATTATCTCGATAAACGAGGCAGCAGCGTCACTTTCTTTCACCTGACGATGACTTCATGGATTTCCTCCAGGTGGAGTTCGGACTTCTATGACGCAAATTCGATGAGCAACAATGAAGTGAGCGGACGAGGGCTGGGGAGGTAAACATTTAGGAGCGCGCCCCCTCGACGCCCAGCATTAACCCTCCACCAACCCTACATCTAATGCAGACATTGCTCATTATTGTTCCTGTCAAATGGCTGTGAGTGTATTTTTCTTCTTAGATACAAGAAACCAGAAAATACTCAAATCACCAGACCCATGAAAACCCAAATTCGGGAATGTGATTTAAATGTTAACTACGTTGCGAATATTTGCACCCTAGATTTTGACCAACTCTCTCTCTCTCTCTCTCTCTCTCTCTCTCTCTCTCTCTCTCTCTCTCTCTCTCTCTCTCTCTCTCTCTCTCTATTTGTGTAAACGGACACCAATCGTATACTAATGCATTTTTCGATACACCAGCGTGTAAATAACATGATATTTTAACGTCTGACTTCCAGAACGGACACATCAGCCCCACCAGAGGACTAGGCTGCGACAACCACCACGCCAGCCCCTCCCCCGTCCAGCACCACACCCCGTCCCCTACCAGAGGCTTCCTGGCGGACTCCAGCGCCTTCGGAAACATCGGCAACAGCTCGGGCGTTGAGTCCTGCCAGCACTTCAGCGACGCCTTCTACCCGAGGTACGGCGATTACGAAAGGAGGAGCTCCCACCAAGACGTTCACGACGGCGCCTTCGGCATCTTGCCCGGGTTTACGAGTGCCCTCGGGGATTACGGCTTCAACGGCAGGAGCAGCAGCGGCGCCTGCGGGACGCTCCCGCTTACACTGCAGACTTCTTCGAGAAGCAACGGCGCCGCCCTGAGCGGCAGCACGTTCGCCTCGACGGTGCCAAGGCTGGGCATCCCTGTCAATCCCGCCCAGTACATCACCTCGCCGAAGACTCAGATGCTACAGGGAACTTTGGCCACGCACGTCTGAGGAGTCTATGTTTTCGTTCCCTAGTACGTCCCGCAAAGAGGCGTTTGAATTCTTGCTTGAATACACAGCGAAGTATTTGCGGTAATATACTGTGTTTTGATTACTCTGCTTTATCATCGTATAACTTTTAAAAAAGAAATCAGATGAACTGATTTATAAGATCGTAAGACGACCGAAAAACTCCAAGAAACTTCGGAGGAATGTTTCTGGAAGCGTGACAGGGCAGCATATAAATAACTGTAACACTTACCAAATTCGTAGATATGATCTGCTCTCAAAAATCAATAATTGTGATGTTAAAGTGTTATGTTCCAAGTGGATTCCAAAGATTAGTGTAATGCAACATGAAATGTTATCTGGCTACACCGGCAACGCCTCGTTCAAGGATATTCATATTTCTAATCCCCAACCCCCGCCCCAGCCCCAGATCCCCCAAATTGAAATGATTACAAGATTAATTTTATAAAGGTGACTTTTAATTACTGAGAAAGATGTATAGTATCTTGCGTACAAAAATTTTTTTCTACAAATGCGTTTGTCTAATAGTGAGATAAGTAAGAAGGACTTTTAGTAGCAAATTTGGTGAAACGCTCATGCGCATGCGTCCAGTACCAAAGACAAATCGCAAACGGATGTATTGTGACATGAAGATAATTTTTTCATTAGTTCACACATCTTTACACCGTGAAAAGGATTCAAACCGGCCAATTTTTTTTTTTTTTATTGTAGTTGGAAAAACAAATTCATTTGTTTTGTTGATACTTCTGCATACGGAACGGTTCGTGCCCTTGGACTTAGGGATACATTAATTCCTTTTGCGGAACTGTGTTCTAGAGAATCTCCATCTTATACTACCCTGATTTTTACGACGGAAAAGGAAGAAGAATGACCAAAACCAAGGGGTCCCACTTTTCCAATCAAGAACACGGCTTGCTGTCAGTTCCGCTGCCATTTTCGTCGTTTTAAAAACATCTTTAACAGCGATTTTTCAAGAAGTTTAATAAGAAATACAGAAATTCGAATGTGTTTTTTATTAGGAAGAAACATGGACGTTATTTTCATTAAGGCAAGGTGATCACACTTTACCTCCCAAAAGTGTCAACCAAGAAAGTGTTGTTTGTGTCGTTCAGAGTTCCAGGTCCAGCCTTGTCAGACCTGAAACAGTTTGGTCACAGTTTTGGTTCAACTTCTGAGTGATCGTAGGTGCCCAGGGACCCTGTGCAATTGAATACACACCATGTGCAGTTGAATACACACCCAGTGCAATTGAATACACACCATGTGCAGTTGAATAGACACCCAGTGAAGTTGAATACACACCATGTGCAGATGAATGCATAATCTGTATCATTGCATACATTTGTACATTCTCCTTAAAACACACAGTAAATTAAATACACACCCTGTGCACTGATCACATACTCAGCAGCTGAATACACACCCAGTACTCACTACATACTCTGTGCAGCTGAATACACACCCTGTGCAATTGCATAAATACCCTGTGCAGCTGAATATCTTACCTGCAATGAATACAGACCCTGCACTGCATACATACCTCGTGCAACCGCACATTGCAACCGCAATTGCATACATACCCTGTGCAGCTGAATACACAATGTGCAATTGAATACATAACCCGTGCAATTGCATACATACCATGCGCAACTGATTACACACGTTGTGCAATTGAATACATAACGACCAGTGAAGAGATCTGTGTGGGAAAGAGCGTATTGCGTTTACTGCCATGTACATAATGTATGTATTTACGACCGGTGCATGCAATTTTTATTTCATATCACTTACTGTATGTAATGTTTATAACATATCGCTGTACATATCAAAGTATTTGTATCTTATTTCATTGTACATAACGCTTAAAAATGCCAAATATATTTTACGTATACTGATGGATTTTACTTGTGACTGTTAGCATAGGTCTCTCTGATGGATTTTACTTGTGATTAGTAATCTCTCTCTCTCTCTCTCTCTCTCTTCTCTCTCTCTCTCTCTCTCTTCTCTCTCTCTCTTCTCTCAACTTATTTCCATCGACTATGACTCCATTTTGGAACCCAATCATGGAGCAATGATGAGAAACGAGGAGTTGATAGAGGCAAGTAGAAAAAATTCGAGGTGCAGTTGCTAAACCAAACAGAAGGTGTACAGAAGGCTGAAAGATGTGGTCAAGAAGGTGAAAGAGAGAGAAAGAAAGTGTGTTAAAAAAAGAAAAAAATAGCTGCGGTGATTTAGAACGAGAGCATTTACTTCAGAAAGAATGAGAAGTTGTTCTACAGAGAAGTAAGTACAGGGAGGAAGATTAATGAGCAAATTGGGTGTCTCAGCAAGAAACTTAACCTTTCTTCTGAACTGGCCCAGGAAAGGGTACTAGGCTGTCCATCCCAACGGCCTCCGCTCCTATAAAAGAAGGCTGAACGATGAGTTGTTGAAGTGGAAATCTAGCAGTGCCTTCCACTTGAGAAAAGGAAGAAGAGAAAAACGAGGCCTAAGTTGTTGTTGCACAGTTCCCTGAACAAGAAGATAAAGAAGAATAAGGAGAAACAAAACGAGGACGTGTTATTGAATAGAGGAGGAATGCAATATTCTGTGCGGGGATGATGGTGGGGGATATATCATAAAAGGGGAAAAGTGATTGGCGCTCTTATGAGTCTAGTTCCTCTCTCAATTTCCACACATATTTTGGATGCGTTCTCCGCTGAAAACTAGAATCCGAAGATGGAAATACCCTTAGGGAGATAGGGCTATTAGTGCACCTCCTGCGGTACACTGTAGGCAGTACATAAGGTTCTTTGCAGCGTCACTTTGGCCCTAGCTACAACCCCTTTCGTTCCTTTTATTGTACCTCTGTTCATATTCTGTTTCTTCCATCCTGCTTTCCACCCTCTCCTAACAGTGTGTATTCAACTGCGAGGTTTTCTTCCTGTTACACCTTTCAAACCTTTTTTACTCTCAATTTCCCTTTCAGCGCGGAATGACCTCATCATAGGTTCCAGCGCCTGGCCTTGGGCTAAATTTTATATTCCATTCCACTCCGATGGTAAAATCACTTACCTTCGAATGACCGCTTTCAGTGATAGAGTATCCGAAAAAAAATGTGATGAAATCAATAAGTTAAAGTACTGAAAATTCTTCCAATAACTTTGTTTATTCCAGAATAGGAATGGGAGCGAGATATTGAATTCCAGAATTCCTGAAATCCTGGATGAGCTGGCGATAATGTTCAACAACCAGTTTTAGGTGCAAAATGTCGTTGTTGACAGTTTTGGAAAGATACGATGCTGTGGAAAGAGTAGTAAAGGGGGAACAACTTTTTCTTTTCTTTTCTCTTTGTAAGGGTCGAGAAGGAGACTACGCAGGTTTCATTTGCTAAACAAACAGACTCTCATTTCTGCAATGTACGACTTCAAGCTTGTGACGTCATTCAATGTAGGTAATCACGACATTGGATAGCTAATTAGTAGTGGTATAATTTATTCCGATCTCCTGCGCGTTCAGAAAATCACACGAAAAGCGAAAATCAGTTATCGAGTGTTCATCCCCTCTCAGCGAGCTAGTACAAAATCCTTGTTTTTCGGAGATCCAGGATAAAAGTCGGTCTTTACTGGGCAAAATTCGACCATAAACCCCGGAAAACTAATTTAATCTTCCACACAGCCTACTCCGGGAGAATGTGAGTTGTACGAAAGACGTGGAAGTCGAAAGTGATTCGGAGAAAAATGCGGAATTAGGACAAGTGAAGCGGCGGACTGGACGATCGCGCAGCGCTTGAAACCACGGGGAGGGAGGAGGGAGTTGCCGCCCTCCTCCTCCTCCTCCTCCTCCTCCTCCTCCTCCTCCTCCTCCTCCTCCTCCTCCTCCTCCTCCTGCCCGGGGTTTTGCTTTTCCTTGAATTCCTGTGTTTGGTCGAAGAATCTTTCCCCCCGACACACGGAAAGAATGGGTGCAGTTTTCGTTCTTCGTTCCGACATTTACTGGAAAATGGAAATGCTAACACTGAGCAATGATGATCAAGTTGAGGCCGACGTTTTTCTAGGTCTGTTTGCTTCCTCTCTCTCTCTCTCTCTCTCTCTCTCTCCTCTTCTTTTGGTATTGTTTATAAATCATTGCTATCTCTCTCTCTCTCTCTCTCTCTCTCTCTCTCTCTCCTCTCTCTCACTGATTATTTATGATGAAGAATGGGCCTTTATTTACGCGGAGAAAATGAAAGTAAAATGCAATGAAGTCCACATAACCTATAGCAAAAAGTATCAATATATTTTATATTACTATTAAAAGGTCATAGAAGGCTCATAGACAACTTCTAACCCCTTGACACACTAAGCCACTCGCCTCAGTACAGTTTCTTGCAAGCTACTCACACTTCATTGGTTATACGTACTACACAGGCTATTCATATCGACAACTTCAACAATCTATTAATACAGTCCCGCCTAGGGTTCCACAAACACTCCAAATCCCTTCCCCAATCTTTTATGACGATGGTTTGGCAGTAAGTTTAAATGAAGCTGGCCTTGTGCCGGCACAGACAACCTTCTGAAGCGTGTGTAAGCACCGTAAGGTCTTAATTAGAACGAAAAGCCTGGTGAAGACCTCTGCACTCGGTTTAACCAACCGAAGCCAGGCCGAGAGTTTATTTTTGTATTCACAATTTTTTTTTTTTCATAAATATTCATTTTTCTGCATTTCTATTGCAATTTTGGATCACTATGAATAATCTGTACGAGTCAATGTATCTTTTATACGTCTCTATTTATTTATTCATTTACTAATTTACTTATTTTCGTGATTAGTTCCGTCATTCCATGAACGATCTCAGTAAAAACTATGATAATTACGAGGTAATGACTGTCTATGACAACGACTACAGTCAATATGACTGTAAGGACTGTTTGTGCCCGTTACAGCAAGCACCATGAATGTAATACCATAATATCTCACCTCTAGGTGTAAAAACTATGACTTTCGGTAAAGTAGTATGCTATTAACAGTATTACTGCCGTGATAGCAGGTCATTTATTCTCAGTCCACAAGTTGGGAAGCGTTAGGTTTATTTTAGTCTCTTTGTTGTTAAATGATGGCTTTAAATGCTTTAAATGTTCATAACTTCAGTTTTATAAAATAAGTCTGTGAGTGTCATTAGGTAAATCAAAGAGCTTTCTGTTGGAGAAGCTTTGTCAAGTTTAGTAGGACTTTGAATTGTTTACTCCTGTACAAATTCGGCTGTAAGGGGTTGCTGTAGTCCAGGTGATATCATTGCAAACGTTAATGAAAATACATTTTTTAGGCCGTTTCCACTCCCAACGGGTTCTCAGCTCCTCCCACTGCAAATGGTGCTAGAGGTCCTTCGTAGGTGCATTGCTCTCGGCCTCATACTTCTATCCGTTTCCTCAGGTGACTTTACTTGGCTTCCTAATGAATCTTCATTGCTTTTGGGACTTTGGGGCCTTTACCATGCTTCAATTATGACACCACTTATATCTCTGAGCTTTGGCATAAGGCTCCGTATAATGTGAATACAGAAACAAAAAAAAAAATTCGACCTCTACATGCGAGAAAAACGAAATTTTACTTTTTTTCAAATTTATGAAAACAAATACTCCAAAACATTTTATTTTTCCCCACTTCATTTGTACTTGAGTAGATACATATGCTAGTATGCATACCTAAGGCTTATTTGAATTTCTTTCGCTTGCCGCTAAGAAATAGATTTTATCTTCATTAAAATATTTCTGTGAAACGGCAAAGGAAAAAATATTTAGTAGTATTCCAATACTGTGGTAGGTATGGGCGATTTACCTCTAATGATTGATAGGCAATGAATGTTAATGTAAGTCATTAATTTTCAAATGTTTTAGTACTGGATTATTCATTTTCGAATAACGCCAAGTGACCCAAGATTCAACCCGTTCATTCATTTATATAAATATAAAGAAATAGTATATTAAAATAGTGAGGCCTCAATATTGAAGATCTTCGTTTTCTATAAATTACACATAAGAAAACCTAAATATCAAGTGGGTGACTAGCCTGAAATCTCTTGATGCTACTTTCGTGACCTGTTACATACTTTGATTTTTATTAAAAGACCTTGAATGGAAAGCATTTATGACATCACCGAATAAAAAAATGTTAGTCACTGTAAAATTATTTAGGCCTTTATGGTTCTCTCTCTCTCTCTCTCTCTCTCTCTCTCTCTCTCTCTCTCTCTCTCTCTCTCTCTCTCTCTCTCTTCTTCTCTTTCTCTCAGCCAATCAGAAGTCATTTTACTCCCCTTTGTTCGAAGGGAGCGCATCTTTGTGATTGGCTTGTTTTTAGAAGGTTTCAGTCGACTGCAGCATTGACTTAGTGTCGCCATGTTTGTTCGTCCTCCTTTAGGATATTATTTTGACAATGTGACTCCAAACGATGAAGGATATTGACGTTTATTATGGTGAGTTAACTGGCAAAGCTGCTAAGGAACTTAAGAATAGACACACAGAAAACAAAAGAGTGTTATGGTAACTAAGAAATTCGTGATTTGTTACAGTCAGAGGTGGCTCAGGCCGAGAGACGTGTCAGTGTTGCTTTCCCAAAGCTTCTGATGAGGAATTTTATCCGTAAGTGAGAGGACGTGATAGTATAGCCCCTGAATTTCGTGTGTTTATTAAACTACCTGTCTTTTTCTTGAATAAATGCTAGAGATTCGCATCCCAAGACTGGGCCAAAGGAGATGGCCAGTATTGAATGGGTCAAGTTGGGCATAGGCTACAGTCATGAGTGTTGTGTCGCCAGTGTATATGCTTAATTCACACTTGAAGAGCGATGCTTCACTGTAGTCTACATGGAATAAATATACTGTGAATGTAGTCCCAATTTCCAGCTGGTCTAAATTTATAAGGTCTGTCTTGTTGAGAATGCTTAGGCAATGAAGACTTTGCTCCATACTGTGTGGGCTTCACGTAGGCTACCTCGTTGCATTGAAAAAATTAAACTGAAGACAGAATATAGGCCAGCATAAGTACTTCTTGGACCAATGAGGTCCTTCAGCTGCTTGAAATGGAAATTGATAGTAAAGTTTGCAAAGGTGCAATAGGAGGAAAACCCTGCAGTTGCACTATGAACAGTTGTTAGAGAGGGTGCACAAGATGGAAGACAGAAAATATGAAAGGAGTGAAATATAGAAGAACGAAAGTTTAAGAAGCAGCCTGGCACGTGCAAAGAACTTAATACGCTCTCAGTGCACCACATGAGGTGCACTGGTTGACAGCTTTCCTCGCTGGGCTACTCTTGTTAAACACATTGCTGTTTCTCAATGTCTGTTGAAATTCGGGGGAGGGGGAGGGGTGCGGGTGGTGGACTGCTGCTGATAATGATGAGAATGGCAAGCTGATTAAGAATGTAGGATTCTGAAAAAGCTAATCCTCACCCATCCAACTTGTACTTTGAGCCAACGAGGGTGTGGGATTCCCTTGGAAGCGACGACCAAACCCAGCATCGTGCTCCTGGCAGGAAGATCGGCTGTGTAGAGAAAGTGCCATTTTATTTAAATTGATTCATTAATCAGTCAGAATCCTTAGTGGCCCTCAAACTCCAGTTAGGTAATGATGATGATTGATCATTATTGTAAACCTCGGTTTAGACAGATTTTCAAGTCAGGATGAGGTCATATTGCAAAGGTCACATTTGAAAAACTGTATTTTACCATAATTATCGATAAACCTAGGGAAGAGCTCCGCACGGTGATATTGTTTATCAATGAAGCTTTTTGGCTGAACAATATAGGAAAGGGTGGATATGATCCAGTACAGGTGTGATGACAAATTTACTGTCTTGTTTGTTTTTTCGAGGGCGGAGTTTTTCGGTAGAGTTGTCGATTTTTAAGGTAGGAGGAGGACGTATTGCATAGAGCAGATTTTTACAACAATATTTTACTGTTACCAAACTTTGAAAATATTTTTACTCAGTATTTCATGTCTTGTCTAGACGAGCCATCTACCTAAATTGGAACACTCGGTAGAGTTTGTTACCAAGTAAAAGTTAATTGGTTTTTATTGCCCAGTGAAGATGGCCATGTGCCAGCACTGGATCTTGTCCGTACCAGTAGCCGTAGGTTTTAAAATGGTCTTTGTTAACGTAAGGAAAATAAAATAATAAGGGTAAGTAGGCTTCTTTTGTAAGGTCCTGGTGCCCTTCAGCTGAAAAAATAGTTTAAGTGCGAGTTATGCCAGATATTTCATTTGATAAAGTGAATTCTGTGTTAAACATAATTCATTCTGAGTGAAGGTGGTATCTCAAGTTTACACCCACTTTTCAGCCTCTTGCCTCCATCTTGTCCAACCACACCCACTCCCTCTGTTCACTTGTCTTAAGCGCTGAATGGCTGAAAGTGGCCCAGTGCTTGGCTTAGCCTATAGCCAAATTTTCGTAATTCAAATGTTTTATTATCCAAAAAATCTGTGGAAGTTTGAATGCTGTTGACGTCATAAGGTGATTCGGTGGTTGTGGGTTTTCAAGATTATTGAAGGTAGTGATGGAAATAGATTTTTTGGGAACAAGGCATACACCAAGGATGTATCTTGGAGCCCTCTGGGTTAAATAAAAAAAATCTGATTCTCTTAAAATCGATTATTTTCATTTATCTAGACTCAATATTAAGAGATAATATATCATTTATTTGAACTGTTTCTCGAAATATGTAACTCACTCCTAATACGACAATCTGAATTATGAACGTAACTTTCCTCATTACAACAAATGATCGTTAATGCACTGATAGCCATTAGGAATAATGGAGATTTTTGGATGAAATGTTCATCTTCTGGAGATGAACATAGAACAAAATAAGGTCAATTCTATATAAGAGAAAAAGTAAAAAAAAAAAAAAAAAACACGAAGCTTCGACTTCCATTTGAAGGGCTCGGCTGGTCTTCAAGGAAGGCAAAACAGGGGAGGGGGAGGGGGAGTGAGTTCACTTGGCGACGTCCCGATCTCCAAATTTAGTTTGTGATGCCCCTCTTAAAGTCCATCACATGGGACAGAGCTTATAGTTTTCCTGAAAAAAAATTTAACGGTCTGTTTCATAACTAATCTTGTGTAGAGTGTCTTGAAGTTCATATCGACTCTCAATTTTCGCAAATGTTTAGTTTCTGGGTTATCTTACCGGATGGTCTAGGAGTGCCTCGTAGGATCTACTCGGCTAACCCCGATGAGTGACCTAGGGTAGTGACGCAGGTGTGGTAGTCTGAATCTAGTTTAGTGGATGTCAAGATCATTGTGGCCTGGGCAGTTTTGGAAGTAATGAGGCGACAGATACATAAAAAAGGTTTTCTTTAGAAGACCTATTAGATGCTTTTTATACCTTATTTGCCGTAGGGGGCTAGTTCTGTCAGTGCACCTCATTCGGTGTAGAATAAACAAATAAAGAATTTCAAGAAGGCACACCTGGGACCTGAGGTCTAGAAGGGCTGAAAGGGAAACTGACAGTAAGGAGGTTTGAAAGGTGTGACAGGAGGAAAACCTCGCAGTTGCATTAGAAAATAATTTTTAGAGAAGGTGGAAAGTCAGATGGAAGAAAGAGAATCTGAATGAAGGTAAAGTAAGAGAAATAAGAGAGGTTGCTGTTAGGGGCCTAAGGGACGCTGCAAAGACCCTTAAGTAATGCTTACCGTGAACCACGTGAGGCCCACTGATGGCAATACCCCACAAAGGGGCTCATGCGGTGTACAATAGGCATTACTTAAGGTTCTTTGTGGCGTTCCTTTGGCCCCTAACTGTAACCCCTTTACTTTTACTGTACCTTCGTTCATATTCTCTTTCTTCCGTCTTACTTTTCATCCTTTAAAAAAAATTGTTTCGACATTATTTTGACCTCTGAATGACTTCATACGGTCCTAACGGTTGTCCTTTGGCCTATATATTATATTCCATTCAATTCCATTCCATTCCTGTACCATATTGTCTTGAATTTTGGAAATGAACATATTACTGTATATTGATAATTTTCTAGTTCGTAGTAGTGTAACACATCGAGCCACCAACACTTTATCGTGAGAAGTATGGGTAAATTTACAAATTATTCTTATCAAATGCAGAGCAGTCTTGGTAAGTTTAAGTAACGAGAGTTATTTTTTTTTCTGTTTCAGAAACTTTTGCAAGTTTGTGGATCATTCTGAGATTGGAGAAGTGAGCTGTGCATTCCACTGAAACTGAATAACTAAACCACTGGTTTTCGCCCATTCCAGTATTTGCCAAGATAGTGGCAAAAGACCCCAAAACGAAGGATGTAGAGACAACCTTTAGGAAGAGGTTTTATTCCACCATGGTAAGTTGTATGCAAGAAAACTGTACAGGTCTTGCTGTAGGTGTTGCGGCTTATGTTGATTTAAATGCTGCTTGCTTGATTGGAAGTACAGTATAGTATTGCGCAGTTTTAAGGAAATATTTACACAAAATAATGCAAAGCAGCAATGTAATATTTACACAAAATGTAGCACATTTGCAAGGAAATATTTACGTATAAAATACGGCACATCTTTAAGAAACATATTTACACAAAATAATGCTCAGTTTTAAGTAAATACTTACACTATTGCACAGTTTTAAGGATATATTTACATAAAATATAGAACAGTTTTAAGGAAATATTTGTACAAAATATTGAACAGTTTTAAGGAAATATTTAAAAACTGCACAGCTGCAAGGAAATATTGCACAGTTTTAGGGAATAATTTACACAATATTGCGCAGTTTTAAAGAAATGTTTACCTAAAATATTGAACAGTTTTAAGAAAATATTTAAAAAATATATTGCACAGTTTTAAGTAAATATTTACACAATATTGCATAGTTTTGAGCAAATATTTAAACATTATTACAGAGTTTTAACTAAATATTGCAACATTGCACAGTTACAAGGAAATATTTGCTCATAAAATATTGCACAGTTTTGAGGAAATATTTATGTAAAATATTGAAAAGTTTTAAGGAAATATTTACATATTATTAAACAGATTTAAGGAAATGTTTACACAAAATTGCACAGTTGTAAGGAAATATTTACACAATGTTGCACAGTTTTAAGGAAATATTTAAACATTGCACAATTGCAAGGAAATATTGACAGAATATTGCACAATTTCAAGGAAATATTTACACAATATTCCACAGTTTTATTGAAATATTTAAACATTGCACAGTTGCTTGGAAATATTTAATCAAAATATTGCACAGTTTAAAGAACTAATGTAAAATATTGCACAGTTTTAAGGAAATATTTACTCAAAATATTGCATAGTTTTAAGGAAATATTTACACTATTGCACAGTTGCAAGCAAATATTTACAGTATTGCACAGTTGCAACAGATATTTACACAATATTGCACAGTTGCAAGAAAATATTCAGTGTTGCACAGTTGCAACAGATATTTACACTATTGCACAGTTGCAAGGAAATATACAAAATAGAACATTTTTACGCCATTAGAATTAATATGCCTGTTTTAAAACTTGAAGATTTTCGGAAGTATAGACTGATCTTATATTTCATGAGAATCTGACAGATATCATTGCTTCTCAAGTTATATACGTGCAAAAGTAAGAGCCTAGTCGAGGAGTATGTCTTTTTATCGCAACAGGTTTTAATACAAGTTCCACTCTCAAAAAAAAAAAACCTGTAATTGTACTCATTTCAAAGTTATGAAGTTTTCTTTTCAATTTTCAGATCAACTATCTTCGAGCGATAGACAATATCTCTTCACTAACGTGTCCTGTTACATCAAGCTCCCATTGATTGATTTAAAGCTACTAAGTCTGGCGTCACAACATCAAGGTTATTGACGCCGAAGCTCCCATCCTTGGACGAACGCTCGCCTTAAACAAAATAATGAGTCCAAGTAAGAAATCATAATACCCGTACTGATTTAGACCTATTGTAGACACTTTCCTTTATAATAGAGTTATTGCAGTTCTTCTCGACTTTCCTTTCACCTTGTTAGGTCTAAACATCTAAACTTCCTTGCATAGAATTGTCTCCTGTGTGTGTTTGGATTCTTCTCTGGTTGTAGATATAGATCAAGTCGATAGTGATGGTATGTGCATTTGAAATGACCTACCAAAAGAACTAGTAGTTTGAGAAGATCCATTACCTAACACTCCTTAAAGCAGCATTAGTTACCTATAAAATCAAAGTTTGCCAAAGTATAAAGCGTGGGTTTAGGTATTAAATGACCCTTAGCTAGTGACTTTTCATAATCACGGTTTTCAAAAACACTGTAAAGGCCATCTCTTCATTTGGGCACAATTCTAGACTTCTTAAAATACCAAACTTGCTGCTTAAGGATGCAAAGTTCCGAGATATTTTTGGGAGTTTTGAATCAGAATTTACATATTTTATGTAAAGTCCTCTTTCTGACAAGCTATTACAACAAGTAGCTTCACTGACATTTGAATTAAGAGACCACGTTAGTTACCGCGCCTTATGGCCAGGAAGTTTGTGGAAACTTTTATAAAAACTGAATATAAACCATTTGTCAATGAGTGTTATCAAACTAAAATGGAAAAGTTGCGTCATATATTAAAATCAGTGCGTCAAGGAATGTTTGAAGAGTGGAAGGACGTGAAGAATGGTTGGATGACCTTGACAGTTTCACCCGAGTGAGTTTCGTCAGGGAGTAAAGGGATCTAGTGGTGCTTCTCTAACTATGTGACTGGCATTCATCAAGGGTCTATTTTCATCATAAAATATATTTGACAGGCAGCTGAATTAACTTTTGCTGTGATGGCTATCGTCTTTTCTTTCCTTTTCGAGCAGAAGTTAAACGACTAGTTTGGAAATTATTTACTTCGTTCAATGTTTTGACCGTTCTGAAATAGAAATATATACATTAAAAAATCAGCATTTATCTAGTTTACGTAGAGAAAAGTTAATAAATGACAGACATAGAACACGGTCAGCAAGTAGTTTCTTATTTAGAGCAAACTTAGGTACAACCTCAGAGAGAAGCAACGTTTCCGCTTTTTTTTTTTAATCGTCAGTGAATATGAAGTTCCTCCAATATCTTTTGAAAAACTTACTGCTGAAGGGAATCAAAGTAGTTTGGTTTGTAAGCTCCACCGAGGTCGATAGTCCTCCTCCAGATAGGAAAGTTGTCGTCATCATCAATTTGCTTTTCCCTTGAAGTTGTCAGACGTGGGAGGGGTTCTCTTCACTCTCTGTTTGATGCACTTTCTAGCTGAATCCCCCCACCCCCACCCCAGTCTTGCCTATGCCCTTTGCCGTTGATTTCCTGGGTCTTTGTACGGTTGTTCTTCCTGGTACTTTCTTAGCTACTGCTCCTCTGACTAGCTGTTCCACATCTCGCCTTCTCATATGCCCCAAACCATCTGTATGTTTTACAGCTTCTGGATACCACTTGCATTTTCTTCTTCTACGGCACTTTGCCTATGAACCTTATCCTCTCAATACTCCTTAACAGTCCATTGTGCCCAAGGTAACAGAAGTCTTAACTTCTTCCAATATGGAGTCCCACCTTTATCTCTTTCCTAATTGTTCCTCAAAAATTTCGGTCATTGTGAGTCCTTACTACTTGTGTAGTTTGCGATCTTGAGCATCTCTTTGCGGCGCCATCTATAACATTAAGTACATAGTATCAAATTCACCCCCACACCTTTCCTCACAACATTTAAGTCCACTTTCTTGACTGAACTTTTCCTTTTCTGTTTTGCTAGTCATATTAAGATTTGTTCTGTTTACTTTAATTCCCATTCTCTCACCATCCCACTCTTCCTATTTTTACACATATCTACCAGCTCTTCTTTTCTCATTCTGCTCTTAACACTAGGTTACCAGCGTTCCGTAGCAGTCACCAGGGACCACCCTTCTGCACTCTTCTGTATCTTCCTCCAAAAGATAGAACAAAAGGCTCAGGGGTGACTGTGGATGGGCACCAACATTGACCGTTTATCCCTTGGAAACACCTGCCACTATCTTCATTCATTTTGGTACCCTCCACCTTCACAAAGCCTACCTGAAATTGCCTTACTATCCAGTACCTTCTCAAGACCTACAAGTACGTAGATCAATCTCTCTCTTCTTTACGTGGTGTACTTTTTCCTGCAGTTGCCCCGTCATCAAGACTGGATCAAGACTGCCTGCCGGACTCTTCTAAATAAACTACTTAATGCATCCCCTTTTCAGATATTGATGTCACTCTTCATAAACTTCTGGACCTTTTCATTTCTCTATAAGGTTTTCCCATGTTCTGACCAGCTTATCAGTGACTAGGTCACTGGCATGTTATTCCTGATGGCACTTAAAGGACTCTTTCAGTCTCTGTAATGGTACATTCTCCACTGGTCCCTCTGCCATATAGCGTAAGTTGAAGCGTATGAAGATACTTTGCAAGTCATGTTTCACGTGTGATTGCTGAGTATTAACTCTCGAGGAAGGTGAGATGGAATGGTTAAGCGTGAGATCGAGGATTTTTTAAATTGATGAGACAGTTTGGTAGATTGCTCTAGTTATCCGTCTTTCAGATTATGAAGTCTTTCTTTTCATGTCTGTTCAGTCAGTCTATAACTGTAATTTACGAAGGTACAGCCCAAATTTAGGGTCTTTTCAGTAGTTGGAATTAAAATCTTCGTGACTATAGTTGGCACAGGAGATGTAGGGTGCGTTTTCTTTAGTATGAAGATAAAGTACTATAGAATATTTCTTCAGTTCCAACTCCAGTAATCTGAGGACTAACATTGAGCGTTGCGAAAACGAGATAGCAGCGTCAGCTTAGTAAACGTCAGTTAATTAATTACGATTCTCTCTCTCTCTCTCTCTCTCTCTCTCTCTCTCTCTCTCTCTCTCTCTCTCTCTGACTAGAGAGAGGTCTGTGGTTGGTGCACCCTTCACAGAAGCATGGTTTAGGTATTTTTCCTCGTATACTGAGATGGAGTGGTAGTAGTGGTCAGTTTATTTACTATAGCGAGGGTATTACGGATATAACATCAAAAGACATATGCAGTTAATGCAGAAAATATTTCATAAATCTCTTGCAAGGACATATCGCCCTCGTAGGGAGTAGTGCTTTCGGTGCACCTCGTGCATGTAGGTATTAAGGTTCTTTGTGGCGTCCCTTCGACCCCCAGCTGCAACCCCTTTCATTCTTTTTTATATTATCTGTTCATTTTCTCTTTCTTCCATTTTCATTTCCACCCTCTCCTAACAATTTTTTAGTAGTGCAACTGCAATGTTTTCCTCCTGTTAACCTTTCAATCTTATTTACTGTGAATTTCCGTTCCAGCGTTGACTGACGTCATAGGTCCCAGCGCTAGGCTTTTGGTCAAAATTGTTTTCTAAGGATAAATCACGGAAGGCATAATTATATTGAAGGGGATGGACGGACACAGACCGAAGGAGCCAGGGCGTTTTTATCATTAGCTTTTCCTGAAGGCTGTTTTTATCTGCATGTAAACTTAATGGATTAGTTTTTGGTATCTTAAAGCTTGAGGTTTGTTCATTTTTCGTGACTCTTAAGTCTTAAGGTTTGTGTTATTTATTAAACCTAAAATTAATCATAGTTTGAGATAAACTTGCAATTTAGTATTTTCATGGGTTGGCAAGTTGTCCCTACTTTTGATTTAATTATGCAGAGTACCATCGTAACAGTTAATTTATCTTGACCATACTCCATTTAACTGGAGAAATGCAGAAAAGTCATTATAATGCAATAAATTCTTGGAAATAATTGGAAATCACTTTTCCTGAATTAAAAAAAGTTATCAGTTTCAATGAGCGTTATTTGACGAAGGTATGATGGGAATAGAAACTGCTTTTTGAGGACATGCTCTCAAAGGTGAATTCGTCCTTCCTCTCTCTCTCTCTCTGCATCTCCATCTCCATCTTCATCTACGTTTAGCGTAGGAGTAGAAGTAGTCGTTTTGAAACGAATACATTTTGCGCCGATATAGTATGAGTCGAAAAGCTGCCCAACTTTAAATTATCCTGGGAAAAATTTTCATTTTTGTTAAGTCGTGTTCGATATAAATTCCCGGTATCTATTTAGCAACCTGACTTTTTATTATTAATCAGTGCTTATCCCTTCCCTACGTGTAGTTATGCTTGGTATGTTTTGCTGTAGGGGAGCTTCAATGTTTTGGAACTTCAAATATTATACAGGAGGTATTTATGTATTAGTATTTGGTATTGCTGCCTTTCCTGCGGATTGACTCTTATTTCTCATTAAGTAGCACCCACACAGTCTCTTTGAAATTCAAATACCAACATTTAGCACAAATTAAATTACACTGACGTGAATAATCTCATGTATATTCGAGGTACTGCTTCCTAACTTCCTCATTGGCTGATAAATGCTATACTATCATATTTTTGGTAGCTTGTAACCATTCTGTAATGTAAGAGGCAATGTGAATACTTTTAAAGTACTAATAATTCTTAGTGATGAAAGTAAAATTCTCAATTGTGTAATATCTGAGGTAAACCAAACTTGAAGCAGGAACTTTATATAGCTGGAATATTGATAAAGGGAATAAGTTTGAGATGAACAACATTGGATTCATTTCAGGAAAGGAGGACTGAGAAGCTCACAGGAAAGGGGAAGTATATCACCAGATGGTCTTGGAGGCGATTTTACACCCGTGGTAGCCCATCAGAAATCACACTGTGCGGACTATCTCCAAGAGAAAATATATAGCGTCAATTGCCAACTAAAGCCCTTTTCACACGAGGGGCAAATGCACGGCGGGTAGACACTGTTACCAATTTTGTGGGTGAATGGCGATAACGAGTGTAGATGACTTCGTGGACGAGGAAACCACGGGCAAACCATCGAAGTGCCCGTGCCACGTTGTTGAGGGAATGGATGGGGGTTGGACTAGGGACCACGTTGCCTGACTGCACTCTGCCCGGCTTGTGGTCCAAGTCAGTATGCCTGTGCCTACACCCTGCCTTGAACTGTGTGATCTGGCAACGCTGTTTAAAAGCCAGATAATCACGGGCATTGAGCGCCCGTCGTGTCTCTTTCCCCCTTGCGTGGAAGGGGCATAAGGCAAGGGGGGTTTGTTTCAAAATGGGACGGAGAAAGTTCAAGCACTTCGAAACCACGTCGTAATGTGTGATTCGAGGTTACTTTATGAATCTGCAATAAATCTGTGTAACAATGCATTGAATTTTTTTGATGTAGGAAGTCGATAAGCAAAACTAAATCTGGGAATTGAAATATTGAGGAACATGTCAGGTAATTTATTATACAAAATTAAGTTACAAGAGAACTTTACAATAAAAACTTATGAAACAAAATGTACACAACTAACACAAAAAAAGGCCTAGTTTTAAAACTTCAATGTCTCTTAAATAAGCTAAAAAAATCTAAAAAAACATTTTTTGTTCAGCTTCCATAACCACATCTCAAACTAAAATGGCTACAGCAGAGACTGCCGCCACAAAAAAAAAAAAAATTAATTTGAGGCGTCCAGAAATTTTTAATTACTGCCCTGGATTACCAGCCACTATATATAGGTGAACAATTGATGTTCCACCAGTCCTCTGGCCAGTCTTGAGGTGCATTTGGCGCTTATGGTCCTTGATGTTCCACCAGTCCTCTGGCCAATCTTGCCCATTGGCGTTTATGGTCCTTGAAGTTCCACCAGTCCTCTGGCCAATCTTGCCCATTGGCGCTACGGCCCTATTCTCTGTAATAAAGAAAAACTCAATATAAGACTGAGGAACAAATAAGTTCTATCAAGATCAATATAGACCCTTTTCTTTTGCATTCTACCTTGTTTCGAAATATTTAAAATCTTTTCGTGGACAAGTTTCACGCATGAACAATGAAAATAGTCCTCATTCCAGCCCTTCAATTTATTTCGAAACAGCGTATCAAAACTGAACACACAAGAAAAGGGCTTACTTCTCCTCAGCCAATTCCCAGTAATGAAATAATACTTCTACTGGGTATTACAATATTGGCAACCTACTCTTCCTCGGAATATTAATGAAATGTGTAAGGGGCTCATTCCAGCTTTATCTACGTTTCGGCAACAGCTAATATATATCGAAAAGTATTTTTAATAAACTGACAGCATTTTATGACAGACTGGCTTAATATTTATTTCAAAACTAACATTGAGTTCATTATTTAGCCTACTGATTCTCTTCATTCCCGCATCTAAAGATTTGCAATTTTTCCATTTTACTCAGCGTTCGGTATCTTGAAAAGAATTTAAGACCTAACTGTGACTATCATTTCACATGAAGGAATTCAAGGCATCTGTGCCCAAGATATAAATCGCACAGACAAGAAATCTTAGTTGACAGGGATTTTCACTAACTGGAATCGAAACCAAATACCGACGTTGTAATTTGTATGCATTTCAGTGGTACTCAAAAGATATTTCAAAATTATCTGAATTTCAACCTTCCTGTTAACAAAAAAATAAAATTACAGTTTCAAGATTACCTTAAAAATCCCTTATTTCAAAACTCCCTTAAAGATTCCTTGTCAGTTCAAAATTACCATTAAATGGCCCTTGCTATGTCAATGGTTTCTTTAAAAAGCCCCTGCCATTGCAAAGGTTCCCTTAAAAAGCCCTCACGATTCAGAAATTCTTTTAAAATTCTGTTAGTTCAAAAGCTCCATTAAAAATCCCTTGTCAGTTCAAAAGTTCCTTAAAATCCCTTGTCAGCTCAAAAGTTACCTTAAAATCCCTTGCCAGCTCAAAAGTTCCCTTAAAATCCCTTGTCAGCTCAAAAGTTCCCTTAACATCCCTTGTCAGCTCAAACGTTCCCTTAACATCCCTTGTCAGCTCAAACGTTCCCTTAACATCCCTTGTCAGCTCAAACGTTCCCTTAACATCCCTTGTTAGCTCAAAAATTCCCTTAAAAACCCTTGTTAGTTCAAAAGTTCCTTTAAAATCCCTGTCAGCTCAAAAGTTCCATTAAAAATCCTTTCTCAGTCCGAAAGTTCCATCAAAAGTCCCTTGTCAGTTCAAAAGTGCCATTAAAAATCCCTCGTCAGTTGAAGTTATATAAAAAATCCCTTGTCAGTTCAAAAGTTCTCTTAAAAACCCTCGTCGGTTCAAAAGTTCCATAAAAAATCCCTTGGGATTGTCAGTTCAAAAGTTCCCTTAAAATCTTGGCACCTAAAAAGTTCCTTTAAAATCTCTTGTCAGTTCAAAATTCCCTTAAAATGCCATTGCAATTTCCCTTAAAGATCCCTTTCAATTTTAAATGTTCCCTTAAGAATACCATACAATTTAAGAGTTGACTATTCAAGAAACTGAAATTTCGAAGGTTACCTTTAAAAACCCCTTGCAGTCTCAAATTTCCCTTAAAAAGCCCAAGCAATTTCAATGGTTCCCTTAAAACGCCCTGCAAAAAACGTTTTGTAATTCCAGTGGTTCCCTTAAAACCCTTTGCAATCTCAAAGGTTCAATTAAAATTTCCCTGCATTTAAAAAAAAGTACCTTTGAAATCACTTGAAATTTCAGATTACCTTGGAAAAAAAAGTGAATATTTTCTGCAAATCCCTTGGAATCTCTTTGGTTCGCTTAAAAATCCCTGGAAATTTAAATGAGTCCCTTAAGAAGCCCTTGCAGTTTCAATGGTTCCCTTAAGTCTCTATTGCAGTTTCCGAAATCTACTATGAATCCACTTTCAAATTTCAAATGTTCCCTTTAAAATCCCCAGCAATTTCAAAAGCTAAAACTCCCTTGTAATTTCAGAAATCAATTAAAAATCCTTGCAATTTCAAAAAGCAACTAGAGATTCCTTACAATTTAAAATGTCCATATAACAAAACTTGCAATTGCAAATATCCCAATAAAAATCATTAGCAGCTGCAAATATTCCAGCGAAACCCCTTGCTAAATTAAAGTCTGCTGTGAAAAAAGTGTCGAAATTTCAAGCACTAACTAAAAAGCACTCTAAAATCGACCATAGACACTAAGAACGCTATTTATATATAAATAAAAGTTTTTCATTGCTAAACAATTTTCAACCACACAGCAGTACAGAACTCACGTAGGTAACAATCTGAACACAAGAGTGGAGGCATAAGTGTAGGCTAACGCTTCTGTCATCTACACAAGAAGGTACTAAACAGACAGCTTGGTACATGGTTTTCCTTCATTCATCACGGCCTACGTTTCGAGATCCTCGTCTCATCCTGAGAGCTAAAAGTATACAGTGGAAAATATACAAATACAGCAAGAAATGTTAGTATGTATGTACAAATAAATGATAAAGTAAAACATCAATACAAAAGGTAAACCTAAATTGTTAACATATCTTGCTGTATTTGTATACTGTATTTTACTTTGTACTTTTAGCCCTGAGGATGAGACAAGGATCTCGAAACGTAGGTCGTGATGATTAAAGGAAAACCATGTACCAAGCTGTCTGCTTTAGTGTCTTCTTATGTATTTTGCCGAGGAATATCCTTGCTCTCACACCAATGTGTTCTATCAGCTACAGGCATCAGAGAGAGAGAGAGGGGGGAGGGGGGGGCGGGTAAGCATATAATGGGCATCAAACAGCTGTGGTTGCCTAATACAATTTGCACTCTTTGCCTAACTTTAGGTATCAAAACGCCAAGTACCCGGTAGTGCCGTCAGTGCACCTCGTGCGGTGCACTGTAGGCATTACTTAAGGTTCTTTGAAGCGTCCTTTCGGCCCCTAACTGCAGCCTCTTTCATTCCTATTACTGTACCTCCATTCATATTCTCTTTCTTCCATCTTGCTATCCACCCTCTCCTAACAATGGTTTCATAATGCAACTGCGAGGTTTTCCTCCTGTTGCACCTTTCAGACCATTCTACTCTCAATTTCCTTTTCAGCGCTGAATGACCTCTGGGTCCCAGTGCTTGGCCTTTTGGCCAAATTTCGATATTGTATTCTAGTCTCTAAAACGCCAAGTATAATTCAGGACCTTCGCTTCGACGAAGATGTAATTGAACGAAATATCTTGCCCAGTTTACAGTAAGCTGTTGATAGTTTCATTAGCTCATGAAACTCAACTTGTTGGAAGTATTTGAAAATATTCACAAGAAAATACAGCAATGGCTTCTTCCTATACAGTAGAATTTAACGGAGCACTTTTAAACAGCTAATTTCCCACGTCTGCTTCACAACACACATTAGGACATACTAAAGCCAGTCTTACAGATACACAAGTCATAGGCTAACAGCAGCAGTATAATGATTAAAGCTGACCGCACGTAGCTACTTTGTATAATATTTTATTATGCAAATATAGACCAACACTAGAAACCCTCTGAAAGACCGTTAATGATATCGATCAGCCATATTAACCAGACTAGATGTTCATTTCTAGACTCAATTTGTGCTTAACCGAAAAAGTAGTTACTGAAAGTGCGTCTACATCCAGTTAGCTACTGCAGTGGTACTAAAGATAAGGCTCCTGTCAGTCAAGGTAGACGCAGTTGCGCTTGGCCTGTACTTGAATGGGTGACCCATAATGAATGCCAGACAGAAACACTTCCACTTGAAACTAAGAGCACCTGCAAAAAATTAACGCCCAGGAACTTGCAACAAACATCAGGAGTGCGGTGTACGAGGCAATCGGACCCAATTTAGCTCGAGAAGCCAGCGTGGACAAGGATGGGCAGAGGCAGTCAAGACAGCAGAATAAGTTACAGTAGTACTAAAGTTTCTGAAAATGCTGAAATATACTTCAAGGCTTACGAGTGATTTGATGTCTTAATTTATACTAAACGCTGCATACGCGCTGAGGAATATTGAGAGAGCAAAAATTGGAATGAAAAGTGAGAAACTTACAATTACTGAATAGCAGACTACCGTGTTTTCGAAGGTTAAACTTTTCCACATTTGTTTACATAATTTTCCTACAATTCCCTCCTCCAAACATTGGACCCCCGCCCTCTCTCTCTCTCTCTCTCTCTCTCTCTCTCTCTCTCTCTCTCTCTCTCTCTCTCTCTCTCTCTCTCTCTCTCTCTCTCTCTCAGAAATTTGCATATTATAAACCTATCATCGAAAAGAGAATTTCAGAGGTTCTACAACTATGAAAAATATTAAAGCTTTTAGACTTAACCTCATTTGAAACCTCGTACCATAGGTCTACCCCGTGCTTTCTTTCCTCTCTTGAATGAAAATCACTAGACCTATAGCATGCGCCTACGTCATTCTTGGATTCTGCATCTGAACTTCATATTATAGCAGGTCTTAACAACAAACATTCAGCACTGCAAAATGTACATTAACAGGAGCAAGAGACACTATTGTATCTGATTTCACGTATCGATAAAATATAATTCCCCTGAAACGCTTCAAATTTGGTATGATTTGTTAGATGTTAAAGCTACGAGAAAAAGTATCAGGTTTCCCCATATTTAGACACTTTCTAAAACAAACAACGAAGTCGTCGTTAAGTCATTTTAAAAGCATAATGATAATCTGTGGAAATAAAACACAACCACATTCTTACCAGTATGGTCTCAAAGCTTTCTGTAGCTGAAGGCGTCTGAGATAATCCTTGGAGTTTTGGCAACCCTTCTCTTGTGTTCGTCCCCTTTGCTGCTATGTTTACCTGAAAAAAAAAAACTCTGTCAAAAGAGAAAAGCCTTACTATAAAAATTATCGTTCACCGTTAAGCACATTCCTCATGATACAATTGACTTGGGTAAAAAAGAAAAATACTCTTCCCAAGATTTAAATACAGTACACATCAGGGCGCTCGCAAATGTTGTTGGAATATGACCGGATATGCAATATTTCCCAATATTAAATGTACGACAAATCACACAACAGGAATTTCTTGAAAATTCATGCAGATCGAAGTTCGTAACCTACAGCCTGTAGACAAAAGACTGCCATCCCGCTCATTTGGAGAGAGCGAACCCAGAAATTGGAATACAAAGTGAGAAACTTCTAATTACTGAATAGCAGACTACCATGATTTTGAAGGCTAAAAAACTTTTTCACATTTAGTTACGTACGTTTTCCGACGCTTCCCTCTTCCAAACACTGGACACCCCTGCCCTCTCTCCCTCCCTTTTAAATAAATCTCTCAAATGAAGATCACTAGACCTATAGCATGCGCCTATGTCATTCTTAGATTCTCCATCTGAACTTCATATTACAGCAAGTCTTAACAGTTGAAACATTCAGTACTGCAAAATGTACATTAACAGCAGCAAGAGAGAACATTATTGTATCTGATTTCACGTGTCGACAAAATATAATTCTCCTGAAACGCTTCAAATTTAGTATGATTTGTCAGATGATCAAGCGAAGAGAAAGAGTATCAGGTGTCCCCATATTTAAAGTCTTTCTAAAACAAACGACGAAGTCGTCGTTAAGTCGTTTTAAAAGCATAATGGTGATCATCTGTGGAAATAACACACAACCACATTCTTACCAGCATGGCCTCAAAGCTTTCTGTAGCTGAAGGCGTCTGAGCTAATCCTTGGAGTTTTTGGCACATTTTCTCTTGTGTTCGTCCCCTTTGCTGCTATGTTTACCTAAAAAAAAAAATTGGTCAAGTGAGAAAAGCCTAAACTATAAAAATTATTGTTCACCATTAAGTACATCCCAATGGCAATTGACTTGGGTAAAAAAAAAATACTCATCTCAAGATTTGAATACAGGGCAGACCAGTGCACACGCAAATGTTGCTGAAATATGACTGTATATGCAATATTTGCCAATATTAAATGTATGATAAATCACAATTCAACAACAGGAATTTCTTTTCAATTCATGCAGATCGAAGTTCGTAGCCTACAGCCTGTGGCCAAAGACTGCTATCCCGCTCATTTGGGGAGAGAGAGAGAGAGTAGTTGTTAATCACAGCTGGTTCATATCGAAAAGACTCAATTACACAAGAATGGAGACGACGACTTGCCGCGTCTTGGACGTGAATTTTGATTTGTGTGAAAAAAATACAGAAAAATATTCCACGATCCCTTTTACTTTGTGATTACATGTGAAACTAACATAAGCAATCCCTTCTCGAGACCGTGTGAATATGAAGAACATTTGTTGGTTTTGTGAATAGTGAAGACTGTTCATCGCTAGAGTGAATCGAAACGAGGGTATGTCAAGAAGAAACCGAACAATAACTCCCGTACACTCGATTCAAATGCATGCAACCGTTACTCATTTTCTATCACAAATTCAGCAACATTGGGTTTGGTCATATTGGGGTGAACAGTGCCTTAGGAACGTACTTTTGTACGTAAATCAATCACACTTCAGTCTGAAGGAGGTTTTCATAATACGAAAACGCTTAGTATTTCGTGAAACTCCCAGTCATAGGTACAAAGGTCTAACCATTAATGTTGTCTAAGCTAACCGTTTTGTGTTGCCCAATATTGTCTAGTCAACGTTTTTACTCAAAACGTGGAAATCGAGTTTAAAATATATCAATACTTCATAATATACTGGCATACAGTCCATTTCATTGGCTCGTTTGTGACTATGTTTGGATATTTTCCTTTTATTCATAAAGTCTTATCATTCGTTTCTACAGCACGAAATTCCACCACAAGAATTACCCTCTCTCTTTAAATATATAATTTGCTTTATCCAGTGTATTCCATACGAGTCAGTAAAAATATCTAATTACAGTGAAAAACTCATTAGTCAAAAAAAATAACATTGCTATTTCGATACGTGTCCCAGCGAGTATTGAATGTAAAGAAAACGGTTAAAGTTATGGTTAAAGAAAACTAGTTTAGATAGTAAACTAAGTTCGAAAGCAAACTTCATGATTCAAGTTAATTTTTAGGAATCAATGAAGCTAAGTTATTGCAATTATATATTCGAACAGTTATGTATTCTATAAAATATTTGCCGAGGAAAAAAGTTACTGTAGATTTAATATCACTTTAATTTTCACATCCATTCTCTTGTTAAAATCGAATGTGATATGTTCATGTCGATAGTCAGTGGTTCTACATTTTGCAGATATTGTATTATTGCTGCCATTAAATAACTACAGAAACCTCGCTAGCCACAAGCGCACAAAACTGTTTCACAAATTTAACAGACCTCGTATGTCATCTTTCCAAAGCAAGAAACTGGTTTCCAACTTCCCTTGGTCAAAAGCGAAACTTTGAAAAGTTTTTAAAAGTTTCTCACGCACATACTCATTGTCTTACGCCATACCATATGTAAGTAGTGTATGCAGCATCGTCAAGTTACAATCTATTCCAGCGAGTATAGGTACAATCTATTCCAGCGAGTATAGGTACAAGAGTTAATGAATTTTACTGCCTAGTTATGTTTGCCACAGACACAAAGGGAGGTTATTCTGTTCACTCTTGTTGGCATGCAGAATATTTCAGCTTTGTTTGGCCTTGAAATTCAGTTTAGAGAATGATCCATGTATAGCTCTAGCTTGTCTTCTGTTAGTCTAGAAGAAGTTCTGGACAAGTTCAATAAACCTAGTTTGCACCCATTAACTAAACTCGAATTTTTTTCTTCTAAAAGCTTTAAGACTAAAAACACAAGCTAACTTCTGTGAACTATGGGCAGTTCAGCTCTAGCGTCCAGCAGTGCAAATAACGTACATAAAACCTTAAAACCTTCTATGTCTGGGAAGTTAACAAGCCTTGCCGACTAATGGACAGTATTTAAGACTACCTGGTTGGACCCAAGTATTTTCCTTCTGGTATCACTCCAAGTTTTGATCAGCTTTCCACAAAACGTATTCTACAATAGGTTATTTTAAAAGCCTGAAGGCTTCCTCTAAGTCTCTTAAAAAAATTTTAAGTATTTGAAAGTCAGCAATGGAGGCAAGAATGTACACGTAGAAAATATACCCCTGGGCCGTATTTTACGAAATATTAAAATATGCTAAAAAATAAAAGGCAATGCCTGAAGATATACCTCAAATAATAATTCTAAATCAGCATTCCCTATTTGAGAGCACCAAGGGATTATTTAACAAGAGTAACACACACGAAGTCAAATTCAGATGGAACTGACTATCCAAGCTATCACAATGAATTATATACTTCATACAGATCTGGTTTCATTCTGCTATATGGAACCCAAATGCATGAATTAATATGTAATTCTTGTATTTCATGTATTTCTTGTATTTCATGTATTTCATGCCTCATTACACTCCACCTGTTTACCAAAATTAATTTTCTCAAATAGTTCATAGACGCTTATAAGTTCATTGAAGCTCCAATGTTAATCTTTCAGAATTGTTCATTAATATTAATACTCTAGTACTCATTAGAAGTGTATTAAGTATGTCACTTCAAACCTTGGGTGACTAATTCAAAGACTTCAAAATAACTGATGCACCACGGATTACCCTAGAATCACTACATTAGCTTTTCACATTTCCACTAGGCGCTATTATTTCAGCTTGGGAGAAAATTTCACTAGTATAGCTATAAAGGAATTAAAATCCCAGAAAATAAAAAAGATTGACATGAGTGACCTCACTTAACTGCATTAAACACTAAGTCCTACTAATACATAGAAGTTGCATCGTTTCAACTTCCACATCGAAGTTTAACAATGCAACGCCTTCCATCAAGGAGCAAAGTAACTGAAAAACAAGTTTCCACCCACAATTTATGCCAAGGTCAAGAAAATAATTGAATAAGAAGATTTTTTATTCAGTCCTTTGTAACAATTCAGTGAATAATAAAATTCACGATTAAATTGTTTTATGAAAGATTATCAATAAATTTTAACATTTGCGTTGAAAGACTCGCACACAAACTGTTCAGAATTTCAAAAGTTATTAACTTTTGCATATACAATTTGATATAATTGCAATTTTTACTTTTGCTTATCTACAATTCACTGAACGTATTTGGGATATAATTGTGAGCGAGAGACTTAATCAGTTACTTCACAGCAGATACGAAAGAAAATTACATTTTCTGTTGGAACTGTCCTCAGAAGGTTGCTGCGTCGTCTTGGGGGAATTCTTCTCTACCACCTCTCAAGATTAACCAAATTAGTTCTTTAGCCCTCATTCTAGTCCTGGAAAAGAAACCGATCAGTTAGTATGCTACAAAAACTTCACCTTTTATTTTTGCATATTACCAGGCCAGTCAATAGACCACTTACAACCGAATTTAATTTTTAAGATTTCTAAATGCTAAAAGAAAAATTGAAGCCTAGAAGAAACCCTTTTGAGGCAAAAGTTTATCAAGTGATTGTCCAGAAAGTGGTTACTATCAACCTTGACACTTGTTACAATCTTGAACCCCCAGAGATATTTTAAAGCCATACCCTCAAGGTTAACTCAGATTTTAGCTTCATCGGTTGACAAAACTTTTGAAAAACATTTGCTATCCATTTCTTATTTGCATTCCATCAGTTTCAAGCAGGAATTAGTTGCCTATGATTTCCAAGTTTCAAAACTGCATTATCTACTAAGAATCACTAAAGTTTTTCGTTACTTAATCCATATATTATGAACTTCGATCCATGACCCACTTAAAATTTCATTAGGGCCTGCTAGGACCATATCTATAATCCCTATCATTTTTAAGTGACAAAAAATCTATGATGAAACCTGCAATACCAGGAACTTCCTAAATCTGAGATATTAAAAGATGTCCATACTTTGAAAAATACTTTCAATGTGCTGCTTTTTTTTCTTTTACGTACTTACAGGGGAGAACTAGTGGTTTGCCCTTAACATACTGGTGTATTAACTATTCCTTTTCCAGATTAATGTTAACTACAGTAATGAATACTTGGAGGCTACACTGACAAATTTAGAAAAGGGACGTGTCGCTTCTTCAAACTATCACTGCTTTATATAAGCCCTCTTGTAAATTTCAGTGCGAGAAAAAGCGAATTAGTCACTAACCAACAAAACTTCATACCTAAAGTTTCTCATCAACTTTTTCATCACGCAGTATGTTCCTAGTTTAAGACCAGAATCCCCAGTGTGTGTGATGACTAATATCATACGGTTTAGCTGGCATGTCGGGTTAGAAATCGACGCTTCTACCAGAAAAAATTACTCCTTATGGGATTTTAAACTTAAAACTTAACATACAATTGTCTCATTTTGATAGTTACACAAGTCAATTTTTTTTAATAAGTTAGTTTTAGAATAATTTCTACATTAAGATCATTTTTGACTCATTCCTAACTTAAAGATTTATCTCGGCCAAATCTTGCTAGAGTTTATTCTTTCACGACACAATTTGTCCTTAAGTGCGTTATACTGTACCACCTACTCTTTTTCCTAACTGGCCTATAATATTCGTTTCACCAAAGAGGCTATAGTCACAAAGTAATTGGAACTGCTTAGCATTTAACTCTTAATTATTTACAAATCAAATTAACGTATTCACTGCAGCAAAACATTTCATAACTCAAGGAACCTACCCTACCGTATGTAAAATTTCACTAAACGTTAAGGTTTCACTTCGGCCTATACCTGAAGTGGGTGGGGAGGAAGAGCTCTCCTATCTCATATTTGCTAAACATAGCTACATACGGTGCTAAACATAGCTACAGTACATGCGGTTTGTAGTGATAGGGTGGTTAACACGTACCCCTAGTACACACGAGACAGGCTTGGTTGTTCTTAGCGATATGCATGGGCCCAGAACTACAAATTTCAGTTATATTCAGCGCCTCATAACTATGCAAAACCTTAAAAGAAAAACAGTCGCAGCACACTTCGGGGACGGAGTGTATTTTCCAGATACTTAGATTAAATACAGTACTTCCAACGCCATTAGCCCAAGGAAAGAACTTCCTGGTGTTTTACATTGGTTAGCTTTTTCTGTATTAATAAAAAGACCTTTTATCACAAATTATAAAAAACCATCCGCTGCAATGTTAAATATAGATGCTCTACATAAAATCCTTCGACCTCCTGACGTTCGCTACCTCTTTGATATTAAAGTTACTTCACATCTGTACTCTGTAACAATTAACATCAGCAACCCCCGGTTCTCCAGAGTTGTGAATTATTAATTTTCTTAGACAAATACCATACAAATACCTGCCCCAGGCTCCGATAACCCATACATTCTTTCAGACCCATTAGCACTTAGGATTTTTCTCACTACCATATACTGATATCATCCAACTAAGATACGCTTGCAAATAGTTCTGGATCATTTGATGAAAACTATCACTATCACGCCACATAACTAGCTCTCACAAAGCAGTAGCAGTTTTCCAACACGTTTTGTGTTCAGGTTACTGTGGTAAAAAAAAAAATGAATCCGCGCACTCAATGATACTCATCTAGGCCTACGTCTGTTCAAATAGACACCCACTTCATTCCAAACTTTCCCAGAAAACCCGACCCACTGTCTTACCGTTTCATGTCACTAAATTAAAGTTTCAAAAATAATTTTAAACTTCACATTTGTGACTTCCATTAAATTGCCGTGGGCCAGCATTGGTCTACCTCACGTTGCCCTTTAAAATGAGGTGCAGCAGAGCTGCCAGCAAGGTAAGTTACAATTCCATCCTCTACTTCAATGAAAACGGGCTCTGAAAACTGCCATCTAAACGCGCCACATACCACTGCATTGACCCTCAGGATACAAGCAATCTATCCGATGGCTTCCTTTAAAATCCACACTTTCTTTTGAACTTTATTTAATCACTTATTTTCGCCTCAATCTAATGGCTAGTGGAAGATTTTTGCAGTTATAGGTAACGCGCTTAATTCATTACTGGCTGTAAGCCTTAAAGCAGATTTAACCTACATAAGCATCCAATAATCATTTACTTTCTACAGATTCCATTAAGCAGGACAACAACAATTCATTAGATTTAATTCGCTCTTTGTGAGCTACAAGGCTATCTGAAACACACCGCTTAAATAGTTCGATAATCCATATTGCATGCAAGAAAAATATTGACAGGCTAACTCACGTAAAAAGTTCAATCCTAATTTTGAGGACGTCCGAACGTATGCTGAGCTAATCTACATGCATTCGAAAATCATTCAAAGATAAGTTCCATAGGAATTAACGCAATTATTTAAGAAAAACCAGAAGTTGAACTTTCCATAAAAGGGTTAACGAAGGGCGCAAAGTTCAACACTATGAACATTAGTTCGAAGATAGAAAAAAACAGGTTTCACGCAAGATTACATGAAATCACTAGTCATTCAGGGCTTCATGGCTTGACGGCGGACAAATTTTGGGGAACCACGCAGTCGACGTTACGATTTTAAAACTGCCTTAGATACAAAATTTGGCTCTGTCACCACCTTGAGAGAACCACAGTTCAACGTAACCTCGTACAAAACACTAACGTGTCTCTCCAACAATCTGGTATTTTAAACACCAGACATTACTCCCTTAACCTTTATACAAATATATGGAAAGTTATCTGGGGTTACTGGTTAATGTCCGCACTATGTCCTTTCAGTACGCACTACCAATTCCTTCAGAAAGAGTCATGAATTCCGCAAAAACTTATGCCAACCCCACCCCCACCCCCAACCACCAACTCAATTCTTGTTACACGTATGGTAAACAGTTTTTTGAGAGCGTTTACTATATATAGGAACAGGATATGGAAGTTACTCGAAACTAAATGGCAACGGCTAAACTAAAGATCACGATAATTTTATAAATCGAGGACCACAATGACGAAAATATAGAAATTCGTAAGAAAAAATGCAAAGACCAGTTTTAATAACGAAAAGGAAAATTAAAAATGGTGAATCGGTTAATATCAATGTCTTCCCATTTTCTGTATCTCCAAATGAGTGGCTGGAACCAGCTGTCTAGAAACTGCCATTTAAACAGTCACCGTTATCTAAAAGCCAATAAGTTATTTCACGGTTATCAACTAACACATGCGATCCAATTTTGAGCACCATGAAAAATAGTGACCAATAGGGAATTTACAGTTATTGCAAGAACGTAACAATGGCGATTGCTATTAGTGCTTCGCGGTTTTATCAAGAATTAGACACTAAGTGGAACTCTTGAGGTAACAGCAGCCTGGTAATACACGCTAGTATCAAGTAGCCTTCTAACTTAACATTCCATCAGTATATACTGATGATCCAATATTAGCCACTACCTTAAATTTAATTACAAAACCAACTATATAACCGCAACACCCGTAGAAAGTTGGTTCACCACCCAAATGTCTTTCAGGTTAAGTTCAGTGAAAAGTTATGAACTAAATCATTACTAGTAACCACACTGCAGCAAATCTGGGTTATGAATATCTACTAACCCGTTTCCTGAAATCCAATTACATAAGTTCGACAAAAACAACCACGAGGAAATGATCTTAAAGCACTTGGGTTTACACTTTGAAAAAGAAACAGGATAATTTAAGCCTAATAATAGCATTAGATCAATTTGCTATCAATATAATGTAGGCTTAGCGTAAAGGTATTAGGTCTGTTAGCTTTCAGAAAGAGGTCAGCTAATTCAACTTGACCTTTACCCGTACACGCGAACGATAAAAGCTACATTTGTCCATATGTCTTCCCTAACTTCCTAACGGTTTCAAAACAACCAAAAACTAGAATAAAAGTACATCTTACCTCTAATCCAAAATACGACGAATTTCCTTTTTACAGTAACAGTCAACACGAACAGCAGATAAAGATACACTAAACTGTCAACATGAACATCTTAAAGACATTTATCTTCTAACTGATCTCGGCAAGTCTTCAGCAAATCGGAGGTACCAGTGTTAAAGACGAGCCACCGGAACGGGGAAGTTGGGAAGACGCCTCCCGATCGGCTAAGAAACAAACAAGGAGTCTTTAGTACTACATAAAATCCAGTAGTCGTTACGTCACTGAGTAAAACAATGTCTGACATCTGTTGGTAAGGCAGAGAACTTAAAAAAATACGTTATATAATTTCAATGAGATAGCAGTGCAAAATTTTTATTATTAGAATATTAAACTTTTTTTACAAAAAGCCTCCATCATCCTTTTCACTCTTAAGTGTTAATTCATAACAAGCGTTTCTAAATTCAATTTAATAATTTAATTTTGTTGACAAAACATTTTTTCTGAGAAAATTTTAAATTCAACTTGTTCCATTGTCTTTACCCAGTTGTATCCACTATATATATATATATATATATATATATATATATATATATATATATATATATATATATATATATATATATATATATATATATATATATATATATAATTACATTAATATTGACTCCAGATTTGTGAGTACTGAATACAGGTTTCATTTTTTCTTTGTAAACTTTCATTCATTTTAAAATCTCTCTCTCTCTCTCTCTCTTCTTGTCACTAGGCTACATTAGAATATAAAGGTCACAATTCACAAATAGTCTTATTTAAAAAAAAATCGACGATACGGCCATCTATTGGTAGAAAATGAAACTCAAAGATAAAAAAAATATTTACACAATAAGTTGCTGTTGTAACCTAGAATAGAGATTGTAAAGTGGTTTTAGAATAAACTATTGATTTTTTTATTTCAGATACAAAACAAAATTGTTAAACGTCGTTTTAAAGTATTTTAGGTGGACACAAATTTAAAATCATCACTGACAACGAAGATTCATATTTACGGAAATTAAGACAAGAAATTTTGAATATGTGTGATCTGGGAAAACAGAGAAACATGAATAAAGAAATAGCGTCTCTCTCTCTCTCTCCCTCTCTCTCTCTCTCCTCTCTCTCTCTCTCTCTCTCTCTCTTGATTTTCAATAAAATACAGAATAAACAAGATACTTGGTGCATTGAGTATTAGTACTTTTACTACTGTATTCGTACCATTAGTAGTAGTTGTGGCAATAGTAACATGATAATATATTACAGTAGACGAAAGCAGAAACAATAGTAGACGTAAAAGGGATTATGGAGGCCTAATTGCACTGATGTCACTTAAAATCAAACTTTTTAGTTAAACGTCGGCAATTCCTCGAGATTTATCTTGGCATACATTGGAGAGAGAGAGAGACAGAGACAGAGAGAGACTGGATTGGAGGACCTGGTTAAGTAACAAAAACCTGGAAAATTTTTATCAATTAAAATAATTTTTAATGCTTGTTCTGTGGCTACGCGGGAGAATGTGCCAGTAAGTGTGGGAAAGAATGTGGGTGATTGTTGGAAGAGAATGCAAAGAATAACCGTGTGAGGGGAAAAATTGGAGAATGTGTGGGGTATAAAAGTACTTGATAAATATTTACAGAGCATTTCATGCATGGTCGATAGGCCTATGCGGACAAAGAAATCTGTAATTTCCGTGACTTACCACATGTACTTTGGTTCAAACTGTTACGAAAAATATAGATAGTGATTATAACCGTTTCAGAAGACTAAGAAACTATCACCATTATTATGATTAATTAAATACATATTCTAACAACACTCACCTTAGATTCAATTGCCACGACAGATTCTGCACATGCTTTCAAGTGAAAATGAAATATTACTATTAGGCCTATACATGTATAACAATGAGCATCATTAGTCCTTTAAGTTTTTTAAAAATGTTATTAAACACAGTCCAGTCAGATACAGTTCAAATCTCTCACTGAAAATCTGATCTAGTTTTTCTGGGTTCCCTCAGCCAATCAGAGCCTCCCTTACATCTTACATATGTCAGTGGATTAGCCGCTCGTGTTTTGCTAGGTCTAAAGACCTTGGTGTTTTGTATCATCTGGTTCTCTTTCACCTGCCGTGTTTTTAACATTCAGTGTCTGATGACAGAAAACACAGCGTATTCTTTCTCAGTGGTCGAAATTTTGGTAGTTTCCAAAAACGTAAAATATATCAATTAACCACCAAAAGTTTTTAAAAATCTAAATAAGATACGAATTGGCTATTTTCTGTTGTTACCCATTTATTAACCGCATTAGTTTATAGAAAACGGGAAATTCTAAAGGGTACACATAGGTAATTTTAGGGAAGTTGGTTTGAAATATTCACTAGTGTATTTTTAGGCCGTTTATAACTTGTCTGTGGGATTTCTTCTAAGCCGTAGGCAAACACTTGATATCTACTAAGAGTTTCATTTCATATCTATAGTTAACGTTCAATTATCGTGGAGTCAAATCATTGGCCCGGGATATGTAGTGAAATAATGAAAAAAATAGTTACTATATGTTACTAAGGCAGCATCCGTAGAAAATTTAGCGTAGGCTAGTTATTAAAGCTTATGCACAGATCAAACAACCGCATACATCCTTATAGGCCTATTGCTCATTTTTATGTAGAATTATGTTTTGGTCCTTCATGACTGACGAAAATAATTATTTATTACATATCTTCTGTTTGAAAATATCTTGATGAGTGTTGTATTAGAAAACTTGTGATTGAAAATGTTAAGAACATATGTTATGATAACCAAGTTTTAAAACATCAAAATAATGTTTAAAATATATGTTAGCAATGGCTGCCTGTAAAGCTATAATAGCGTTAAAAATATATCCTATGCCTTATCAAGCTATCAAGATTGTATAATAAACTCATTTGATATTGGGACGACTGAAAATATAAAGTCTTTCAAGATAAAAAAAAAATAAATCAGACTTTCTCATTTTCTGAGTGTTATGATAGCGTGGATTTGACAATAAAATATGGATCACGCCGTCTGATATTTCGTATGGCTCTTATACGTGTGTATATGGCGAACGTATGTTACTTTTTTTTAGAAGAATCATGTCGCTGAACTTCCTTTTAAACATTTCAAAAGGTAAAACTGACATAAAAACAATAGCATTTGGGAAGGCCACTCACTCACGGTCTTGGAATCTGAGGTCTAGCTGTTACCCATTACCTTGGCCCATTACCAACAATGCACCTCCACGGAATGATTTCTTTTTTTTTCCCCTTCTACCAATTCAAAGCCGATTTTCATTGTGATAAGAGTTGATGCCTTTCGCTCGTTATGCCTTATTTCTTTGCTAGTTTCTTTGCAGCTTCTTGCTCTTTGTTCCTCTGTTATATAACTGCATTTTAACGGAAATTCAATGCCTTTTTAGACCAATATTATCTTTATCATTATTACACTTACCATAGACCCACGTGGATCACTGAGTCCACCTTGGCTTCTCACGCAAGATAGACCAAGGTTCAATCCTCAGTGAGTTATGTACAGTATATACCTGGTGGCTAGTCGAACGTAGCGGGTCGTAACCAATGTGGAAAGGGGGATAGGGCTAGCAACTTCATCCCAAAAACACTTGCAATACTTAACACAATACTCTGAAGGTAACGCCACCCCTCCCCCCTACCTTGGATGAGATAATGATGGCGGATGATGGAGGTGGCATAGGAGTTTCTGAAACATCAACAGTACAGTATTACATTTATTTAGCCATTTTATTATATTACTGGGTTTATTGTTTCTGATAAAGGACTATATTCATTATATTCAAATTATTTCAGACGTTTGATTTAAGTTTCTTGTATAAGTCAGGCCTGAATATTTGCCAACCCCACCCCCACCCCAAAATATAAAAATCCTGGATACGCCCCTGGTCAGCGGTCCTTAACTGTAAGAGTGAGAGTATTCTGTAACACATGTGACTGGTGCATTGGATGATCTAGCTCCAGGGTCCTTGGGAATGAATAAACAGCGAGAGCTCTCTGTCGAATTCATGTGGTTGTGCTTGTTCTCTTGACCTTCTTCCACTTGTCTTTCCATTTTAGGGCATTTAGAGTCTGCAGAAGGGGAGACAGATGATGCTGGCTGCGCGGTAGACGAGAGGAAAAAACGCCCTACGGTAGGCGTAAAAGGAAATGTAGCAAAGTAGGCGATGATGAATTTGATGAGAGACTAATGAAGCTGATGATGAGGGTAGTGAGGACATCCCTCGTGAAAGCTAATCGTGCAATGAATGTATAACGGGGTGTTCTACGCTCGTCGTCGTCGTCGTCGTGTTGCTGATGATGATGGTGATGATATATTTCGCTATTCGCCTCGTTATTTTGCTTCTCGATTCGCAATATTCTGCTTTCCTTCCACCTTGGCAGAGCTGCGCCACGAATGACCAACAAAACGGATGGGCCGTGATGGCGTGCGATATGAGTCTAATGTACTCCTCACCCCTGTCATGACACGGCCATTGAGAGTATACCTCTCCAGCTGGGATACGACTGACCGTTGCCAAGAATATCCTAATGAGAATCAATACGCATTTCCTGCACCAAATCACGACAAATTCGTCGCTTCAAATCACGTCACGAGCTGTTTGGATGTTGATAAGAGAGTTAACAAGGGCTGGCAAAAAAGGAAACTGAAGGTTTCCAATTAGACCCAACCAAAACTTAGGCCGAAAGGCGCTGTGTGTATGTGTGTGTGTGTGTGAGTGTGTGTGTGAGTGAGAGAGAGAGAGAGAGAACTATGTCGCTCCATGAAGTTGACTATCAGGTTTTGGGCCTGAAGGATTTGTTTATAATCACTTTCCCCCTTTATTTGCTGTGGATGAAGATATTCGCTACGATCTGTGTTGCTGGGGGAAGGGGTGGCGGGGGAGCCTGACAGCTTTTTCTAAGGCCAGCTCTTCTTCCTTTCGCGTTACACGACATAAGGGCTCGTTCGGATGATGACGGCTGATTGGGTGAATGTGGGGGAGAAGGTTATGGGTGGGGGTAGGGGAGATAGGAGTCTCTCCCACAAGGTGCACTGTACGAGGGGCATTCGGCAGAATTGAATTGTGCCTCGTGAGAGGCTAGTTTATTAGGACACCCCCTCTCATCCTGTGAGAGGCGAAGCATCAGTAGGCGATACATCTCTACAGAGTGCCCAAAAGGGTTGAGTCACATAGTGGAACAACCCCTGCCTTTTAGCACTGGCCTTTGGCTTCGGAGTAAGTACAATCAATAATACGTGCTGTATTAACGTATATATAAATCATGTATTCCTTTCGCGTATTTTAGAAAACATGAGACACGTGTCTGAACTTGAAGAATAGTGATAACATTACTGCGCATATATGACAGTCGTATTAATGATAATGATCTTAACGTAGATTACAACAACAACAACAACAACAATAATAATAATAATACACACACACACATAATAATATTATTATTATTATTATTATTATTATTATTATTATTATTATTATTACGTGTGCAGGAAGTAAACAGTAATGATAGTTACAACAGAAATTATAATGACTGTAATCCGGATAATAATAATAATAATAATAATAATAATAATAATAATAATGTTATTATTGGGGAAGAAATGCATTAGTTGTTTACATTATGACAGTGGCGACAATTATCATACAGCAACTTAACACTAAGATGGCGTAATTAAAAAAATCGAACACGGTTGGAATTAAAATACCACCTGAGGGGGTATAACAAGTTGAAAGTCCCTTTACAAAGTGTCTCTTCCCTCTGAAAAAGTACGTGACCCAGACCACAGAATACCTCCTTTCGGAACTAAGTGTGACGCCAGAAAACCTCCTTTAGGTACTACGACTTGACCTGACACTGAGGCATTTGAAAAAAGGGTCAGTGGTGCCATTTCTACTCGAGACTGACCTATCTTTTTTTCCTCGTTTACCTTAAGGTATGTCCAAGATTGGGATATTTTCTCAGGATAGCATCACATTTCCTTGGCTCTTTTTGGGTGATCACGTGAGAATGAATGTTGTGACAATATTATAACAAGCTGTTGACGGATGGTTGTGACGCTTGTTTTCAACTGAAACCCTAAAGAGGAAAGAGGTAATAACAGAACCCTTATGAATGCATGAGGATGTTTCTTATTTTTGTTATATATATATATATCTATTTATTTTTATATATATATATATATTATATATATATATATATATATATATATATATATATATATATATATTTATATATATAAATGTATGTGTATATAAAATATATATGTGTGTGTGTTATTATTATAAAATCCACGTCGGAAGGTGAGTGAAAACCGGGACTTTGAACAAGTACTTTCGTAGTTTATTCTACACTTTCAAGTTCACACCGAATACAAAAGAAGTTGAAAGATTTTAGTATACAAAAACAGAAGGGGGCGGGGTTGCAGTTTGTTAATCTGCACATGTTCTTTAAACAAAAAAGACAGGGACAAAAGATCAGGGGATAATCTTAGGGTGAGATTAATATTCCTGTGTCTTTGCTCACTAATGTGCTGCATATATATTATATATATATATATATATATATATATATATATATATATATATATATATAAATATATATATATATATATATATATATATATATAATATATATATAATATATATATGTACACACATATATATATATGTATGTATATATATATATATATATATATATATATATATATATATATATATATATATATATCCTTAATTACCCACTATGAGCAAATTATGGATACTGAATGTTCATGGAATAAAGGGTAGAGATGAATATTGTGCATGTGACGAACAAGGAACTGAACAGGGTGGAAATCTTATCTTGTATGATATGATGGGGCAGTGTCTTCAGAGAAGGTCTGGTCATGTGAAGAGAATGGAGGACGAAAGGTTGGTGAAAAGAGAAGTATAATTCGAATGTGTTAGAAAGAAGGTTTGAAAGGCAAGGGTGAATGAGTGGTCAGGGGTTTGACGTCCTGCTGATCGGACTTCCAAGTTTCGCTTCAGATTAAAACACACAGATACACACACACACACACACGCACACACACACACAAGCGCCCCAGTCAGGATTTGAACCTGTGCCTCTTTTGGTCTGATACAAATGAAACAGGAGCTTATCCATTCTACTGTGAAAAAGGTAAAGCGAATTCGATAGAAAGGGATATTTGTGGCTTAATATATGTGTATATATATGCATATATACATATATATGTGTATATATGTATAATATAATATATACACAAATATATATATATATATATAATACATACATATATATGTAAATATATTTATATATATTATATATACAGTATATACAATATATATACTAATAAGTCACAAAAAGTATATGACAACAAATATACCCATGGAACAACTGAAAGGAGAAATTTATAAGACTAAGTGTACCTTTTATTACTTATGCACTTGGATACCTTTTATTTATTATGCATATTGATATATTAGGTTATATATATATATATATATATATATATATATATATATATATATATATATATACACATACATACATGTGTCAATGAATGTACATCTTCGTGCACATACACATGACGTATGTAAATACATAATGTAGTCCCCAAAATTATTATGTAGTTACACCAGGGTGGCACAAGGAAATTAATGTAACTGTACATTTGCCCCACAAGAACACAATAAAACCATCGTCACTGAAGAAATTTCAAGAACCTTTGCAGAATTGTGAACGTGGAGGTCATCAAATGTCCTTCATTCTTTTACATTATTCAAGAATATCGAGATTTTTATCACTACAGACCTTACTAGGATGTATTTTATTTCGTTGCATGATCTGGGAAGTTTCACAAGAAGACTGACACAGAGTGGGTCCATATATAATGTTATGTGGTTACCAGCTCAGCATGTTGTCACATGCATCCTATTTCATTTGAAGGAAGCTACAAAATACACAGCAATGCCCCTTATTCCTGGTTTTTTTTAATCCTCAGTTGGCAGTCACATGGCTGAAAGCTGACCAGTCCAGCCCTTCCTGGAGTTCACCTGGGTCAGACCAGAGTACCTGCACAGCATCGTTCCCCTTTTTGTCTCATGGTTTGGAAAGGTGAGAGCGAAGACACAGTATGCCTTTGCCTTAATGGGTCTATAGGGGCTTACCAAGGTTCATTGCATGTTACACTGTCTGGCTAACTTCCATGGAAACATCAGACTTCCAAAGCACCCCTTTAATTGTAGCTTCTAGAAGGCAAAAAACAAGATTTTTCGTCAGAACAAGCTTGTCCCTTGAAAACTTGAAATTATGTTTGTGTGTGTGTGTGTGTGTGTGTGTGTGTGTGTGTGTGAATGTGTTGGGGGAAGTGGTGGAGGGGAGGGGGACAAGTGAGGGTGATGTAAGTGTTAGCTCATTAGGGTTGTGCTTGCTAAGTGCTTTGCATGGAACACTGCGTGCTGTTCTTAGTGCTATTGGCTATATCCATTCAGCCCCCGACTGCTTTGCTTTTTTCCTTTTGCTTTTTATTCACTCTTATCCAGTTCTATCCTTCACTTTTCGTCCACTCCCTGGCTGTAAGCTCTTCAGCGTTTGTTCCTCGTATTGTCGTCTTTCATTTAAGAATGGCCTTGTAGCATGGAAAACAAATTTTACAAGTTCATCAGTTAAATCCAGTCTGTCTTGCACTATAGATACTTCTCATAAGATTCGAGTTGGAAAAACATAAACGAGAATTATCAGCATCAGTGATAGGTTTAGCGATGAGCTTCAAGAACCTTCGAAAATATGACCTTTAAATTCTCTTTTCTTACATCTGAAGAGGGGAAAAAGGTCTTTCATTCCTGTAATACTGTTTAGTACAGTTGAAGAAGACCTTATGGAAGGCAGAAAGCTCCTGTATTTATATTTAAATGCATAAACCTGGTTTTCTATGGTGACTTTTTTCTTAACCAAGGTCTTTCATTTTTATAAGCTAGATGAAAGTGTACTGAGCATTGCATGGTACTGATTAATGCCATTTGAAGCAATGGCAGTACAGTAAATAAATAAGCAGAGATTTGCTCAGTTTTCTCTCTTTCCCCTAACCAGGATGCAGAGCTGCAAGCCTGTAGTACAGCTGGTTGCCAAAGTCCTGGCGACAATCCTCCTAGCAACAACTGTCTGTCCTGCTCTGGCTAGTGAGAGCGACGTTCCCGTCTTATCTACAACCATAGAGATACCTTCATTTGATGGGACCCTCAGCAATATCTCAGCAGGGGACGTGGGAGAAGTGTATGTTTCCAAAGAGAGCCATTACTGCCAGTGGAACAGGCCAATAGGCCCACTCTGCATCTACAATGAAACTGATAAGGTAAGGGCTGGAGTCGCTTCATTTGCTTACGTAGTTTCAATTTAATTCAATTTCGTCACCAGTGGGTGGAAAAAGTCAATTTTTGAGTCTGAATTATCTTTGAATTGTTGGCACATGAAAACACTCATTCTGACAGAAACTCGTTATCATTGCATGGTATTTGTCCAAGATTATGGTAAATTTATTAAACATACCCCCCTCAAATGATTGACATGAAGACTGGTTCAAAGAAAATAATATTCATTTATGAAGATAATGGAATAACTTAGTTCCAGTAAATAATACAGGATATCCTTTCTGTATGAAGTATGACGAAGTGTTAAGATTTTACTCCATGATAAGCATATCTCCCGTTACAATTTCCTCAAATGACTTACAGAAGACCTTCCATTTACCACGTTCCTTCTTTCGCTCTTAACATCATGGACACGTCCATTTTTCCTTTCTAGGTCGTCATAGTGCCTGGAAGATTTCACCCTTCCTTCTGGGGAGCACGAACTGGAGATCCGAGGAGCCAAGAGCGTTCACGTGTATCCCGCTTGCGTCTCTTGGATCACAGTGGAAGGTGCTGGTCGCGTTACAACTTTCCCCTACAAGGTATGCACCCAGGGCCTACAGTTCAGCATCGAGGGAGAGACTTAAACTTTCAAGGCATTTAAATCTCATTAAAATTGTTTAAGACAAGAATTTCCCCACAGGGCCTAAGGTATGGCTTCCCTATTTTTCATTCTTGGGATGAATTCTGTTCATGGAGTGGGGATGAACTAATTAGTTGTTTCTTAATACTGCATCCTCACGTGTATTCCGGCTCTCTTTTTGCAGTAATGCAATTTCCCTTCTCCCATGTCCAGCTATTAATGTAGCTCTCCTCATTAGCATTAGTCTTCGTCAAACATCGAGCAAAATTTGATTGCAAACCATAACAGCACTCACTCCCTCTATCCATTTGCAGAGTTAAAAAAAACTCACCTTCAGTTACAAAACTTGCAAAACTGCTCTCAAAACAAGATCTTATTTCCAGTGGTATTTTATAACAACTAGGATCTTCTCACTCAACACCTTTGGAAGACCTATTGATGTGAACACCAGACACTACTAGAACTGTTCCCACACCTTCTCAAGTGTCACAGGGACTTTGACAGGGAAATCTCAGTTATTCATCCTTAATCTAGTATAGACAACAGTTGTGCCACTATAGAAACTTCTTATAACACAACCTCAAGGCCTTTTCTGACCCTTCTTGTTACAAAAATAAATTCAACCCCACCACCAGTTTTGTTGAATCTCATGCATTGGTGCTTTCATGAACAACTTCACCAATGGATCAAGGTAGGAAAAGAGCCCTGAGTGGCCATCTTGGAAGGAGCACCGAGAGTGACTCCATGATGGACAAAATTCTGGAGGTTGTCCACTTCCCCTGTAAACACTGTTCTTCACAGTACTCTCAGGATGAAGAAGCAAACACCCTTCAGTGGGTCTTTGCTTGTACTTTTGGCGAAGCTTTTGTAATATGAGCATGAGTGAAAGCGGTAAATGAAGATTAGCTTTAGTCTTATTCATCATTTGAAATCCTGAATATATCCCATAGCTTTTGAGGGTCGAACTGAAAAAACAATACATTAGTGCACGAATTTGGAGTTACATATTTCTTCTTTCCAGTGAGGGAAAACTAATGTTTCTTTTCTTTACTGTAGGATATGAGCAACATACATCGCAAAGTATGCAGGACGTGGCTTCGAATCCGCAATTCCTATGCAGATGTAATTTCTGACGGGGTGCGGGATCTGTCTATAAAGAACACAAGGGTGACCATGATCAAACTGATCCAACAAAAAGACTTTTCGGCTAAAAACTCTTTCATCGCATCTATTGAGTCCTTAAACTGGGAAGGTTACCCATGTGAGATTCTCAATACAACCATAAAGTTTATCAAACAAGTGGTGGCTGGAGGTGACTGGTGGGTGATCGACAGCCATATTGCATCTGTTGTGACAAATGGCATCTTTTTCATGGCCTCAGAGCTAGACATTACTAACAGCTCCATATTCACTGTAGCACCACATGGGCTCAGGATTATGAGTGGTACTGCCACCTTGTCCAATGTCAACATTAAGCATCTTAGTAGATCTGCCATCATGGTTGAAAGTCCGGCTGCTCTTCTGCTACTCAATAACGTGGTAATATTCTCGGCTGACGAACACTGCATAGTTGTGCCAGACAGAGAGAGGATCTCCATCAAGAATGTTATCGTTGAAGGTGTTCCTATGAATCTGTCATCACCATATCTAAAGTTTGAGGACGACCTGATTGTGCCTGCAAATGTCTCCAAGGTCCAGCTGAAAGACAAAGTATTGGCCTGTACATATACATCTTCGTCCTGCATCTGTGACTTCAGCAACTCTAAAGAGGTAATGTTGAAAGAGCAATTAGTTGTAAATTATTTTGCTTTATTGTCAGATTTTTCCTTATATTTTCTGTTTATCTTCTAAAATGTTTAACCATTCAATAATGGTCATTTGGCAATGGAGTTCTCAACTAAACGTATAATGGATCTGCAAGAAAACTCAGACAGTCCTAATTACGAACAGGATAGAGCTGAAGACAATGTCCAGATTACCTCAGCCTAGCTGTCCAGTGCTGTGTATAACCTAGCACTTAGTGACGAATGGAAGCTGATATAAGTTTTAAGCCAATTATCAAAGTGCAGCAGTCTGTGCAAAGTTTGTATTTCAGCATGAACATTCTGACCTTAAGTACTCAGCAAACCAAATAGTATTGCCTAACTCTATCAAGTGCACAGTGTCATACTTCATAGGCCAAGTTTGGTGCATGACTTTTTCAGATTAATTTTATATGGTGTACTTTACTAATTTACCAGATAACTAAATTACCAAATAAGAATTCATTATGAATGTCTTACCTTAACCATTTGGCAGTACCAGCTAACTGAGGTGGACTTCAAATCACGACAGGAATGCATGCTTCATGTGTCATTCTTCCCTCTTCCACTATTATTTGTAACTATTTCTATAGTGGTGTCTCTTCCTTATTACATCACTTCCATCAACTTCACTTGTAAGTTTTACAACACCAAACATGCCTCTAAGGGGGCAAGTTTGGTGTTGTAAACATGCCTCTACAGGGTAAGTTTACAACAGCAAACTTGTCCGGTAGAGGGGTAGCGGCACTGGTGCACCTCACTGGTGCACTGTAGGCATTATTAAAGGGTGTTTGCTGCATCCCTTCGGCCTCTAGCCGCATCCACTTTGTAGCCTTTTACTTTACCTCTGTTCCCACATCCTTTACTCAGTCTTACTGTCCTGCCACTCCAACTCCCCCCTTGTCACTGTTTGAAACACTGAATGGTTGAAAGTACCCTTGTGCTTGGCTTTATAACCAAAATTTTCATAAATCAAATCAAGCCCCAAAGTGATACTTTAACACCAAAACCTGCAAGATGCAACACATCAGAACATAATGGCAGCAAAGCATAAAAGAATGTTTTGCACCACAATTTAAAATTCTGACCACTTCGTCAATTCAGCCCAAAGTGACGGCAGCAAAAAACAATATCTAAATTATGACATTCAAAATGAACATTGGTTATGCTGACAAGAACATTTACAGGCACCTGTGCAAATTCGTAATATGAAAGTCCAGAAGTAGTGGTCCCTCTGTGCGTCCCCTGTATGCTTTGAATTCTTTTTTGTAATATTGATACTTTGTTGTTCCATTACAGTAAACTTATTTTTTGTGTATTATAACTACAACATTTGATGTCCATAGTAAGAGTTACATATACAACTTTAGCCATGAACTATTCATCGAAAAAAGTCTTTATGTCCTATATCTCGTTTGTGAATAAATAAAAAAAAATACATAGAACTCTAAAAATGAATAAGTTAAGGATTCCCTATATCTCGAAATCCTACTTGTTAGCTCTAGGAAACTGTTGATTATAATTCACATGTATTGGGCTATTCTCTAGACTCTTTCTAATGTCTTAATGTAATTACTTGGTGTGGACCATAGCTTGATGGACTTCTAGCTTTTCCTTTGTTTAATTGTTTTGCAGATTGCAGTCCTCGACTTTGCGAACATGAAACAGTTCCACGATATTCAAATCAAGAATGCAAAAGCCTTGCAAATCTTGTCAGTGGGCTGTGGAGTGAGATTAGAGTTGACCTCTGTCAATGGAACCTTTCCACACCATACCAGCGAATTGGACCAAGTGATGGTTAACTCTTCCTCAGAAGGACACACCAAAAACTCAGAGCCCTGTACAATGTCAGTTTCCTCAGTGAGCTCCCAGCTGGGAGTCATTTACGGCAATTATTTTTCCAACTTAACTGTTAACAACAGTACAGTGAAGAGGCTGCATGATGGTGCCCTGCCTGTCTTCGATACACATAACATTACAGTTAATACTATGGACAGTATAGTTATTACTGGTAATGGGAGCTCATGGACAAGAATGAAGGTGGGAATCATGCTCAATACAACACTGATGGCGCCTGTCAAAGCTGTAGATGTCCGCGTCAATTCCAAAGTGAGCTGGGTTTGATCTTTCCATGTTTAGGTTAAAATCCTTCTAAGACAGATCTAAGTCTTTGTTATTTAGGTTAAGCTTATATATTAAGGTTGTGCTTTGAAATTCCTAAGATGTACCTGCTCTATTTACATATAGATAAGAATACAAAAAGCTCCCAAATAAGTTTGTGGTTTTTACTAATTTAAGTTAAAGAGGCGGATGTCACTTCACAATCTAATTATTTTCAAACTTGATTGCTGCTTGTCATAAGTCACATGCTCAAACTTAAAAGTCTTCCAACTTCGCAGCTTCGAAAGGGTGCTCTGATCGTTGACCATCCTAATGCAACAACAGAATTCTCCAAGTTGTGGGTCTCCATAGTCCAAAAAGAGGGGATCATCATCAAGAGAGGCAAACTTGTTCTCAAAGACTTCAGGTTTTCAGAACTCCTTGAAGGAGCTATTTACGTAGAAGAAGGGGCTTCCATTGAAATAGACACTATCACAGGGATGCCGGACTATGCGTCTATATCAGTTGCCACAAGGAATCAGGTAAGCATTATGAAATGACATATTTTTGTGCTAATTTCTGTATTTGAAATCTAAACTTTCTATCTCTCAGGATGGCTGTGACCACAAATATCTATTGTGGGTTTTCATATAAACTAATGGCGTGATTAAACCGCGTCAGTATTAGAATTCAAATGTCTTGAAAAGGCACAAAATACTGCTCCTAATGAAGAGTTAGTCTTTGTTAATCAAAATAAATAACAATGGAAAATATTAAAGAGTGTCATAGCAATCCATTCCCGCCGAGAAACAGGACGGCAGGTGCAGCTACACTCAATGTGCCTCACATCCAACAACAATGCTCACAATTATTGCCAGACATTATTTCCAAACTAGAATGAGGCAACAGTGTAAAAAATTATGCTATTTTGTACAAGCCAGTTTGACAACAGATATCTTATAATCTCATTGATTAGCACACCACTACCGCTGTGATTGGCAGGTGGTGCTGAAAGGAATATCCAATTGGTATGCTGAGAGAATGATCCAAAGACGTCACTTCCCTCCGCCCCCCGACATGGGATCCAACCTCACCATAAACAACGCGCATGAGTCGCCTTTCTGCAGGAAGTTCAACATCTCTTTCTCTTACAGGGAGTGTGACTTCTCCTCTGTGAAAAATGTGAGTGGCTTGAGCGTAGTATTTTGACAGGCACGTCACATAGTCTAAAAAATGTAAGCTATATGAACATAGTATCCTTAATGGATTCATAAGATACTTTCAGAACTGGATGTCACGTGAGTACAGTTCTCTTTGTAGGCAGATTACATACTTCATTACATGTTTGTAACTAAGGATAATTTTTTATTTACTTCTCATCAGACTAAGTAATATTTCTGCTTAAATATTGTATGAGAAAATATTCTTGCATAATATAAACTGTGACACGATGATATGAGGACAAACCTCTGTTTTCTTTACCTTTCTTTTTTTGAGCTTTACAAGTTTCTGTGGAATGAAAACGTCTCATGCTTTTAGTGGTGTGATTTTGAAGAATTATTCATGATTCCTGCATCTCCCCCAAGGCATCTGTGGTTGTCGATCTGGAAAACGTTGACCAGACCTACCAGACGCTGGAGATCAGAAACGCCTCTTTCGTCAAGCTTTATCCATCGTGTGTAAGGAAGGTTAGTTCTTCTAAATAGTCCTCCAGAAGCAATCCTCTCTCTGTACAAATAAAGGAGAGGGATCATCCAGACATACAATGCAAATGCTTGGCTTGTAATTGTTCTTTTTTGCCAATAATTTGTTTTTTAAAGACTGTCTTGCTTAAATTTCTAGTCGGGCTGTCACAAAGAGTTAAAGAGTGTTCCAAAGCATGAACCTTGTTTCTACTTCTACTAACGAACTTCTCTCTGCATTTCAGCTTTATTTGGTAGATGTTGCCGAAGCAACAACTGTCAGTAACTTCAAAGACTGTGAAACATGGCTTGTAGCAGACGGCGTCCACTTCAGGAACATTGTGTTTGGGGTGCACGACGTGACGCTCACTTCTTGCCGAGTGGACATATTTGCACCACTCAGGCTACTGAAAGATTTAGACCTTGAAAACACTTACATCGAGCGTCTCGTTTCTGCTCACTGGACGGGCTACATGGGAGTCTTCAATAATAGCTACTTTGGCAAAGTGCAAGGTCTGGTGGCTTCTTCTTTCATTTTTGTTCTGAACACTACAGTGTCAGAGATTCTCCCTCATGGTGTCATGGTACTGGCTGACGGATTGATTGTCAACTCAACTATTCATTCGGTAGCCATGAAAGGTATCATAGTGAGAGGGGGATTACGTATTGCAAATGTTACCATTGGCAGTCTAGCCAAAGAAGCCATCACTGTACAAGATGGTGTTCTCGTGCTCTCAAACGTTACCATTGGCAGCTCAGAGGAAGAGAGTATTTTAGCAACCATGAATGGAGCAGTTGCTATGCAAAATGTCACAGTGGGAGGAAAGAAGGTACATTGGCGAGGTTATATTGCAGATAGTTTACTTCCAAATGGTGCCTCCTTAGTCTTTATGAATAGATATGTCGACTGGGACAAAAGGAAGAAGAATGACTCCTCATCGACTACAGAACAAACTACTGGGATGACCTCTCAGTCAACCACCATGACCGAACCACAACCTGTTACGGAGAGCAATCGAGAGATTCCCCTGGGACACTCTGAAGTTACGGACTCCAGACAAATCTATTTATCTTCTTCCCCTTGGAAATGGGTTGGAGTTAGTTTGAGTGTCTTTTTGGTGATACTTCTTGGGTGCTGTATAATTCTTGCAGTCACGTTAGTAAAGTAAGTTCTTTAAAAAGTTCTTTCATCCACAACTTTGCCTGTTATTTCAGAATTAGTTAAAATTCATCAGCAAGCAATTGTTAGATGCCATTCACCAGTTTTAAATGCATAAGCTCTTTTGAATGGTGTCTTAACTTCATCAGTTACGTTCTAAAATCAGTGGTACTCAAAGTGCTATTGACATCACTAGCACAGTCACATCTCTGCAAGTCACCATTCAGTCAGCAAGGTTTTCAGACACAACAGCTGTAGCAGGTGTACAAACATAGAAAATAAACATAACAAGGAAAACAAGTAAGCCAAATCAGTTTAAGTAGGTTACAAAGTACATTTATGGCAACCATTTAGGTATCCATAAGGGGCAAAACACTCTTGGTAGATCACTAAATCCTAGGTGAAGAAAGCTGTATTTAAGGGAGACAAAGATCCCCACTCAAAACATTGTATCCTGGATTTAGTTGGGATGCATTGTTTTTACTCATTCCACCTGCTCTTGGGCATTTTCTAGGTCCACAAGCCCTCACGCAAGGTGTCTAAGGCAGGGGCCTGGATCCTATACTCAAAGTAAGTATATCTTAGTTTCACCAGACCACTGAGCTGATCCTATACTCAGCTCCCCCCTGTCATAGTCTGGGGCTAACACGAAATGTGACTTCCTTGCATACCTCCAATCAGGAAGAGTAACATCTCAGTCTTTGCTTGCAGCATTTTTATTCTCCCAAGGAAACCTTGGAAGGGTCATAAATTTGTGTAGAATAATTTTTGTTTCCTATCTCCTGAAAGACGAAAATGAAATCATAACTTTTTGTCTGCCTATAAGAAATAAAGTATTAATGATAAAGAGATGCCTAAAAATTGTAGGTCAAGAGTAGCAATTTACAAGCAATCTACAATGCAGTTGAAAACTGCCAAAGTGGAGCTGCTGTACAACATTATTGAACTTAATCCTCAAAAGTTAACAGAAAATAAACAACTCTTTTGTTGAAAAGACAAGTGAAGTTGGTATTACTGTAATATGAGACCAGGGTTTACACTATTAACTGTCCAAGATAATGACGCCGAATTTACTTAAGATATTGATAATAAATGTACATCCTGACTGCAATGCGAGCCAACCCTGTGTTATTCATTTACTTATTTGTTTGTTTTCAGAACGAATAACGGAAGGATGCTGCCTGTTGTTTTTTGGAGGGTGATGGATGACCAGAACGGGCTGGTGGCAGAGGACCAGCCATCTCCCAACTTCAACAGAGCCACTAGGAATTCCGGATACCAGCCAATGGCTGCTCCTTCCTATGACATGTAGATGATGCCATCCTCTTCGGGACTTTCCTCAATAATTCCAAAGTACGATGGAAAAGGAAAAGGGCATTGCAGTATAACAAGTGGAGAGATCTGATTAACTGATACGGAGAGTGGCCAGTGTCTTCTAAGTCAGTAGTCACAGCTTCAGTTGGTTCTACAGCTCCCTTTGAAAGTGTTAAAGCCTTATTATTTATTTCAAATTCACTGCTCAGATGTAGCCATGCTTAAAGAAAGCTCCGGTTCTCAGACCAAAGAAAAAAATATCTTCTTTTTCTTTTAACAGTTACAGAAAGCAGTTTAGACCATATATTCTGTGATTTATCAAACTCGTTTGTTGCACTGCATAACATCTTCAGTGAGTGATGACATACAGGACTGACCCAGAATCACTCAGTGCAACTACTATAGATTCATGCATGAAAAGAACCCTAGTTGCCAGATGTATGATGTAGTTTTGAGTAATTCTAATGCTAAGGTAAAGGAAGTCCAAACTCTTGATTGTTTCTTAAACTAATCTCCCAGTATGACAGCTCAACGATATCTTGATGTTTCTACGTGTTTCGTTTGTATGTGTCCAATTTAGAATTGATTTAAAATTAAACTCCTGCTATCACGCACTCTTTGAAAACCCAAGTTGACTTGTTGTTCTTCTTCTTTCTGGTTACTGTTGGAGGCCCACAGTCCAAGGTCCCTGAAGTGCAAGTCCAGTATTTTGCTGTCTAGAGACTGCCTGTCTTATTGTTGAATGAGTAGAGAGTTGATGGATGAGTAACCCCAGTTACAAGCAGTCTTAGAAAAAATATTACCTGCAAAGTGAACGAGCAATTTAAATCAGTACCTGCAGTAAAGTTCACAGTGAGTTGTGTGTTATGCTCCTTGAAGGTCAGTTCAACACCAAAACCTGTCTCATTCAGAGACAATTCTTCACTGGGATGATTCTCTCAATATTACATCATTTCCAAACATCAGGAAAGACAAGAACCGTAAATCCCCGCCCAGGGTGAGCTGTCCATCCCACCCTTGAAGGTCCCGTCCCCACAAAGTTACACTCCTATCTATTCCAAGATCTATCACTCGTTGGCAACCAGGACGTCTACTATGGGTAAAATTTCCGTAAAAATTCCCATATAAATTTTGTTTGACCGATCCTGCAAATAAGCAGGCAAACAAAGTAAAAAAAAAAATGACCTCTTTATAGGTCTCAGGTCGTCCAGAACTGTCTGTTAGGGTGTCGGGTAATACAGTAACACCTCAACTAACAGATCTCTGTACTAATCTGTTATATTGTTATCATTATATTCTTTGCTTGGCTACCCTTTTAGAGGTCATACATTTTGAAAAGGATCTCCTAAATTAAATGGTAAGTGAGTAGTACAGGTTAGTTCACGTCAGGAACTACGTGGAACTGCTGTTAGCTGTAATGGTACCGTCCCTGAGTCTCCTACACAGTGGCCAGTGCTTAAGTTTTTAAAATGACCGTAGGCGTTACAAAGGAATCATAAAGTGACGGTTAAATCAAAACGTTGAACAGGATGAAGCGTGAGAAGGTCCCCATTCGGGGGTGGAACTGGCCGAAATGCCTTGTGATGGCCCTGTGGAATTTCAGAAAGAGAAATTGCACAGATGGAGAAATTCCGATCAGCTTATATCCGACTTGTCAGTTACTTATTAATAAATTATATTTTTTCTGCCGCATCCTTATGTCTAACTTAAGCAATAGCAAAGCGTGAAACAGATGGGTTTCATTATTATTATTGTTATTATTATTATTATTATTATTATTATTATTATTATTATTATTATTATTATTATGTTAGAATAGAGGAAAATGTGAATAAAGACGATCAAATCATCAAAATTAGAATTATAAAAAGAATAGTTGTTGATAACATTAAAGAATTTTATAAGAGGCATTTTGCAAGCAGCAATGCCTCCATTCGTGAATATAAATAAGAATATATATATATATATATATATATATATATATATATATATATATATATATATATATATATATATATATATATATATATATATTACATATATATATTATATACATATACATATATATATATATATATGTGTGTGTGTGTGTGTGTATGTCGAACCCAAAACCTTTTCACGATACTTTCTTGCAAATAACTGTCTCAAATGTTACTGGCAGAAAAAAAAAGGATGTGCAACTGTACTTACTGACAACGATGCCAATCAGAATTTCCCAAATATCAAGGCACTCTCCGTCAACCGGGTAAAACTGGATCAATTTTACGTTACCAGCGACTTGGTAGGATGGGTGGGGGGGGGGGAATCGCACGGGCTTTGGTCTTTGGCAGGGTGTGGGGGGGGGGAACAAACAATTATTTCCACACGAACTTTTACCATTGTGGCTTTCGTTGCCGATTGTTGATTGATAAATTACAATGGAATGGAATATAAAATTTAGGCCCAAGGTCAAGAGCTGGGACCTACGAGGTCATTCAACGCTGAAAGGGGAAACTGCAAGTAAAAAAAGAGTTGAAAGGTGTAACAGGAGGAAAACCTCGCAGTTGCACAACTGTTAGGAGAGGGTTAAGGAAGGTAAGACGAAAGAAAGAGAATATGAACGGAGGTACAGTAAAAGGAATGAAAGTTTGCAGCTAGGGGCCGAAGGTACGCTGCAAAGAACCTTAAGTAATGACTACGGTGCTTTACCTTTATGATTTTCCTCACTGGATTGTCCTTGCCCCCAAACAACCAAACTGTTTGTGGAAGACCAACCAAACAAATATCTTTCGCATTATTATTATTATTATTATTATTATTATTAAATTCCAAAGCAAGCTTCCGCATAACAGAGTCGGAGAAACGAGAGAAAGAAATTGACAATAATATAACACCATAGATAAATCAACAAACAGTATTTGTGTATCAGCGTGCCTCTCTCTCTCTCTCTCTCTCTCTCTCTCTCTCTCTCTCTCTCTCTCTCTCTCTCATTATTCTTAAAAATCCGCTATGTCTCAGTGTGTGTGTTGAGTATTTCGTTAAAATGTGCACCATCATATATTATGATTACGATCCGGAACAGGTGAAAACTTCAAAATGTCTCTCTCTCTCTCTCTCTCTCTCTCTCTCTCTCTCTCTCTCTGCAATGAACATAGGAAAATTCAACCCTCGGACAAAAACACACAAAAAAAATGCTTGATTCTGTTCCGGCTCAAGATAATATTGCATAATCTTTCGCCACCCGCCCTCCCACAAATCTTTCTTTAAATCTCGACTCCTGTTATTAGTTGCCTTTTTTATTGTATTCTTACTCTGACGGGAGGTTTATCCTCATCTTCCTTTATCCCGGGATGATTTTTTGACACTATATGTACATACGGTGATTGGTTCTTTACATGTGTTGTCGTTCTGAACGAAGAGAACGTCGTCAGGCTTGCGAAGGAAGCTCGGTGGGGAGGTGTGTGTTGGTGAGGTCACTCTTCCATGACGTCATCATACGTCACTTGGACTCCCTACAAGTGTGGGTAGCATTGCCATGTCTTTTATATTAACGAGTGTTATTCGCAGACTGTCATTTCATGTAGGGCGAACTTCTTTAACTTCCATAGTTGTTGAAGAATGTTGTGGTGGGCGTCATTTCGCTTTCGTGTCAATGGAATCGTGCAAATAACCTAAAGTGATCATTGTAAGTGGAAACTCGATCACATGCTGGGCAGCTGGCTGGCAGGCTCTTCTAGAGCCAGCCCAGAGCTGCCAGGCTCGGTGGTAGTCAGGCAAGTGCAGTCAGCACCGTCACCAGTATAGACTTTAGTGGAACTGGGCGTTTTGTAAACAACCTTGACTCTCTCCTTGGATCGCAGCTCGAAATACCTGTTGTATCTACGACGGAATCATCACCCGTCAGTGGGGGTAAAAGTGAGTGCTCAGTTCCTGAGGGAAATATGGGGTCTAAGTGCCGCGTCCTGCAGCTGACGTGTTTGTTATTATTTACGATAGACGGCAGATTGACCAGTGGGAGCCCAGATGTGTTGTGTCCCGTGACCTCGATGTTTGTTAAATTAAAGAATGCGGAACATTTCCTAGTGCATGTGCCTACAAGTGCACAGTCTGTCTCTTTCGATTTCAGGCCCCAGAACTGCACTGAGAGGGAAAACGTTCGCCTGAACCGTGTGTCGAGTGTCAGTCACAACGCCTTCGTCGATGAGTATGGCGTGAAGTGGCTCCAAATCACTTGCGGGATCAGAGCTGGAAAGCTGTACGTGGTAGTCAATGGCGAATTTTGCATTCATGGGGATACGACCTACTCCCCAGATTGCGACCAAAACGCTTTTAGCATCGTCGTTAAATCTCATGTGAAGGTAGCCAAATTCTGCAACGGCCCACCGCCTGCTGCTGTCGATCCCTTCAGCACTTGTGAAAACGTTGACGATCTCTGGCAAGAGATTGAGAACTGGGACGATAGTAACGAAGAAAGGCGGACTTATTCCACCTATTCCACGTCCTTTCGTGGGGGCCATGTCATCTTTATTCCGGTGGGTGCCATCATTTTCCTCCTGTCCGTGTGCCTGAGATTCTGTCTGTGTCGTCGCAGGAAGTTGGTTCAGCGCGTCAGGACCGTCACTGTTGTCAGGCGCGTCCCCGTGGCGTCTCAAGATTTCGTCCATGTGACAGAGCCTACGTCCCCGGACCCAACCGATCTCCCGCCTTCTTACGTCGACATTGAGAACGAGGTCCCTCCGCCACCTTACTCCGATGTCTCCGGGGTTTCGGCCAGCAACTTAGGCCTAACGACGGAGAGCCTTCGGGATGGGCAAGCGACTGACCATTCTCCTTCCTCTTCCCCCGGCGATCACACTCCGTCAGAGAATTCGACGGAAACCGACAGTGACCCTGCAGAGAAAGACACAAGATCGACCATATCTCGTATGTTAACTGCCGCAGGTTCCAAGTCCCTGAAGTCGCAGTTCTCTTTCCGACCCATGAAAGAAGAAGAGGAATAAGAGGAGTGCCAGTGTAAACACGAACTTTATTCGACACAAATAAACTGCTTTTCAAAAACCCGTGAGTAAGTTGTTATGCGTAACCTTTGAAATTATAGGCTACCCAGTAAGGCTTTGATAATATATTGATTACATTTTTTAAAATAATTCCTTTTGTGTAGGGTGGGTATGAAATTTGGTCAACCAGCACTGAAGCCCAGGTTTTTTTATTCACTGTGGTTGAAACTTTTTTGCAATGATTAAATTATCAAAAGGCTGCCCATAGAGTATTATATACTTTGCATTTCAGTTCTCATTACAGGAGAAATTAACATTTTCAAATTACTCCAATAAAAAGCTGTCATATTGTAACAAGACTCTCTCTCTCTCTCTCTCTCTCTCTCTCTCTCTCTCTCTCTCTCTCTCTCTCTCTCTCTCATCCACAAATCCCCACCCATGTGCAACCTCCGTTCTCATAGTTATTATTTAAGTAGGTTTGGGTCTTCCTTGCGAAGGACATGTCCTAGCCATCTCCAAGCCATCTCTCCCTTTCATTTTGTCATACCCACATATGATGGAACTTCCGTAATTGCCCTTATGGTATAATTTCTAACTCTATCCTGCCATCTGGCCCTTAATATTCGTCTTAAAGCCTTATTCAGATCGATAACTACTTGGTGTTCGATTTAACCAGTATCATCATTCGTATCACAAAATGTACATTAAGGTACGGCCTTTTGTTTATTTATTACGTTTACGCTTCTGTTGAGGCCAAGCAATTCGAATCGACTCCTCCTACAATTATGGAGTAACAGCTAACGATAATCTAGAAATAACTTGTCACCAAGATCAAAACGAGCTTAGGCTTCAGTTACCTCAGGTAAACAAGTTGGGTCGGGTGTGACATTGCATGATTACTTTCGTTTCATTTACTGTATGCCATGTGGTTGGCAAGGTAACACCTAACACCTTCTAGGCGTTCTAGAAGACTGCCGTTTTGCCCATTTCTGCCAGCTGAAGTGTCCACTCACTTGCGGCAAATAAATGTACAATACTTACTACTGCATTCAGTAGTGTTTCTCATGTCTTAGGCCCATGTTTCGAATGACGATGCTCTGGAGACATCTAGGTAACACAAATCGAAAAAAGTATAAGTTTGCTTTCAAAATCTAGCTCAGTTTCAGATTTGGTTAAGTGTGAAAGGGATTAAGATACCTGATGCGAACCACTGGACTTTCCAACCTACCGAGACCGTTTGAACTATGCTAAATTTGTACCGCAATGCTTCAAAGGAGATTCGAATGAACGTGGAATACACACACACACACACACACACGCACACACACACACACACACACACACACACATATTATTATATATATATATATATATATATATATATATATATATATATATATATATATATATATATATATATATATATATATATATATATATATATATACGAGTATATATATATATATTTTTTGGCCCAAGCCCAAGCGCTGGGACCTATGAGGTCATTCAGCGCTCAAAGGGAAATTGAGAGTAGAAAGGTTTGAAAGGTGTAACTGGAGGAAAACCTCGCAGTTGCACTAAGAAACAATTGTTAGGAGAGGGTGGATAACAAGATGGAAGAAGAGGATGTGAAAGGAGGTACAGTAAGAAGGAATGAAAGGGGATGCAGCTAGAGGCCAAAGGGACGTTGCAGGGAACCTGAAGTAAGCCAATGAACGTGACTTATTCCACGACGCATACGATATATTTTTGACGTAAACTCTGTCGTGGTTCAACCTCATCCAGTTTCCTTCCTCTTTTCATATTTACTGCAGATCTGGGCCAGGAACAGCACATGGTATTAGATTTTACATGCCGTTAGCTTCCATTCCTATCAAAAGAAAAAAAATATGGTTTAATAAGGCTGTTGAAACGCAGGGGTCATCACCTTTGATGAGCCGGGTTTCTTGGTACGGGAAACCCCTTGATTTCGTCACTCTAGGAAAATTCCGTACTTTCCTCGTGTTCGTTCTCTCTCTCTCTCTCTCTCTCTCTCTCTCTCTCTCTCTCTCTCTCTCTCTCTCTCTCTCTCTCTATGCTATCAAAAACCGCGTTTGGTCTCTTTAAGTCATGATGGCAGGCAGTGACTGGTCTCTATACAACTATTCATTTTATGCAGTACAACGGGCCACACCCAACCCTGTGAAATGATTTGTGAATGTTTATTTCTTTTAAAACTTCGGCTGTAATTAGATTTATTTTCATAGCAAATACACATAATTGTGTTTATAAAAACAAATATTTTGTCTGTGTTATAAGATGTCTTTGATTAAAAAAAAAATAAGAATGATCTGGAAGGCAAGAATAATGTGGTTGTCGTCTCAGAATCCAGCCTGGTATCTTTTCAGGAACAAGACTTCCGTGTTAGTTCAGAAGACAAACATTTGAGATTGTGGATACAAAGTCCAAACATAATTCTAAACGTGTAGTGATGGAACGCGTTTGAATGTGTTTCCAATACTCATTTTGCTCTAACGTCGCATTCCTCTTTTTCTTTTCTTACAGATCCTCCGGTCGCCCCGAGGTCCAGGAAAAGGCGTCGTTACGTAAGCATGAGAAGTCACAGAAATTTCTCCCAGCGGTTTCACCATACAGCATCGCCTGTTTTTTTAGTTATTTTTTTTTTAATATTCTTCTTCTTGTGTTCACGTTTAGAAACAAGTCATGTTTCCCACTGTTATATACTGTAAGTGTTTATTGGTAAACGAGATCGGGAAGAGTTAAAGTTATGTTTACTCGACCTCTGACGATGCCCATCGGAAATTACTTGCTCCGTGATAGAGTTGGCTGTGGTCTGGAGGTGCCGGTTAGCCATATAAGTAACCTCTTTTTTTTCTTCTTTTTAGTGTTTTCTGTATTAGTCCTGATAAGAATTCAGTTTGTAATCCTCGAGCGTTGTCCCGAATGATAGTGGTGGAACCACGGCGTGCTGAAGAATTAAAATGAATTGTTTGAGAGGTTTCGTTCATTAGCCAGTAGTGCGTTCAGACGACATAGAGAATTTTGTCCATCTTCGTTATATGTGATTGTCCCCCGGTGTCTTGCAATGACAAAATGACTTTAGTTCCGTTAAATATGTGCATATTAAATTCTGGAGAGACTTTTTCAGTTTCCTTTCTCATTGGGTAGCTTGAAAATAGTCCCACGTCAAACCGAACTTCCTTGTAGGCCTATGATTATTATTTTGAGTCAGCGGTTCATTTCATAAAATTTGCTAGCTAAAGTCTAGACTTGGAAGACAGACTTTCCCATCTTCTTTAGGGTAGGAAGACATGTATTATGTCAGGATAAACAGACACAGTTTTCTCTTCACTGCAAAACTGTTTTGGGTGAAGAAGTAAAGCACGATGTGAAACATTGTCAAAATTAATCGAGGTCAGAGTTTCGAAGAAAGTTAGAATGAAAATGTAAAGAACAGCGATGGACCCATAGCTCCAATAGCTCCAAACAAAGCCTGGGATTTATTCTAATCGAAGCCATTAGGATTCTAGTCTGAAAAGCAGCACTTTGCTAATAGGCCTATGAGCAGCACATTTTTTTATGAACTGGTAATAACTTGTTTAACGTTCAGCTTTTTTCTATTTTTCCCATTTTATTTGTAAAGGTGTTCAGTTTAAAGTTCAGTCGTCTTATGGTTTGTGTGTGTGTGTGTGTTTATATTTTCTTCGTTGTTTGCTCAAAGTGTTAATGGCGTGTTCAATTCAACGCACGTTTGATGGATGGAAAGAACGAACCTTGGGAAGATGCGAGTCCCCTTCAGTTTATCAAACATAATAACCAGTTTCGTCTGAGTGATTTGGAGCACCCTTCATTCCAGAGGCAGAGTAGTCAATAAATAAATAAAGAAAAAAATCCAATAAAGATTAGTCTCACGTCATGATGTTTCTGCACTCCAAAATCGTGTAACAAAACGGTACACAATTCTTGTGATAATTACGCCCTGTGATATTTCTGCTTTCTTTCACGATTTGTCTCCAAGTAGCAACTCGAGCTTGTAAGGTTTCGTTTCTTATGCAATAATTATAAGTGTTTATTGTATTACTGCTCATGCGACGCCATTGAGCGATACAAAGGAATTTTAAATGTGGAGATGGCTAGAATACTGAGTGGTAAATTCATTATTCAGACTTCTCATAAGAACAAGGTTACGTTTCCCGTTCTGCAAGTGGTCAACTTGCTACGTGTTGTTGTGCTTGTGTTGTGAAAATAAACTCTTTTATTTTTGTAAGGCCGGTTTTACTATTTAAGTAAGAATAGAGTGAAAACCATTTTCTTGTTGTTTCTCCTTTCTTCTGTATCGTCAGTTATATTATTGTTATCGCTTTATTAACTTTGTCATAGGCGTAGGTTTTTTTTATATATTTTGTATTTAATCTTTACAATTCAGTATTCATGAATCAACGTAGGTATTTTTCAAACTAACGATTATTTCCGTACGATGGATGTTGTTCATGAACCATAATATAAAAATGAAAGTGACTCAATGTAGTACCAGTAATATTAGTAGTAAGAGGATAATGTCTCTGTAGCGGCTCATCCAAATTCATTAGGAAAAAGGAGTACTTAGAGACCGTTGTAACACAGTTTGGTTTAACTTTGTTTAAATATTTTATGCTTTGACAATATTCTCTTGCAGCTGAAATGCTTGTCATTGTTTACTTTACTTTTGGTTCCTGAGATGCATCATTCAAATAATAGGATAGGATATTAACATTTGTTCATAAGTACTGTTCGACTAATTCAATAATAAACAGTAAAACTATAATGAAGATTATCTTTACACCCCATATTCACTTGCTGATCCAGTTCTATACCTTGACCCGTACCGCTGGTGATGCCTTTACGGCTCGAAGTCTAAGAACATGAGGCTATTCACTATAGACCTATGTCACTGGGTGATGTATCACCTACGCTTTAAAATGACACATATTTAAGATTTTGGATGCTGGGAACAAGGGGTAAGGGAGGCGTGTTGTTCCAGAATCTGGAAGAGGAAACTGGAGAATGGTTAACGTCTGGCCATTCAAAAAAATCTGCGCAAGGAACTCTTTCTGAGCGTCGGAGCAAACCCATTTGCGAGTTCTCCTCGAGATCAGGTCACAAGTCACGTCGTTAGCATTCAAGGAAGCAAGTAACCAAGGTCTGAAGAATTTAGACCTTGCAAGTAACTATGAACCATATGTGCAGATGTTATAGGGAGGGTGGAAAAAGTCCAAAGAATATGACCTCTTTCCACTAAAAAAAAAAAATCATATGTTTCCACCCAACAGAGTGGGAAGATGAGAACACAAAGTGTAGGGCATACAAGTGGTACAGTGCCATAATTGTTTCATTAAGGTGACCGGTTCAGGGAGTGAAAATTCTCATATAGGGAAAAAACTCTTACACTGCAAAAATAATAAAAAAAAAGTCCTGATAATTTTCAGAGGGACGACAGTACCACAAACGAAGAAACTTGCAATGGCTGGTGTATTTGCACCTTTATAAATAAACCTACACCAAACCTAAGACTGCTTTGGAGCAAAGCTTCAGCAAACGGCGTAGCATATTTATAGCAACAACCTGTTGATGGAGCATGGAAAATAACCCCTCAGAAATCTGCCAAGTGCTGATTATAGAAAAGGAGAGAGTGATCAGTGTGAGGCTTAGTGCTTGTTTTGTCAATTGAACGATTGTTCCTTATTTGAAAGTGCACTCCTCCCGGTGGAGCTTATTTTTTGTATACAGAGTTTACGTCTGTTGTCTTCGCTTTGGTAGCGACAGTCAGGTTTGGGTAATCATCGAGTCAGGGTCCAAACAACATAGCAGCATGGACGCGTTTAACAGCAGGTAGTTGTTACCTGTTGGCCCTTACAGTGCTCGAGGATGTGAACTTCGTTCGAGTTTGAGGATGAGTTGATGGCTAACCGTATAGTAGTCATCAGTGGAGAGGAGGCATTCCTCTGGGACAGCAGTTTGGCTGTCGCATCGACTCTGCTGTGAACGTCTGTGTTTCGTGGAGATGTTCCTGTTTGCCGTCATGGGGCGGTTTTGACGACTTCACGGCAGTTGTTTGATGGTCATCCTCGATGATCTTTGATGGTCATCCTCTGTGATCCCTGTTAGTGGTCATGACATCTCTGGGTAGATGTTCAGTTTTTCATTGTAGGAGGATTGTGAATTATTATTACAGATATTTATGAATTTTGAGTGAATTGGTATTTATGATACTTTGGATTATTATTTATGCTGCTTTATTGAATGGTTATCTCCAAAGATGAAATCCCTCAAGAACAGATATAAGAATTAATGCTAGTTCTAGGATGCACTGTCACAAGTTTTTTCCATGGCAAAGATGATTTGGTAAGATAAAAGAGATTATACCATTGAATTTGTTAATTGATGCTGAAACTTGTAATAATTAGGGCTGCAGAAATGTGCTGCTGAAATATCATGACAAAGGAAAACTAATGAGCAATGTTTGAGAGAGAACTTTTCTTCAGTTGATGTAAAATCAACAATGGTCACAAGAGGAAGAGTGTTTGGATTGTGAGAATGGACTTGGCTCAGTTTGGAAATGTTTTGATAGTTTTGCCCTTGGGGATATGGCACCTGGATGATGAATGTCTTATAGATATCCAAGTTTAACATTATTTGTTAATTTTACTTTGTAATAATTATCTTTATTTTTTCGATTGAGTGTTTCTGATTTTGATGTGTATTTGTTGATTTACAAGTTTTGCCACACTTTATTATGACTGACTTTTTGATTGTGTGATGTGTATTATTGATTTACGCCAGACTTGACTCACTTGTAAATATATACATAAATTATTGTAATAAACTAGTACTAAGGTTACTTTTGCTCGTTTTGTTGTTCCCCTTTCCCCGTTGTTGTCTCGGCTTCTGCCAGTCGCCAGTCTTTCCAGTCCATTTCTCTGTAATGGTTTCTCTGTAATTGATGATAGAACCTGATGAACCGAGATGTGGTTCATAACATCAGACAACACAAGAGGGGAAACTGCTTTGCACGAACAGTCAGAGGGCTAAACCCAGTAAGAGGGTAGTGCCGTCAGTGCACCTCGTGCGGTGCACTGTAGGCTTTACTTACGGTTCTTTGCAGCGTCCCTTCGGCCCGTAGCTGCAACCCGTTTCACTCCTTTTACTGCACCTCTTTTCATATTCTCTCCCTCCCATCTTGCCTTCCACCCTTTCCTAACAATTGTTTCACATTGCAACTGCTTTGAGGTTTTCCCCCTGTTACTCCTTTCAAACCTGTCTACTGACAGTTTCCGTTTCAGCACTGAATGGCCTCATAGGTCCCAGCGCTTAGCCTTGGACCAAAATTCTCTATTCCATTCCATTCCATTGCAGGTAAAAGAAGGATCAAGAATACAAGTATGATGAACAGGAACATGCATGTGGTGTAGAATGATCTGCTTCGTCACTTTAGGAATAATAAAAACTGAAGGTTCCATGGGCCTATTGTATGCGTGGAGAGAGACTAGAGATTTCCGTTCTAAGGAAACGTTGTGTGAGCAGAGGATAACGCTCGGATAAACGTCGTTTTAAATGAACGATAATTTTAGGCGTCAGACGGAGAAATTCCAGTTGGGCACTGCAGAAAATGAGGTCCACGAGCCTATTAACAGATGTGCTTGCATTACGCTGTGAGCACATGCCCCATCTCTAAAAAAAAAGATATAGATATTCTATAATGTCTGGAAAAACATACCGGGGCAACTAATTTTCCAGAAAATTATTGCGGAGGCTAAACGGCGTTGCACATTCGGGAAATAGGCTCAGACCCAACTCCCTAAACTTTGGAAAAAGCAGCAGGCGGCGGCACCACTAGCGGATCCAGGGCGGAAGGGGGGGATCTGGGCACGTGTGCCCCCTCACCATGAAAATTGACAAAATAATATTGAAGATTTAGATAATAACGTAAACGAGAAATAAAAAATTGGAAAAAAATAAAAAATCTATTATAGAAATAATAAATTTTTTTGGAAAATAATTATAATAATCTTAATGATAATAGTAATGGATTCTGTATTTCCTGACAGAACAGGCCATTGCTGTCCATTTCATATTTCATATTTTCTACTTAAATACTGTATGATATGCTGAAGAAAATATACTATGATACGACAAATATGTCATGTATATATATATATTATATATATATATATATATATATATATATATATATATATATATATATATATATATATATATATATATATATATTGGTGCCACCCTCACCAAATTTTTGTGATCCGCTAGTGGGCAGGCCTGTTGTTGGCCGAGAGGTCAAAGCAAGGTTGCCATAGGGAGATTCTTCGTATCAGTCTTCATCAAGGTTACTGGTATCCATATTTATATGATCTCTAATCATAGGTTTTTTAAATGAATAAATATATTACACGATCTCCAAAATCAATATTTCTTTCCAGAATACTGGCTTGGACTTTCCTAGTGTTATCACAGTCGTTATGACGTAATATGTAAGTATTTCTGGCGGATGTTCCTTTTTGGAAACACCTGCTCCTCCCATGCGTGGGCGGGAGAGGACCTGAAGGTCTGCTAGGCAAATGAAGTGTGGCCGTGACAGCTGCGGGTGACAATTGGTGTTCTGAAACATCTCAAAATATCTTGTTTACTTTCAAATAACTCTCTCTCTCTCTCTCTCTCTCTCTCTCTCTCTCTCTCTCTCTCTCTCTCTCTCTCTCCGTTTGGTAATCCTAAAACAAAAGGAAAAAGACCAGTAGAAATGAAACATGAAAATGGGAAACTGAGAGCCGGGATTATCTTAATTGCGACTACGTGACTGAGTGTGTCGACTACCGTAACTGGCTTTGTATGAATGTGGTCAAGCTGTGGTGGATTCAGCCCATTTTATTTATCTTTATTTAATTATTTTATTTATTTATACTCACATTAAGCTGGCCGTGTGTCGGGACAGCCAAACTGAGCGTGTTCTTTTACATTTGTATAGGATTTCTTTGCTAAGAAACCGTAGCAGTTTTTTTTCTTTAAGTCATATCGGCTGTGAACGCCAGTTTTCTTTATTTTCAAGAACATAATAAAGAACATCAAAGTTAAATATTTAACATTTCTCTATCCTTTATCGAAAGATACACATGAAAACGTGAAACTTCCACATAAGACGAAAAGAGCAGAAAAGTTTAGGATAAAACGGAGTTGAATAACGTGACGAGAGAGAGAGAGAGAGAGAGAGAGAGAGAGAGATGATGGATTTCTAAGAAGAGCATGCAGTGATGAATGCCGCGTATGTTGGAGCACGTAACCAGCAAAATGTTTTTTGATAAATTATGTCAACAAAGTGAGGCAATTAGGCCGAACTTCATTTTCAGAAGACCCTCACTGGAGGAAAGGTTAAAATTATCAATATTTTTCGTTTGTGCTGTCCGTCTTTATTTATAAACTTTCCTCAATAGAATGCAACCTACTGTACAGTGTATCTAGACAGATGGAACTCAAAATAAATCTAAGAAAACCACAAGTAATGAGAACAGAGTAGCCTATACATAAAAAGGATAAATAACACTAAACGGAGAAAGGATTAATGAGGTCGAATCTTTCAAATATATTGGAATAGTAATATGCAGTATAATTACCCGGTACAGATTCTCTAAACTGGAATTTAGTGAATGGCTCAAAAAAGGGCAAACCAAATAATGAGCAAGATGAACTGTGATCTGGAAATCAAATAAGCTGATATTGAGTACGAAAGTAAAATTATATGTAGGTCTAGTAGGCTACCATTTGCATTGCTATACAGCCATTGATCATGGTTAGACAACGAAACTATGTCTAAAAGATATGTTAGATCTGAGAAAGGAGCTTTAAGAAGTATATTGAGAGTCAGATGGCAAGATAGAGTTAAAAATTATACCATAGTACCAAAGGGGAAATCAAATAAATTCTATAATGTGTAGGTAAGTTAACGATGCAAGGAAGATGGAGATGGAAATATTTATGATTAATTTCATGAAATTTAGGCTGCTAGGACAATTTTGGCCATTCAGGTAGAGTTGGAGTAGTTGGACAGCAAGATAAAGAAATTCAGAAAGTGAAGGCGGTGAAGTGCAAGAATCTGAAAGTGGAACTAGAGAAAAATGCCTTTAGGTGCACTAAGAGATTAGAAGGCAAAACTGAAGAAAGGATGGGAGGATGGAGGTAAAGTACAAAGATAAAAAGTTGATTCAGTATCTTTGAGACTTCGGCAGACTCCTTTCATCATAATTCAAGTCAAAGTCACCTTGCTCACAGACAGACAGACAAACAAAGACACTTTCGTTCAATAACCCGTAGTTATACTTATTAAAATTGTTAGTTTTCGTGATACATAATAATGTAATACTTGTTCTAAAAGCGAGTACCGCTCGTAACCCCCCACCGAGATTCAAAGCCGATCAAAATCTCACAAACTTCATACAAGATTTTCGAAACGTCAGAAGATGCCATGACACATGGCAACATTTGACCAGCGCTTCGATGTAATTAAAACGTTACGAATAATACGTTTCCCTGGAAGAGGACGTGCATGAAAATTGGCACTGAAGCAATTAAGTGAAAAAGTGAATAAAAGTCTGTCATGAGCAACAAAACAAATCGGAAAAATAAATGAGGTAAATGTGGCAAAACTCACAGCATCCATAAAGAAAATTTTATGTATGCCAGTTTAACCCTGAATAAAGAGCTATCTTCGATTCATATTTGATATTAAGCTTAAATTCATTAGTAGGAGAGCTCCTGAAATCGAAAATGCTCCTTTTTAACGGTAAAAATGGTGAAATAAAAATGAAAAGGAGAGTTTGTAATATGGCAACATCCACGTCGGTGGCTTTGAAACTCCGGCCGAGAGAAGAAGAGAAGACACAAACAAAGATTTCGCGAAGCCTGAACCTCAAACTTACTTTGTGGCCCAAATGGACCTCCCTTCGCTGGTTCCTCATCTTGCTCTCTAGAATTTGGGCGCAATTGGGCAGGCGAGGTGGGTATTGTGCCCCAATTTAGGCTATATTTCTTTATTTAGATTTAAACGAGGGACTGAAAGCAGGAGTCCCGCAAGCTAGGCCTAAACAAGCCTACTTGAGCGAAAGGGAATCTTAGTAAAATAGGCTTATTTCGGGCTTATTTCACAGCCTCAAAGACGAGAACTTCACACATTTAATTTAACAATAATAATATAATCCACTGATAGGTTTACAAACACTTTAGGTATGTCAGGCTTACGGTAATGAGAAGGCCTAGGCCTATTCCATGAGTCTTAACGAAACTGCCTTACCGTAGGCTTAGATTAGGCTTAAGGCTAACCCAGACCGTAAACAAAATCTTATTGAGCAGTGTTTTATGGATGTCTTATTTGGTTCTAGACTTAGAATAGGCTGACTTTGTTGCTAGTTATGATGTGTACTAATAGGCCTAAACCTAGTCCCATTGTAGGCTAGGGCCAGGTTAGATTATGTCCAAACGGTAATCCTCAGGGGTGAATCTACTCACTGAGGTAACGGTCTTCCACCGTGCAAATCTAAACGTCGCAGTCGTAATTTGTCTAGTTTACAGGACCTAAGCTATTAGGCCTAAAATATTGCAAACATGATTTTTTGCTAATTTATGAAAACTTTAAGTTTTATTATTAAGGAAATTGTGGAAGTAGGCCTAGGCCTAATATATATTTGGTAGTGCTAAGGATATTCACCTGTTAAAACTTTGGATAAATGTCAAGGAGACGGCTGCATGAAAATATCATTTAATATTTTTTTTACTAAACATTATAGAAATGAGTGTACAGTAATACCTCAGTTTTACACACTTCGAGTTGCGCAAATTCAAAGACGCGCGAACTTTTCAATGGAACCTAACCAATTGGCATACGCGTTTCTTTCACAGACACGTGACATTTGCAAAATCCTTGAGAAAGCCTGCAGAAATGGTTATGTTTAATTTTTAAATAATTTATAAGTTTTCATGCTTTTATGTGTAAAATTTGTATTATTTGTATTTTAGTACATAAATACTAGCATCCTCTAGTTAAAATATAGTAAAATCAATCAAAATCATAAAACAGCTGTCAATGCAAACTCTCTCTCTCTCTCTCTCTCTCTCTCTCTCTCTCTCTCTCTCTCTCTCTCTCTCTCTCTCTCTCTCTCTCTCTCTCTCTCTCTCATGGTACTTAAATATATGCTTTGATGTATAAGTTGTATTTTTGTTTCTCTCTCTCTCTCTCTCTCTCTCTCTCTCTCTCTCTCTCTCTCTCTCTCTCTCTCTCACTGAGATAAGAGAGAAAATATATCTTTGATGTATGAGTTGTATTTTGTTTCTCTCTCTCTCTCTCTCTCTCTCTCTCTCTCTCTCTCTCTCTCTTCTCTCTCTCTCTCTCTCTCTCTCACTGAGATAAGAGAGAAATTTTTTATGCATATTTAACGTGTGTTTATTTGTTTTGTATACTGTAGTTTTATAGATAAACGTTACGTCACTTTGATATTAATTTTTTTCATATTTTCCATGCTACAATTACAACTTTTTGCATTTGTATAGTAAGTTATTTAAAATTTTAAACAAATACATATCGATTCCCAGTCTTTTCTTGGATTCTTTGGAGCGAGGGGGATTGTAACTAACTGTCAATTATTTTGACGTATTGACATATTGATAGGAAGGGGAGGCAGTGTTGCACACAGATGTCATAAGGATACTGAAAAATCTCTCTCTCTCTCTCTCTCTCTCTCCTCTCTCTCTCTCTCTTCTCTCTTTTCCTTCATAAATCATGAATTTCATCTTTTGATATCTAATGTAAGAATAACTTCTCTCTCTCTCTCTCTTTCTAAAGTTATTCTCTCTTTCTTTGTCATAAATCATGAATAAATTCCCTCTTGATATGTAAGAACAAACTCTCTCTCTCTCTCTCTCTCTCTCTCTCTCTCTCTCTCTCTCTCTCTCTCTCTCTCTCTCTCTCTCTCTCTCTCTGTAATAATTCATAAATACTGTCACTCTTGATATAGCGTGGGGGCAACCCCCATCTCTCTCTCTCTCTCTGGCAACTCTCTCTCTCTCTCTCTCTCTCTCTCTCTCATCTCTCTCTCTCTCTGTCTGGTACTGTAATGAAATATGAATTACAGTATGGTATTGTTAACTTTATGAAATTAAAATGCTTTGGAGCATGATTTTGTCATATTTAGGTTTTAAACCTAGGAATAACTTATTTACTGTATGTATTAGCATTTTTTTAGTGACGGTACCAAACTTCCGCAAATCCTCACCTTACACAAGGGGTTCTGGAACCTAACCTCGTGTAAGTTTGAGGTAGCACTGTATTTATTACAGCAAAGGTGAGATCATTTAAGAAATCTACTGAAATATTGAGGAATTTGCCATCTTGTGTCTTTTGTCTTGGGGATTAATGTAAAAACATAGACAAGATGGTAAAATTTCTGTTATCTTCGTAAATTTCCAAATTTATCTTGCCTGTACTGCAATATATACATCCATTTATATTCTTCAGTCAAGGACTTAATTAACAATTGAATGCAGCCATTTCCTTTATATTTACTAAGCCTTTTTTTAACACATAATTTAAATGGGAACTCGCATTACAATACAGAATGGCTCTGAGGCATAACTATAGCGCTGTGGCTTATTCTCATGCATGCACATAGGTTATAAGTCTCCTATCATCCTGTCTTGATAATGTTACTTGATTGTGTTGCAATTTTTCCATAAGTAATAAAGCCATTAAAGTTTAACACACCAATTATGTTTGGAAAACAATTAAACTAAAACACATTTAGTGCTATAAGCATGTAGGATAGGCTTTAACCTCACCCTGAACATGTTGTAATTACAGGTAAAGTAGAAGCCTAAAGATGGAGAACATGAGTTATAGGTTTCCGATACTTTTCCAGTGATTTGTTCTTCAAGTACAGTATATGGATGCACTTAAATATATAATATATAAGGGTCACTCACTTACAAGTCATACACCTGAACTTTCCTTAATGCAAATATAAGAATAATGAATTCTCTCCTCCATTAGAAAGTGGTCGAGACCACCTTTGTGTGGTATCAGAAGAAAACGTTTACATAGGCCAGGACTACAAATTAATCTTAAGAATAGCAAACTGTGAAGTATATATTCAACTGATTGTTTGGCATGTGTTTTGATCTGTTTTTTGTATCTTTTTCAGCATAATATTTTGACTTTTGACTGGAACCCAAGCTCCTCGTGTTTTCCTATTAGCCCAACAAATATATGGGGAAATCCAGGTTTTAGTCGGGCATTAATATACAATATGGGAGGTTGCTGACAATCCAATGTCTCTGGTTTTCACTTCATATTCTGGGTGGGAAATTATTTTAACAAAACCCCAGTGAGAAGATATTTGGGAAAAACAGAACCATCAAAGTAAGGCACTACAGCATTTAGCTACATATGTCATAGATAGCATACTTGTCAATTAAAACTCTTGTATATACTTGTTAAGTAATGCCATTGTCACACTTGTTTTTGGAGGTCATCCAGTTATTCTGTGTTGCTGAATTGCAGATGTATGTTAGATCATTTAGTTCAACGTATAGCAGAAAACATATTCTGGTATGGTTGACCAGTCATTATGATGCTTGTTTTGAAATTTAGGACATGAGTGCATTATTACCTATAATAATGGTACTATACTCTGTATTATTACTTGAGTGGAACATAGATTAGCAAATCCCCATGCACTTACTTATCAATGTGACAGGGAGGGGCCGAAGATCACAGAGGGCAACTAGGCCAATATTCCTGAGATCAGATTGAGACCCCTTAAAATTTCTCATGACTTGCAACATCAGTTAACAGATGCAGTATCTTATTTTTTCAGTTATTCATTGGCCATGAATATCCAGAACACAGGAATCATGGTCTTGAAACTTTCATGGATACAGTGTGTATAGACAGGTACTTCCATAATATATGCACACCATTCACGATGCTCATGGTGGTCTTGGCTCAATCAATGTGGCTCAATCCTTGCATTGATTACATAACTCTATCATGTTCATCACTACCTTGATCCATTACTGTTCCTAGCAGGTTTCTGCTGATACGAGACTGATCAGTTGTCTGCGCTTCCCTTGTTGTTTATCGTGGTCAAGGGTTTCATGGTTGATTTTTCACTGTGACTCCCTTCCACTCATGCACATGGTAGAAATTTTTTCAGGGTTTGGTATAGGTGTTTTGTGCCAATATCTGCTACAGAGCAGGTTGCCTGAGGTCACACAAAACCTTTGCCTGATGCCCCTGGTGCCCAAACCGTGGTGCTTGGTACCGGGTAGCCTTTGTCAGAAAGCAGCACCCTTACCTCTACTGACCCAAGTGATGACCAAGCAGAAGGTAAGCTTGGTACCTCCACCTCTGACTCTGTGTCCACTGAATGGGATTTCCAGTCTTTTGTGAAGGAAACATGGTTTCTACTCTTTGTAGGATACAGACAGATTTCATTTTTAGGTATAAGGGCAGGATCCTGATTGACAGACTTCTGCTTTCTACAGAGTCATCCATTGGCCCTTGGATTCTTTTTTCTGATCCCACGGTGGTTTCCCAACCATTGTGTGGTATTCCCAGCTCCTTTCAGACAAATTTGCATCTTACCTAAAGTGCTTTGTTGGGCTTAGGTTGACCAAAAGGTGCCTTTCTCTCCACTGTGCCCTTCCCAACTATTAAACAGTGCAGAGGGTAGACTGATGAATGCAGGAAACCAACACAACAAAGCGCTAGTCAAAAGACTTAGCTCTGACGATGTGCTATTCATTTTCTTCTTTGTCAAGAGGATGGGGTAACAGAAGAGAGCTATCACCATACCCAGATGTTATTGTTACTGACTGATCCTTTTTCTTGTTCTGTAATGGGTTAAACAGGATTCCCTGGACTTTTCCTAGAGTATAATTTAACATGTTGATTCAGGTATGACACAGGGCCGTGCAGTTTAGGATGTTACAGGCGTCAGCCCTCCCCTACTTAAATACATGATTAGGAATCTGACAATTCAGGTTAGGTTATTGACTGTCCCTTCAGCCTTTTGTTACAAGAGAAGACTTATGGAATACAGCAGATTCATAGCCTAACATATTCCTCACATTTTGGAACGGTGTCACAGTGAGTTCTGTGTGACAGTCCTCTTACCTTAGGGATAAGTCTCCTGTATAAAAAGGAATACCTCATTTTGAAATTAATTTCTATTTTTCATAGATGCTACATACAAACCAGTGTCTTCTGTCATAATCGTACATCAGGTAACCTTGCATAGTCCCAGTTTGCCAAAGGGAAAAACTGATGGGTTACCAACAAGTGCCACTCACCTACTTTCCACTAAATTACCAAGCATAATGACCATTTCCAGATTGTGCAGGAAATACTGCTTTAGAAAAGCTCTGGTTTGTATATCCAAGAAAAATACAAAATTTTAACAACTTTCTTTGTTACAACCATCACTTAACAAGGTAATTTGCCATCCTTCCAGCCCTACAGAGTGTATAGTCTGGTGAGAAAACACTTGATAAGACCCTTCTCTATCAGTAGAGGAACTTTTTCTCCTTTGTCGTCTTCTTTTGATTGTGTCGAAATATAGCTGACACACCTAAAGGCAGTTGTAAAGTTTTGGGTTTGTACAAAAAAATCAGTTATTTTTCTAAGATTTTTGTGTCAAAAATCAACTACCAGTACCAAAATCGGTAGCTATGGACACTTATTATTTCTCTGCATCATTTGTGAGAAACTGCAGTCATACATAACTGTGTAGTATATAATCTGTACTGACACTGAAGACCATACAAATACAGTACTGTATTACCCAAAAAGTAATTAGGAAAGCATATATATAAGCTACTCATATATGACACAGCATAACACCTTGTACTATCTGTTGTATATCATTGACTCACATATGTAAAAAATGCAGTCACATAAAACTGCTCTTCGTAACACAGGGTACAAATTGATAATAAAAGTAAGCAAATAAGTTTGCTAGTGCCATGAATTAGTTTTAATGCTTACCTTGGCCTTTTAAAAAGTTGTGATGCCACATAACCATAGTTGAGATTTGCAGTGTAGAGTGGCTGGTAGATGCAGCTATAACTTGACATTTTCCCTTCTTCACCACATTGGTCCTGTGGGAAGTATTAAAATTAGATTCAGTAATTCCAAAGGCTCCTTAAATATGAAAATGCTGTTTACTTTTTAAAGTATACAACCCTTCCTGTACAGAAGTATCTTTGCACATGACTCTGGATCAGTGATCATTGCAGTTATGTTGCCATGTAATGTAAACTCATTCATTCTCATGCAAAGTTGGCTCTGTAGTTGAGGCTTATTAATAAGTTGTGCACTTGTGTGTTTGTGTGTATTTCCCAGCCACTCACTCAACTAAACAATTTTTCTGTAGTTCCCATCAAGCTCACAAGGTGCTGCTCTGGTGATATTTTGCATTGTGCTGTGTTTGAGAGTTTGTCTTTTAGAGAATGTGTGTGCATGAGTCTAGTTGTGGCTGAGGTATCTGACTTGATGAGATGTCCTGTGTGTGAGCATAGTTATGGAAGACTTGTTTCTCCCATTGAACATTTTCCATTTCTGTTTATACATTAGAACCTTTATGTGATGCCTGCAAACATTCTCCTTTCCAAGAAAACTTCATTTTTTCCTGGACATATGAGCATTGATTATAACTTTTTCTGATGTTCACAAATTTCTCTTTTAAAGAAAACTTAATTTTCCATGATGTATGAACACCGATTGTAATGCACACCAAAAATGCAGGATCTAGCACCTACAGTATATAGTAGTACAAAAAAAGGCTTGCAGAGACTTACATACTGTAGTTAGTTTGTAGTTAAAGGACAGTAAAGGCAGTTGGTTTTCCAGCTCTGAGTCTTTAAATCTATTTTTCTCTTGTCATTCATTGTCATTTGCAATTAAATTTATTGTGGTGTAGGGTACAGTAAATTTTTTCGATAAATGTGGCAAAAACCAGCCATTATTGGGGAAAATATTATTATTTAATACATACACATACTTTACCTACTCAGTACAGTATTTTAAAATGCAGTAATTTGTGTATATGTTAGAGATTTGTGTTTTTAGACCCCTAACATTGCACTGATATTGATTTACTAATATCTACTCTCTTTTTCAGGAGTCACACATGTCATCTAGGAAGTCAAACTGTTTCGTGGTTTTTTGTTAGCACGATGGCACTGCCTCCTAACTCAGTCAACATGAATAGTGTTTACATGGATCACTTTATGCAGGTTGGTCAGACGGGAGGGCATCCAGGATGGTACGACTACAACACATTCAACAATCTCCTTGTTAGCCCTCCTGTCCAGCATCCACAGATTCCTGTGCCTCAGCCCCACCATGTTCATCATCAAGAAATCATCCCTCCTGCTGTGCAGCCAAAACCAAAGCAACCCCCAGTGCCTCGGCAGAAGCCACGCGCAGCACCGATGGAACGTACTTATCACTGTGACGCCTGCGGTGCGTCATTTTCGAATTCTTCAAATTTGAAGTCCCACTCGAGGATCCACTCAGGAGAAAGACCGTACACTTGCGAACTGTGCAACGCCTCTTTTGTTCAGAGTTCCAACTTAAAGGCTCACAAGCGTATTCACACAGGGGAACGTCCATACATGTGCTCGGAATGTGGCCAAGCATTTTCAAGGTCATCACATTTAACGGGACACAAACGTACTCATACTGGAGAGCGCCCTTACATATGTGGTATCTGCCAAGATTCTTTTGTTACGAGTACACATTTACGGAATCACATGCGCAAGCATACGGGTGAGAGGCCTTTTTCCTGTTCTGTCTGCAAAGCTGCATTTGCACAGAATGCCTCTTTGCAGATACATCTCCGTATTCATACTGGAGAAAGGCCTTACAAATGTACAGAATGTGCTGCAGCTTTCCGATCCAAAGGAGACCTCAGAAGTCATCGCAAGCTTCACACAGACGAAAGGCCTTATGCATGTTGTCGTTGCGGGAAATATTTCAAAACGAACCAGTATTTGCAAAAACATTTAAAGAAATGTGGTGCACCTCCTACGGGGAAGAAGCGAGGAAGGCCACGTAAAATGGTACAAGCTGAACCAGTGTTATTGTCTGTTGCCAAGAAAAAAGTGAACTGTGGTAGTGGCCGTGGAAAAGGGCGTAATAAAGGTAAGCTTGTTCGAACAAGGGCAAAGTCCGCACGCCTTAATCGCAATGTTAAAGTAGAGGAGCAAGATGAGAATGTGTGTGAAATTCATCCGAGAGAACGAAACGAGGACCCAAGGCTTGTACAGGGTGGCACATTTGTTGATATTATGGATCTGGAGAAGATTCCCAAGTGTAATATTTTGAGTGACAGTTCGAGCAGTAGTGAACCTTTAGCCACAAACTCTTGATTCACATATGGACCCCCTAAGTATGCAGGTTCAGGAGCCATTGCCTGAAATAAAGGAATGTGTTGAACAGATTGACGAGATTGCAAATAGTGGGTTGGAACAGGTTGCAGATGTCAATCAGACTTTACAGATTAGCCATGTTGAACACATTGACCACATGCCTCTTGAGGCCATGGACCGTATTGTTCAGGGAAATCCTTATCAGGAACACTCTATGTAGACTTTGAGTTGATTACTAATCTTTTATAATAAAGTGATCTCTTGGTATTTAAAAAATATTTTCTCCTTGACCCTTGCTTCAAAGTAGATTTTAGTTTTATGTGTGTCCATACGTTTTGTAATCTACACGAGTGGTTTACTGAATAACAGAAGCTTTTTAATCACTCAAATTGTTTCCTGATTCGTTTTCGTTACCTTTAGATAAGCTGTATAAGTGCATTTTGTACAGAATAGAGCTCATGTGCAAATAATTTATTGACAATACTCACTGCTGTTTGTGCAGACATACCGTAAAAGAAAACAAAAGTAAGAGGGCACAGCCCCTTTTTAAATCATTACTAAGGTGTCAGCAATAAGAGTAACTGTTTATTTGTTTATAACAAACTCATCAGTCATATTAAGCCCACATCACAGTTTGCAGTGATCACCAGACTCTCGGTTTGATGTTAACAAAAGGAGAGAACTAACTGTAACATAGCCTTACCTGGATTCTCAATAGACCATCCATCAACCACCTCCCCTATTGTGGTTAGTGCTGTCAGTCTAGTAAAGGTTACTTGAGGTTCTTTGCAGTGTCCTTCAGCCCCTAGCTGCAACCCCTTTCATTCCATTTACTGTTCTGTTCACATTCCCATTCTTCCACATTACTTTCCACCCTCTCCTAACTATTGATTCATAGGGCAACTGCAAGGTTTTCTTCCTGTTACATATTTTAAAACCTTTCCACTCTGTTTTCCTTCCAGCGCTGAATGACTTTTAGGTCCCAGTGCTTGGCCTTGGGCCTAAATTTTATATTCCGTTTCCACCAACCACTTCATAATTTGAGTCTGAAGAGTTGACAACAGCTCTGTAGTATGCCCCACCACTTGTTTTCTTAAAGATTTGTTTTTTCTAGTATTTTATTTCAACGCTAATCTGATCCAGTTTATTTCAATAGTCTCCATCAGTGACAGTATTATATAAAGTGGTGAAATATGATTACATTTAATTAGGTTTTCCAGCATGCTAGTACCTACCAGGAAGTAATTAGATTGCTTTCTATTTCCTGTTTATCTTACTATTAATCAGCTTATATTGGATACCTAAGGTCTCTTAACGTATTCAGTATTTCTATATATTCATACTTCAGAGTATGGTACTCACTAATTGTACACTTTAATGACTACAGTTAATTACTTGATTATTGAACTAGCTAAATCATTTTAATTTTGGTACTTAGCAAAGAAAAATTATTGGTCTTACTACTTTGCAAAATTTTTAATAACTGTATTTTCTTACAAATCCATCACTTTACCATAGCTTTAAGTGTGCACCAGCTCATTCTCAAACCATGTTCAAATAAAGTGCCCCCACCTAGTCTGTATATCTGGATTCAAAAGTGTCCCTAAGTTTGGTGAAATAATTCCAAGTGGCTATGCCAATACAGTACAAACACACCTGTTGGTTCTTTTTCCTGGGACTGACTATTCATACACAAAACGCTTTTTCATCAGTGTTTCTCTACCTGAAGGGTTCCTTTGCTGAGGGTTTATGCTTATATTTTGTGCTTAGTGAGTCAAAATAAAAGTTAGCCAGTCAAAATAAGAGTGTGAAGTGTTTTGCTTGGAGGTGGTTGGGTAACCAGTAAGAAGCATCCGAAGAATATATAAGCCTTCCATTCAAACATCTGCTCTGTTCATTGTATATTATTTACTCAGAAGCAGGTCTCAATTTCCCTGCCATTTTTGGTGTAATTACCCTTTCAAGCATTGCATGAAATTTTCATAGTCTTCTATTTCATTTTACTACTATACAGTATGTGTTTTCTGATAGTTTTTGTGCTTTCACTAAGTTGCAGTGACTCATTTTGTCTCTTGAAAAATGTTTTCTTTGGGATTATTGGAGTAATTACTGTATTATGTATCCATTTAGTATTACTGTACTGTCTATTTTGATTTTGAAGATTATAATTACTTAGTGTGTTGCAAAGGTTACCCTTTTTTCATGCTATCAGCTTATTGTAGTTGTTCTTTTCTGTATTTTCAGTGACTTGATAGAGGAACTGCTGGCAAGCAGTGAAGGAGTTTCATGACCAGTGTTGCAAATTTTACCTTGCTCTCATGTTTTCAGCTTATTGCAGTTGTTGCTTTTCTGTATTTGCATTGATTTGAGGAAGGTGCATAAGAACTGCTGGCAAGCAGTGAAGGAGCTTCATGCCCAGCCTAGAGGGACCTCATTTGCTTTGCAGTTTTTTAAGGGGAAGTATACACACAGCACTTCCTTGCAGGGACGTGCAGAGAACTTTTACAGGGCAGGTGCTCAAGTGAAAAAAAGGGCAAAATATAATAATGAATGAGGCAAAATATACATACAACTTCTCAATATTCTCTCAACTTTATTTAAACTAGGCATTAATAATTCAAGAAAACAATAAACATGACTGATTATCATAGGTACAAGTAGGCTAATGCCTTAGATGAACATGCAATATACTGCACTGACTACCTGCAGCAATAGAGCTTGGGAATATATTTAAAGAAAAATTATATATTATTTACAAATTAATAACAAAAAGAAAATGATCAATCAGTATGATTAATACAGTAGGTTGCTAACCAGACTTATCATTTTATATTTATAAGAGAACCCTCCTGTGTGCCATTTCTTTGAATATGTTGATAACCTCACTGTTGTTGATTTTGATATCCTTTTTCAATTGCTAGCAACAAAAGATCAGATAGCCTCTCCTCACTGCACTGGCTACGCAGCTTAGTCTTCACAAGCTTGAGTTTGGAGAAGGTCCTTTCCACTGTTGCAGTTGTGACAGGCAGAGTGGCATAAATTGTTAAAAGTTCAAGCATAAGTGGAAATATTTCCTGAGTATTGTTTACCTTCATCAGGTTGAGCATTGAAGCTGCAGTGTTCTGTGGATGGCAAGGAAAAATGAGGAATAAAAATCTTCAATTCCAACTGTAACTTGTCTACTTCTTCTAGCTCATAAAACTGACATAATTTTTGTAATGACTTGAATGCTTCTTCATTCACAGGTTCTTTCCAGTTATCTTGACTGTCATGTAATGGAAAGCCTTTAAGATACCCCTTGTTGTGTTGTTCCATCTTTAAATCTTTGTAGCTCTTGAGATATTTTATCTAAAAACACATAAAATACTCTCACGCGGTAGTAATCATCCAAGGTCTGATATTGCTGGTCCTCAGTAGTAGCAGATGTAGCACTATACTTGTATCTTTCAGGCATTTTCCTTCTTCTGCCTTGTCCAGGAATCACAGAGGGGAGGTTGATGGCCATAGATTCAGCTCTGTCTTTGACTTTTGTAAAAATCTCTGAAACTTCTCATCATTTCTTAACTCTCTCAAGCTTTGTAGCACTCCATCCACAATTCTATAGGAAGCAGCTAAATCAAGGTCTTTCAGTTGTAGTGCATTAGATGCATAGGCAGTTTCTTGAAAAAACTGGGGTAGCAATCTCAAGACAAACAAGAAATTCAAAGTTAATACTTTTCAGCAATATTGAGGCCTCCCCCTGCTGACGTGTCAGGAGGATCCTTTGCACTATCTCTTCTAGAAACTGCTTCAGAGCTGGGATGACCTTCTTCATAGTTCTAAGAGCTGATTCTCTGCAAGCCCATCTTGTGTCTGATAGCTTCTGAAGTTCAAGTGGGCGATCTTCTGATACATTGCTTTTGGATCTCCATGAATGCAGCATGCCGTTTTGAAGAGTTAGCAACAAAAGCATACAATTTCTCCACCAAGCTGAAAAAAAGTTATAAACTGAATACTTGATTTGGCACTTTCAACTAAGACTAGATTTAGGCAATGTGCATGACAATGTACATAGAGTGCCTTTGGGTTCTGTCTCTGGAGTCTGGACTGCAATCCGTTGTATATTCCACTCATATTTGCTGCCCCATCATATCCTTGCCCTCGCATATCATCTATGTTTAGGTTATTTGCATTAAGCATAGAGATCACTTCTTTCTCCAGTGCCTCACCAGTTGTTGATTGAACATTGAATACCTGTATGAAACGTTCTTTTTATTTTGAAGTCATGAACATACCTCACAACAAAAGAGACCTGTTCTGTATGTGAAACATCTGTTGTTTCATCCATGAGGATGGAGAAGACCTTGCTCTGGTGAATTTCTTCTAATATCACTCTTCTAACTGAAATGGCCAAAGCCTTGATCAGGTCATTCTGAGTCCTGTTTGAAAGTAGTGACACTTGGGGTCTTTTCAGTATATCTTGTTTTTCTTTAATTACATCAAGGTGCAATTGAACAACGCTGTCATACTTGCATAAACATTTCTACAAGTTCAAGAAAATTTCTCGATTTTCACTGGTAGAGATTTCTCCGTCGCCCCTAAATGGCAAACCTTGTCTTGCCAAGTATAGTGTGATGGAGATCAACCTGTCTAAAATTTCTCTCGGTTTCTCTGCTTCTCTTTGTCTCTAGCAGCTTGTACTTCTCTATTTGCTGTTTCTAATGCAATATCTAATGCTTGGCTCTGGAATCCTTTCCATCGAACCATACCAATCATGTGAGATTCTGAACCAGCATGCTCTTTATTTTCTCTAAAGCTGTCCTCCAACGGCTTATGCCCTCTGATTTCCAAGCTACTCGGCCACTGTACCTTTCCTCAGTCAAAAACAGGCGACAGCTGAAGCAGAACATGGCATCTTTCTGAGGTGAATATTCTAACCAAGAGTTCTTTTCATACCATTTCTTCTGAAACGAGCGTCCTTCTAAATTCTTGGGATATGAAATTACAGGTTGACAAGGACCATAATTATTGCAGAGTTTGATAAAAGATTCACTAATACGTATCTTATAAGTAACAACATGTGCAGGATCATTTGGATATTGTAATTCAGGTAGCATGGAAAATGGCTCTTCAACATCAGTCACTTCGGCTCTTGCTTCAATCTGGGGCTCCTGTGGAGCAACTTGCTCTTCTAGGTCATCTACACTGTCTTCTTCATTTGGCTCATCGTCTGCTTCCATATCTTCAGTTTCTGATTCTTCGCTCTCCTGAGTCTCCTCCCGGTCCTCTGAATCCTCCTCCACTTGCTCAGATATTGAAGCTGCCACTCTAGGCTTCATCCAATCATAAAGAGTTCTGCTACCTTGGGCAGCATCTTGTCTGCACTGTTCCTGTTCCTTTTTCTTCTCTCCTTCCGTGGCATACTCAAGATGATTAATATAATAAAATCTGAATGGAAAGACAAATGTTACAGTATTCAATATTCCAAGATATCTAAGGGTATTATAACATAATAACATAAAAATGATTAAAGATGACACAAAAGCCAAGGAAGACGAAATTCGGCCTCATGATGCTGGATGTTGAAAAAAATTATATATATATATATATATATATATATATATATATATATATATATATATATATATATATATATATATAGCCCTTAAAGGTTATTTTGGTTAATACTTTGAATATGTTTATAAAATGAGTCTAGAAGCCAAAACCATTACCTTGGCAAAAGCTAGTCCTTAAATTCAAAGATAAAAGAAGAAAGAATATATATATATATATATATATATATATATATATATATATATATATATATATATATATATATATATATATATATTTTGTGTGTGTATGTAATTTGATATATGCAAAATCGTGACAAAAATGATAGTGTTCAACCCATAAACCCGTCTTCACCCCATAAATACCCACCCCCTCATCAACTGAAAATTATAATTACCAACACCCCAATAGTACGTCTGTAGCCTGTAGGCCTAGGTCTGTGTGTAGTAAAAGTGTTGTCCTGAAATGTTGAAATATGTAAAGTCTTTGTGTTTTTTTTTTTTTAAAAAATAACGACACCACTTCATTTCAGCACAACACTTTATACACGTCACTTTGGGTTTCTGAAATCACTATAATAATCGTCAATCCTTTGAAATGAAATTTAAATTCACTAAGCACACCACACCATCCTTAGCCTAGGCTACATTTCACAAAAATTAATTATGAGGATATTTTTCTGTTTCTTTAACACACTGTGCCATTTTCTTATTATAAATGTTATAACAGATGTTTGTTGAATGAAACATTGATTTTAGTTGTAAGTGCAGAAAATATAGCCCATGTACAAATGATAAACAAGGAATACCGATTAAAGAGCGTTGTTTTGCCTCCGTGATGTGTTAGTGTTACACTGTTCCCTCTTCCCTAGCAGTATAGCCATTAGCCAGAATGCATAAGACATTGCAAAGTAGGCCTAGTTTGAGCTTACATGCAAGAATACATTTATGTGATATATCTATAAACTATAATATATATATATATATATAGTATATATATATATATATATATATATATATATATATATATATATATATATATATATATATATATATATATATATATAGAGGAAAAAATTTGTTCACAATGAAATTTTCTAATGTCTCTCATTTGTAAGGGACTCCACTTGACTCCTGGAGAGCTGGCAATATTGTAATTCAGCCACTGCCCACACTGGCCATTCCTCATGGTCTATGACTTCTTAAGCTCTTGTTTAAGTTATTATTATTTCTTATTTTTTTTTTTTTTACTCAACACAGCCTTCTGATAAAGGCTGGTATTTCCAGTCCAGATCCGGGATTATTATAATTATTATTGACACAAAAGGGCACTCTTTCAATAAATTTATGAAAGGGGCAGGGGCTCGAGCACCCCTAGCAACCCTCTCTGCACGTGCCTGTTTCCTTGTATTGTATGTAAGGATTGGTTGGATGCTTAATGTTGCTTTTACAACTGAGGGAGACATTATGGGCATTTTTATATACTGTATATGACAGGGCATGTTATCCGCTACAAAGTTCTCAAGTTCCTTCCACTTCTCCTTCATCCAAGATGTTTTCAACATTGCACAAACAGATAAAACAGCACTTACTGTACATGAATTTCTGGAGGACCTTCCAGAGAATTTTGCTTCATGACAGTCATAGTCCTTTCCCCTCATTATCTTAGTAGTACATTTCCACCCTTGGTGGTTGTGGCAGTCTTTTCTGAGCATGTGAAGGTCCACACGCCACTCCTTACGCCATGAGATTGCTGACACTAAGGACTTGCCCAGCTTTACTTGTTCATGTTAGTGATTGCATTTCTCAAGACAAATTTCTCACCTACCTCTGGTGCCAGACATGAGTGCTACTATCAGTGCTAGTGACTCTTTACATGCTAAGCACTTCACTGCTACTTTGCAGTAACTATATGTATACAGGATGCTGTAGAGTTTTACTGTCAACCAAGTATCTCAGTTCTTGTAGCATGGTTTTTTTTTTTTCAACACTGACCTCCAGGACAAGCAATCATAGATTGCCAAAGCAATCACTTTCTGGTAATGACAGGTGTTTTTAATCATATCACATGTCAAGCAGGTCAACAGGATTTAATGGTTTTGGGTCTCTGTATAAAGTCCTTTTTACTTTTGTGGTGTATTTTTATGACTCCTCATTGAGCTGAGTTGCAGTCTCACAAACCCCCTTGAGTCATGATGCTGCTTGCTTTTATTGCAGAGACAACTCATCATAGCCCATTTGCAAAAGTTTTAGTTCTAATTTTCCTAACTCCAAATATGAATTGTAGATAATTACCAAACTGATGACTTGCCTGTTCCTGAGCTTTATTTATCTTCCAATAGAACCAGACGGCACCATGCAGTTTTGCACAATCTATCGTACACTAGAGAATTCAATGTGGATCACCAGGGGTTGAAGACTAAATACGTTTTATGTTGAGAAACGTCAAGTGTACATAACTTGAAGGGTTTCAGATATAATTTACCCTCATAAGTAGACTTCAGTAAGGTAAGAGACTGGATGTGTGAGGTTATAGGTTTATTTAGAGAGAACCAAAATCTCAAAAGCTCCCAGAGTGGCCTCAGCTTCTTGCCACTCTTAAGTTTGAAGACTTTGGGTTTTGAAATGCCTACAATTGCAGGTACGGATGCCATTCTTGAGGATGGTAACAAGTGAATGCAGGACAGAGGCTCTTGAGTGAATTGCAAAAAACCCATGGCCATCTTACATAACACTTTTGATGTGAGGTCGAATATATTTTACAAATGGACAGGTTGCTCAATCCACTTTATGGTGTCATTTGAATGACAATCATTTAGTCAATGCCTTATTGCCTCATTTGAATGAAGTCCTTTAGTCTATGCCATATGGCCTAATTTCAATGAGTCCTTTAGTTTATGCCTTATGGTGTCATTTCAATGACAGTTCTTTATTTTATGCCTTATGATCTCATTTGAATGACATTCCTTTAGTGTACGCACTATGGTCTGATTTGATGAGAGCCCTATAGTCTATACTTTCTAGTCTCATTTGAATGACAGTCCTTTAGTCTGCACCTTATGGTCTCATTTGAATGAAAGTCCTTCACTCTGCGCCGAATGGTATCGTTTGAATGACAGTCCTTTAGTCTAGGCTTTGTGGTCTCATTTGAATGAAAGTCCCATAGTCTGCACTTTATGGTCTCTTTGAATGACAGTCCTTTAGTCTATTCCTAATTGTCTCATTTTGAATGACAGTCTGTAAGACTACACCTTATGGATCACTTGAATGACATTACTTTAGTCTAAGCTTTATGGTCTCATTTGAATGACAGTCCTTTAGTCTACACTTTGTAGTCTCATTTGAATGACTGTTCTTTAGTCTCCTCATTATAGTCTCATTTGAGTGACAGTCCTATAGCCTACACATTGTGGTCTCATTTTGAACGACAATCCTTAAGTCTACGTCTTATGGACTCATTTGAATGACAGTACTTTAGTCTAAGCATTATGGTCTCATTTGAATGACAGTACTTTAGTCTACACCTCATGGTCTCATTTAAATTAGTCCTTAAGTCTACACCTTATGGTCTCATTTGAATGACAGTCCTGAAGTTTACGCTTTATGGCCTCATTTTGAATGACAGTCCTTAAGTCTATGCTTTATGGCCTCATTTGAATGACAGGCCTTGAGTCGAGGCTTTATGGTCTCATTTGAATGACAGTCCTTAAGTCTATGCCTTATGGCCTCATTTTGAATGACAGTCCTTTAGTCTACACATTATGATCTCATTTAAATGACAGTACTTTAGTCTATGCTTTATGGTCTCATTTCAATGACAGTCCTATAGTCTACACATTGCGACCTCATTTTGAATTAAAGTCCTTAAGCCTATGCCTTATGGACTCATTTTGAATGACAGTACTTTAGTCTACACCTTATGGTCTCATTTGAATGACAGCCATATATTCTATGCCTTATGGTCTCATTTAAATGACAGTCCTATATTCTATGCCTTATGGTCTCATTTAAATGACAGTCCTATATTCTATGCCTTATGGTCTCATTTAAATGACAGTCCTATATTCTATGCCTTATGGTCTCATTTAAATGACAGTCCTATATTCTATGCCTTATGGTCTCATTTAAATGACAGTCCTATAGCAGAGAGCCTGTAGTCTACACCTTATGGTCTCATTTGAATGACAGTCCTATAGTCTACGCCTTATGGTCTCATTCTGAATGACAGTCCTTAAGTCTGCGCCTTATGGTCTCATTTTGAATGACAAGCCTTTAGTCTAAGCTTTATGGTCTCATTTTGAATGACAGTCCTTAAGTCTATGCCGTATGGTCCCATTTGAATGACAGTCCTTTAGTCTACGCCTTATGGTCTCATTTGAATGACAGTCCTTTAGTCTATGCCTTATGATCTCATTTAAATTACAGTCCTATAGTCTACGCCTTAGGGTCTCTTTTGAATGACAGTCCTTTAGTCTACGCCTTATGGTCTCATTTGAATGACAGTCCTATAATCTACGCCTTATGGTCTCATTTTGAATGGCAGTCCTTAAGTCTGTGCCTTATGATCTCGTCTGAATGACAGTTGTGGTCTACACCTTATCGCCTCATCTGAATGACAGTCCTTAAGTCTACTCCTTATGGCCTCATTTGAATGACAGGTCTTTAGTCCAAGTTTTATGGTATCATTTGAACGAGCCTTTCAGTCTCCGCCTTATGGTCCCATTTGAATGACATTCCTTTAGTCTATATTTTATGGACTCATTAGAGCATAATCCTTTAGTATTACTTCCAAATTTAAAGCATCGTATGCATCTCTCATGGACTTTGCAATGCTTACCTGGTAAATATAACTGCATCAGTATTTCAGTGTTCCCTCTCGCTGAGGTGAGCATTTTATTACGTAATAATGTAATGTTTCCTCTTACTGTTTCCAGTTTTGCAATCTTATAAGCAGACGGTTTAGCTTAATTAAGTCTGCCCGCACACCTGGCACTAAGTGGAAAGTGGCCGTCCACTAGAATAAACAAGTAAAAAATGCGCCGAAGTTTCTTCGGCGCAAAACCGCGTGATCGAGTTTTCTTCATGAGCCGCGGCCCATGAAGCTTTCAACCACGGCCCATTGGTGGCATGGCCTCTATCGTTGCCAGACGCACGATTATGGCCAACTTTAGCCTTAAATAAAATAAAAACTGCTGATGCTAGAGTGCTGCAATTTGACGTTTGATGACTGGAGAGTGTATGATCAACGTGCCAATTTGGAGCCCTCTTGTCTCAGTAGTTTTTAAGATCTGAGGGAGGACAGAAAGTGTGCGGACGGACAGACAAAGCCATCTCAATCATTTTCGTTTACAGAAAACTAAAAATGGAACATATGTGTTCGTATGGAACACCGTGACCACAGACGAGCCACTAATAGTGAACGACACTAAAAGAATAGATACGAAGTGGCGTATCGGGTCTTTTTCTTGGCCACACCAAGTTACATTTTAAATTTATCGCCTGATTTATACTATGTAATGTTTAAGTAACTTCCAGGAGAATGCTGAATTATGTATTGATAAGAAAATATACACTATATGCAATCCTTCTTCTGTGATTACCTTAAAGTTGCCTCCAGCCTTTCCACACTCGACGCTCACTTCCTTACGTTCCTGTCCTGACGGGATATTATAGGTCCAATTATGGTAATCAGATTGTTACATACTCTTCACTCATCCTAAAATAACTGTAAAATTATTCAGGGTAAGACTTCAAGTAATATATAGAAAAATTTCCCAATAGCAGTCTTTGGCTAATTATCGGGTGTACCCAGTGCTTGCTTTTTCTTTCACTTTATCTTCATTAGCAAAGCACAGACATATTGTACTTCAAACGTATCCATGGTGACACTGTTTGGAAATTCATTTGTGGCCTCCACAGTGTCGCGTCTGCGGCAACAAGCTGATATTATCAGGTGGAAACTAAGTGGTCAGACACTTTCCTCTAAAAAGTGTCTCGTATGCGCACGGCTGATGGGTTTTTCATTCCTTAGGGTCTCGTATATAATTATAGTTTCATCATCTTCTTGGACATTTTCAGCATCTTTTGGGTCTTTCTTCCCATTTTAACAGCTGCAATGTTGTAATGTTAATTTCTTCTCTGCATCCTTTGACTATTTTTTTTTATCTTGTGACGTTTTCTGTCGGAAAACTTCATGCGCAGTTGTACTTATTGCTTACTTTAGACATTCTGTATTTGAATCTCACGAATCGTTGTAGGCTCACTTGATTTCAGAATGAAATTAAATTCTATTTTAGTTTTAGTTCGTTGCTCAATCTCTTTATTTTTTTATTTTGGAACGACAATAGTTCTCTTTTGTTTACTCGTGGCTTTCATTTTCATTTAAAGAAAATTAACATAACAAGAATTTATTTCTCTTATATTTACATAAGTTTCTTCGTTATTTCGATATCCATCCCCATTTCCAGGTTCTCTCTGCCCATTTCATTGTTATTTCAATAAAGACTGAACTGATTTCATGTCACAGCGTGTAGGCATTAATTAAATTTCAGCAGTATGGCAAGCCTTGCATTTACTGTATTTATACAGTGTATAGCTCTAACGTGTAACACGCGTCTTCACAAACATTTTCAGACCCTCTCTTAGAATACAGGTGGCAAATACAAAATAACACAGTTGGCAAATTGAAATTGCAACCACTAGCAAAACAGAAATGCTGATAGTGCATTAATTGCGTATGCTGGACTCAATTTTCTGAATGAACTTATTGAGTTTACACGAGTTGCGGACGTTGATTATTTTCTTAATTATCCATTTGGAACCAAAGATGCGTGTCTTCGTAAATATGTTTCATTTGATTCCTTAAACAGAATAGAAGAAATGGCCAAAAGTCCATGGAAATTAATGAGAAATATCGTGATTTGCCGTAACACGTAAAGGGAAATAGGCATCGACACTTAGACGTGAACCAGTTAGTAAATATGGCAGGGTTTGTTCGTTCGTGTCAGACATGACAAATTAAAGGAAGGGAATGAAGCCCGCATCTTCGAATATTAAATCTGTTGTCTTAGTTCACTGCTGATATTTATTGGGGAGGTCATATCAGTCTTATTCTGAGGCACATAGACCTTTTCCATATTCTGTCTATTGTTGGAACGTAATCTCGCCTCATGTCATATTGCTAAACGCGGGAAATATCTTTTTTTCCCGTACGGTCCGTCATGAATGCATGTGGTTTTTATTTATACATTTGAATGAGATGGCATTCCAAGTCAAGAGCTGCGATCGTTTCGAGTCGTTAAATGTGCAACAATAACAGCGACCTCATCGTGATAGTTGCCGTCAAAATATTTCTCTATCTGAGTCCTCCATGATCCCGTGTTGCCAGTTCTAGCCATCAAAATGGCGTCGGTCATCAATGTTTCTTTGTTCTAGATATTATTAGCATCCGCAAGTGCGCCGGACTCGCCCAAAAATACATTAGATGGTTCGGCATAATTTTTTGACGTCGAAAATAATTTCCTCGGGCGCGAGGACGCCCGGACGATTTTATTTGAGAAATTTGTAGATTTTTAAAAGCTTTTACTGGCAACTTGCAGGAGTGAAGAGGCTTCCGTCGACTCCCAACGTCTTGTGATGAGTGAAATTGTTATTATTGTCGAAACGCCGTCGTTCCTCCGCTACTCGGTAAGAAAACATGTCGACTGTTCAGTTTGGTGTGCTAAAGGCGATCGGGTGTCGAAAGTTAGAGAGAATAAGTCACGAATTAAGCAATAAAAAGGACAACGTGTGATGAGTATTGGGCCACCCTTCTCGGGATAGACGCCACCATTCGCCAGATACACAAATGGCGCTGGCTGCTTCTCCCCCTCGATGCTTTTTTATTCTTTTTCTGTCATTCCCCGAGACTTGGGCGGCAGCTTTAGTTATTAGGAACCGTAACCACAAGGCTGCAATGTGTGTGTGCGACGTCATAGGCCAAGTGGAGTCGGGGCTTTTGTTTAAAAAGGGTATGAACCTCGACGCTGCCAACTCTATGATAGATAACCGAGCCACTGTGTATTTCCGCTGATGCTTATAAAAGAATGAATTACTCTTATATTTAGTATGTTTTGACCTCGTGTTTGACACCACTGCTATATTTTAGTGGCCATCTTGTCTCTTGAATGGTTGGCGACACGTAATCAAGGCCCAGGCCTTAGGACTCACGATCCCCAATGCTCTTGTTATCTTATTCGACAAATCCAAGCTTTTCGACAGGGCCAAAAACTCCCCACCCTTTGTCTGGGTATCGTGGATGGCCAGCCTACCAAACCTGTTTTGAAGCAGTCAGGCCTATGATGACCTAGACCTGTAGCCTAGAGCTCCAGGCTAGGTATATACTTCCTTTTTTATGATTTTATGCCTATAATGTTTATGATATTCGGTTTGGTAAAACCTAAGTTTAGTTGCGCAGCCTATACATTAACTTGGTAAGTACCACTTTTGGGGGGGTCCAGGATAGGCAATCTCCCCCCCCCCCTCCGCCAGGTCAGGGGAAGGCACGTCGACCTAAGTTAGGTTAGGAAGGTAAGATTTGGTTAGGTCAGGACCTCTAGCATATTTATTTCCTGTATGGGTTATTTTACAGAAGACACCAGCTGCCTCCCACTTTATAATTTATATTTTTCTTGGGTAAAACACATCAAAAAAAATTTCTTCTCAATACATAACCTTTGCAAGTGCTTAATAACAGAGAAAGGTAATTAATCAAATTATGACTTAGAAGGTATGACAGTACCAGCCTCCACCCCCTCCATAGCTAATATGGCAAAAATTTAACCAGTACACGCTTCTAGGTTATGATAGTTTGGTATTTTTATGTTCTTTTAGTGCCCTAACATTTCCTAGCCATGTTTGCATGAAAAACCCTAAACGGGTTTTCATACAAAAATGGCTAGCTGGCACCTTTTGAAATGGCTGGCTGGAGTCTTCCGAAAAATTACCACTGCATATTTACGAAAACCGGTTTTTGTAGATTTCCTATCGAGATATAGGCTGCGTAGCTAAATTCAAGTTTTACCCTTGGTTTTGTTTCTACGTTCATCCCCAAGTCCCTGGTAGGCTACTAGCCTAAACATGGCACCTATTTTGCATGTAAACCGGTAGTTAGCGAACCACAGGGATGAGTAGTATAGTCTTCAGTGTTATCCTAAGACTACCAGCCTACTGCTCTCCACCTTAGTTTGGCAATTACCTGTTTATGTGCAAAGTAGGGTCTGTGTTTAACCCTTAAGGGACAGGCTAATTATATATCGTGCAACCCCTCAGACCAGGCAAACTTTTAAGGTCTGCCGATTTAAAAAAAAAAAAAATGAAGGAAAGCGGAAGATATGCATATGCATGTGGTGTAAGAAAAAAAATTCTAACAGATTTTCCCTACCTTCCACAGGAAATTGAAAGTGACTATTAACAACCCTGTGTGGGGCCTCTTTTACAAAACAAGTTATACATGTTTTTTCTAATTTTATTTTGTAAAATTATAATAACAGCTCATACAATGTAACATAACTAAAATCAGTAACAAATTCTTAGTATATTTGTTGTAAAATATTTGTGTAAATTTACTGGGATCAGGATATGCAGTAACTTTTTAGGAGGTATACATGTCTTTTCTAATATATCTTTTCTTTGCAAAATTACAATTATAACTGACATCATATCTTAAAAGAAATGCATTAAAACCAACAGCAATCCCTGGGTATATTTACGAGCAAATAAAGAAAAAGACATCATGGGAGAGAGAGGAGCAAGACATCCCCCCATCAAGTCAAGAACAATACTGACCTCCCCTAGATGCCCACTGATTGAGCCGAGATGAATTCTTAAGTTTCCAAGATTCATTTATAGGCCTTTGAAGTGATAGAAACTTCCCCGCTCAATACAGCCAAATCGTATGGCGTGTAATATTAATACTCCTCGGAGGGGCTCTGTCCACCACCCAAAACCTGTTTTAGATCCCCTCTTGAGGGGATCCATCCACTGAGGGTTAGTAACAGCCCCTTTGGAATGAACCTAAAAAACTTGAGAAAAAGAAGAGAATATCATAATAACGTGAACAAAAGGCCGTAAATATTCCGGTCAGCAACTGGCAGGAACTAGACCATGGTAATAGTCTTCAGAATTACCTATTTCTTTTGTTTATGTTTTTACGTTTATCTCCAGGGGGCTGGTGCTAAACACAGGATAAACTTAGCCTAGCCTATACTAGGTGGTAAAATTGAAGCCCTGTAGCTCAGCAACTACTGGTTTTTGGGCAAAACGGGTGCAGCGTTTAGGCTAGTACCATTCCCTTAGGGATGAATGTAGGAACGTGGGCGAAAGGTGATAAATATCATAAACAGCAACAAATGATTAACATAAAATACAGTAAATAGCTCAGTCGGTGACTAGGCCAGCGGGAATGAGGCCCGTGGTAGTAGTCTGCAATTTTGCTGAATAGGTTACATGTGTGTGTCATTTAGCAGAACCTTTAGTATCAGTGCAGTTGAGATCTACAACATGAGCTGGGGTTTAGCAGACGTTGGGGGTGGCGGGAAATTGCATAATTGTCTACTATAGTGTACTTCGAGACATTAAAGAATTATGGCAAAAATGCTGTATTTGTGTCGTCGCTGGAGAGGTTAAGTGAGGAAGGAAAAGGCAAATTATGCTAGCCTAGGCTAGATATCATGATGAACAGTTTTTTGATTGCAGAAAGGTGAGATAGAGCAGTATCATAATCAGTGGCGGGGCCTATGAACAAAGGTCCTGTTATGCAGGGATAAGTAATATATTCTATAAAATTTTACTGTAAACAAATATCATATCTTGGACTTGAAAATATTTTCATGTTTTAATGTGTTTTGAAAATTTCTGACACTAGTTTCATTAATTGTAAAGCTTTACTTTAACACCAGTACTGCACTCCTTGCATGAGTACAGTTTTCTGTACCAACCCCATTGGAAGGACTGTTAAAATTAAAAAGATAGTTAATATCTCTTGACAGTAACTTTCTGATAGATTTGAGCTTGATTTTTATACTAATCATGTTAAGAAAGATGTAGATCACAGCATAAAAACCATTACCAAACAACAGTTGAAGGAAAATCATGCCAAATATTCTTGGATAATTCAAAGGTCATGAATAGTTTATTATTTGGGAAAGCCAGGGGTCATATCTTAGAATATTTTAGAATGGATACTGCTCGGTAATGTTATGTAAGTGAAATTTTTCTGGTCATTTATCTTATGTTTTATGCATTTCTGGCCATTATTGTATGTACAAACCACTCATTTTTGTGCTTCCTCAACCCTCGGTATTATGACAGTTATTTTTCGAATGGGAGGCCAAAATAAAGTGAATTGCACCGACAGGAATGGTCTAAGATGCTCAGGTTATAAAGTAAGCAGATGGAACAATACATGGATCATGTTTGCAATGAGTGTCAACCATAAAATACATTACTAAGGACAAATCACTCACAAGGCTAATTATAGGGAAGAATCATAACCAAACACAACCAAGGGCATTTCTTCCTTACCTGGCCAGGTTCCTCCCACCTAACCTGAGTATAAGTCATAGAGTAAAATTGCCTGCAGGGATGCATCCCAACCATACTTGGGGTGCTGTTTCCTTTGCATCGTAACTAGAGCACCATGGACTATAAAAGGGAAATACAGAAACTCAAGGCAACCAAGCATGGATGGTTGTAAGTGGCAAGGTGCCACTTCCCTTCCCCCTCTTAGCATTGCCTATAGTATTTGTTCCTATGAGTATACAAACCTTCATTCCTATTCGGATATACCCAGGGAGCAGTCAGGGCTGGTTGAAGCTTAGAAACTAGGTATCAAAATGTGGGAGCCTAACGTTAGCAGTTGTGGGTAACTGCCCATGTACACACAGTATGCATGTCACCAGTTTCTTTTTGACCAGCACTGCAAGTACAAGTAGACGTATTTGGCTCTCTTTATGGTTGTGTTTGAGCGAGATTTATTGATTTGTGTTCCCAGCCCATCTGTGTATGGTGGGCCTGATGGTACCTGAGAATTCTGCATCCTTAGTGCACATATCCAGGTTGTGATTATGTGAGAGGTTTATGGCAGTGTCTGCCACTTGCCCTTACACTTTGTGTTCAGCTTGCAGAGGAGGCCAAGAATGTTCAGTGCCTCCTTGCCTCCCTCCCAGTGAGAGAGAAGTGGTTTAAGAAGGCGGCAAGCAAAGAGGATACCATTTGTGTCTTTAGAAGGCAATATACCTCAAGTATCTCATCTTTACATTCCAGTGCTGGTTCCAACCACTATTCCTCCAATTCTTGTTTGAGAAGGGGATTCCCCCATCTCAGTATCATTTCCTGTTGCAGAACGTGTGGCCTCAGTTGATGATCCCAGTAGGAGAGGCGATTTGCTTTCCCAGCCAGGTCACCGCTTGATTTTACTCGCTGCTCATTAAAGAAGAGATTTTTGGAAACAACAGGTCATAATGAAAATGATAAGAAAAAGTACCACTGGTTCCGTGTTGTTTATGTGGACTTCCTGTTTTGACAGGGAATTTCCACCATGACTTACAGTGCCTCTACCAGGGGAATTAGTATATGCTTGTTTTGCATAGCAACAGAATCCCTGTACAGGGAACTGTTGGAATACTATAGGCAATATCACTGCTCAGCGCCTGAGATTTTGTATTCCTTTGCGTTGCATTGCTGTACAATGCCATCTGCCAATGCCTTACATTTTTATTTTCCCTATGTTAATATTCACTTTTTTTTTATAATAATAATAATAATAATAATAATAAGGGCTTTTGGGTCTTTGGAAGTTTGCATGCAAATAAATTGCCTTAGTTTTTGTCCCATATGATTGTGTGGGGATATCAGGTTAATATATAATAATAATAAACAGGCCATTTTGGTTGTTTGTGGTGCTTTTTTTTTTTAAGAGGAAAAAAGTGTTAGCAGCTTTTGAAATTATATACTTTAGATAAGGCAAGATGGAGGTGAGGGTTGAATAGATGAAACATAGTCCAGCCTTGCCAATTTATATTGTATCTTAGTCATTTTTTTTTTAAACAGGTTTTAATTTAATGCTCTTTGTAATTTTAATGAACCACTGGGTAACTAGCTACTAAAACTCTTGAAGAGAAGTAATGTGCTATATATGTGTGCAACAGTACTTGAATGGTCTGTGTCGATGGACGAGTAAATAAATATGAAAGCTTGATGTTTAGTATGTATTTACTCTACCAGCTCTTTGATTTTGTTACCATTTGTGCAGTGTGTTTCTGGAGAATGCTTGGTCTTGTTTGAAATTATTTTGGGCAGAATCTTTCACTGGGAATGACTTTTTGTCTTGGACTGTAGCCTGTTATTAAAGTGACAGGTGCGTGTGTCAACTTTTGGTATATTTTTTGTATATAAAGATGAATACAGATTCTTATGAATTTACACTGAGTAAGGTTACAGGATTAAAATGATGCTCAGGCAATTTTATTGTACTGCAGTTGTAGACTGTTTTTTATTCGTTGTTAATGTGATTTTTTCAGAATGGTCCAGCTGAGAAACTGGATTTGTCTTTTAACTTTGTATGGTTTACGTGATTTCAATACAAAACCAGTTCCTACTTGAATAGCTAAATGTTCTACTATCACTTTATGTAGCATGAAAAACTGTAAAGTTGAAAAAAAAAGATTTCCAAAGGAATAGTTTCCCTTCTTCCTTTAGGGCATAATCTGTGTGTTTATTTTGCACGTAAATTTCTGTATAATGAGAATGGTTTTTACGTTGTTAAAATGACAGTGGACACTCAAGCCTTGGTTTCTTGTAGAAATAGGTCATTGTCAGTTGGAGTGAATATGTGGCATTTCTATTGCATGTCACAGTGTAGTATGTGTCACAGATAACACTAAACCTCTGGTACTCATTAATGAAACTGCATTAATTTTCTTTGTTTATCGCTAAACTTTCAAAGGCTTAGATTGTCATTGGAGGCGGGGTGCCACATTTTGAATAAATATAGAGCAAAGTCGTCAGTAGAGATTGTTGTCATTATATGTTATAATTGAAATTGAAGTTGTTGTTCTCTAGTGATAAAAGCTTAATTTTTTATCTGTTTGTTTTTGAGTATGGCAACAGTTATGAAGACTATATTTAGGAATATACATTCACAACAGAGTCTAAAACCACAAAAAGCAGATTAAAACAAGATTAGTGAACCTAACATCTCCATGTCAAGAACAGCGAACTCTATGATCCCCATGTAAAGAATGGCCAACCCTTTCTGGTCCAAACTCCAATTCCATATTAGGTATAGTGGTTCATCTACACTGCTTCGCCGTGTTTAGTACTAGCCCCTGGTGCGTCAAATGTATTTTGCCTTGTTTAATACTAGTCCCTGGGGGATCAGATGTCTGGTACCAAAGTGTTCATATCTAGAACAGCGAACCCTATTATTCCCATGTAAAGAATAACGAACCTAGTAATCTTCTTGTAAACAAGGGCGAACCCTGCTGCGAGTGGGTTCGCTGATCTTGACATGATCCTAAAACTTACTTTTAAAAGTGACAGCAAAGTACTATATTTAAATTGTAAAATTTAGACAATTCACTTATCAAGATCAGGTCTCTCACTCACTCAGTGTGGATGAATGGGATGATACTGTTTATTATATCATTCGGAGTAAGTGTCAGAGCCGCGGTTTAACAGATGGAGTTTCACCTTGAGGCAAGCTACCTTGCTTCAGTCATAATTTTGAGCAATTTTGGATTGAAGAAACATTTTCAAGAAGCCTCAAGCTCATTGCTCGCTTAATGGGGCGCACCATCATCTTCAGTAACGTCCAGATATAAGCCGTTTTGCGCACAGTTCAAGAAAGAAGAGGAAAAGTGAAGTTGAAAATGCCACACCTGAGTTTTATTGCTGTTAGTAAACAGGTATTGTCAACATTTAACCTGTTTTTTCTGTGAAGTGATGCGTTGAATTCTTGTCGAGTGTTGTGGATTGTAGTGTAAGATTTCTTAGTGCTGTTAAAACAAAAGACATTATAGCATAAGAATCAGCACTGTTCTGTTTAAAGATTGTGGATGTCACATTTTTTACTGTAGGATATTTGGATCATGAGAATATGTGCTTATAGTCTTCCAATATTTAGAGTTACATGTTTTTGAAATATGGTGCGCAATTTAATAAGACTACTGTGTATGAAAGCAGACATCACGGTGTGTCCTGTTTTCAGCAACCCAGGGGGCCAGCCTTTTCAAGTCTGTTGTTAGTATCACTACGAATAAGGAAGCAGATCCTCTTAAGGGAGGGGATATGGAGGTATGTATCCCTTTTTGGTTTTGCTATCACTGTTTTAAGTGCGGGGTATCTGGGTTGTTTGAAAATCAGGATGCACAGTTACAGCTTTTGAGACAGTGTCTTTTAAGATCTAAACAAGTTCTTCATGAATGTAGATAAAGGTTAGTTGGATATAAATATACTGTATATATGTATTTTACATACATGAATGTATTTGTGTATGTATGTATATATATCATGTACTTATGTATGTACTTTCCCTGTATATACATTTTAAAAGATGTATATATACAACATTAGAGGAACTTGCATGTGTGTATATATATGGTATATATACAGCATTTGATGTGTATACAGTACCTCTTTTATATACACACAAATACACACACTAACGTATGCTATTGAGCATATACATAACAGAATGAATATACACTGTAATGCATACTGTATACATATACATGTTTAAATTATCTTGCATATACAGTATGTTTATATGCATGTATGTATTTTACATTAATCAAACCATTCTTGACAAGATGTGAACTGAGCATCATTGAGTTTTGAAAAGAATATGTATTTATTAGGGGGCCTTGAGTCAAGCATCCTTTTCTGATGCAATGTTTTTGACAGTATGTGTGGGACATCCATTTAACTGAAACTAATTGAAAGTACCAGTAGAAAACAACCTGATATCCCATGCTTGTAAAACAGATATTGAATAAAGATATTTAAAAGAATTGTCTTATATATAACCTCTTCAGAATTATGTCTATGCATGTTTGTATAAATTTAAAGTTCACAGGGTAAAAATAGATGTACAGTGCAGTACTACTGTCCTTGTATTTCCACGTAATAAATCATGGAGTTTAATAGCAAATAGACTTCACATAGGATTTTTTTTTTTTTTTTTTTTTTTTTTTCCTCTCCATGTCATTGAATTGGGTGCAGAACTTTATGCTCATGTTATTTTATATTCATGTATTTTGAAATGAACTTGATAAAATTAGTTGCATGATGTATTATTTGCGAGACTTGAGATTGAACACTTTTGTCTTTCTTTTCAGGTATGCCATGGAAGAGTGGATGCTAGTTTTGGATGAGGATCAACTTTTGTAGCCAATTTTTTTTATCTGGCCAATTAGCCAGTTCACAAAGAAGAAAAAATGGAGCAAGCACAAAATACCACTAGTATGGTGTGGTATAACTACACACCAGTTGATGGCCTTATTACGACAACTAATGCTCCCGTGCAAGTAGAGTTGGGAACAGTTGACATAGCAAGACAAATTAACCAGCAAGTGTCCTTGCAGTATGGTAATCTCCAAGCAGTTCCTGCCCAACCTCAACAGATCATTGTTAGCCATCATCCCCAACAACCCCCAGCAGTTGCTACACCGGAGCCTGCTGTAACACCCAAGCCACCCAAAGCTCGTAAAGCACCCACGAATGGTGAGCGTGTACCTTGTCCAGAGTGTGGCAAAACATTTTCTTGTAATGCCAACCTACGTGATCATGTGAGACTGCATACGGGAGAAAGGCCTTTTATATGTAGCGAGTGCGGAATGACATTTGCTCAGCGTTCCAACTGGAGACTACATAAAAGGGTGCACACTGGAGAACGACCTTATATGTGTGGGATATGTGGCAAAACATTTTCTCGTAGCTCCCACTTACCTGGTCACATGAGAATTCATACGGGAGAGCGACCTTACTCCTGTGAGTTATGTGAACATGCATTTGCCTCTCACCAAGCTCTTAAAAATCACTCCCGCACCCACACAGGGGAGAAACCCTTTGTATGTGAATATTGTCAGACAGCCTTTACTCATAGTTCATCATTATCTTCCCACAAGAAAAGATGTACTGGAGAGAAAAGGAAAAGGGGCAGACCCAAAGGTAGTGGCCGGAAAATGTGTAAGAAAAAACCGTCTGGCAGACCGAGGGGTAGGCCAAGGAAGAAGGGCAGGTACTTGAATCGCAGGAAAAGAAAACCTGTTCGTACTTCTGAAGATGACGACTCCTGTAAGAAGGATTTGCCCATAAAGAGTGAACTACTTTCAGTTGACGAAGAAAGTGAAAACCAAGTAGACATTGTCCAGGCTAAGGAAGAAATTGAAGACATACCCACAGTAGAGGTAGATCCTGACACAATACAGATTGATGGAACTGATCCGTTAGACACACATTCAGAAACTGAAAACATGATTGCGCATGCACAGGAGTCCATAAGTGTTTCGGAAGGACATACAATTCATCATATTGTGCCAGTGGAAGAAGTGGTTACAGTTGCAGCTGCTGCAGCTGGCCTAGACGATACCAGCAGTTTGCATCAAGAAGCTGCTGTTGCGATGGCTGCTTTGCACGAAGGAGCTGCTTTAAATTTAGCTCATCACCAGTTGCCTACAGAAACTTATGTTGAAAGGGACACTTCTCACACAATGTGGTATCCAAAGCAACACTATTAATGTAATCTTGATTTCATCCTTTTTTGGCATATTGTGTTTTTCACTGACCTGCAATTGTTGGTACTCAATTTAGGACGCAAAGAGATGATGATTCCTTACTTTGAGGAGACTATTTCTTAGTATCAATTGCCATGCCCCATTTGGGTATTTAAAATGTTGGTTGTTGATGAGAAGGAAGATACATTTTGTTGCTGTCACTTTCAAAGTGGGATTTTACTGTATGTTTGATTATTTTTATACTATACTAATAGCTGCTTGTATAAGGAAGTTTCACAATGCTATGATAACTTGGAGACTGTGTAGAGTTGTTGAATTTTATAGAACTTTATATTATGTATATTTTTTGCGATGGTGAAGATGTAAATGTGTTTATAGGAAAATCATTGCTGTAGATATATATACATTGTGGAACTTATGCTCACTTAATTTAGTTTAAGGTACCATTCTAGAATGTCTTCATTTACTTCAGTTTCTTTTGCAAAATTGCAATAATTTCAGTCCATCTTTATCATATGTATTTAACAAACTTGAAAGGGAATTACTTTATGATAATTGTTTTACCTTCCAGTATCTATTATGATTATGTAAAATGCTCTCATCTTGTAATGAGTTGGTATTTTAAAGATGGTATGTATAGATTCTTGAATTTGGGTTTTGCCAATTGAAAGTTTTAACAGCATATTTTTTCAAGCTGAAACAGGTAAATTTTTAAGTTTAAAAAGAAATTCAAAAGCAGATTTCTGTAGTTCTGCAGTCACAGTGAATTTAGTTACATTTAGGTCTTATTTCATTTATACTGTATCTTTATCAATTACATTCTGAGTCTTTTTATAAATGTTATATTATTACATTTCCTTTGTTACATAGGGTGTTTGGAATTTAAGTCTGGTATAGAGTACAGTATTGAGTGCCTCAGATAGCTATTAAAATTTCTTTCTGAAGGTGTGTTTTTCGAGCTGTCGGTGTGCTTGGATGCAACATTGGCTACATAATTAGTTTGTTGGCAAAGGAGCATATCCATAACATTTTTACAGCCAGTATTTCTCTCTCTCTCTCTCTCTCTCTCTCTCTCTCTCTCTCTCTCTCTCTCTCTCTCTAGTTCTTTGTTGGGCGAGTTGGTAGAGTTGAGGGCTAGCACTCGCTAGGCCCGAGTTCGAGTCTCCGGCCGGCTATTGAAGAATTAGAGGAATTTATTTCTGGTGATAGAAATTCATTTCTCGCTATAATGTGGTTCGGATTCCACAATAAGCTGTAGGTCCCGTTGCTGAGTAACCAATTGGTTCTTAGCCACGTAAAATAAGTTTAATCCTTCGGGCCAGCCGTAGGAGAGCCGTTAATCAGCTCAGTGGTCTGGTAAAACTAAGGTATACTTATTTCTCTCTCTCTCTCTCTCTCTCTCTCTCTATGTAAACCTCAACCCTTTGAGATTCCGTAGTGTCCTGCAAATTTCATCTTTCATGATTCTGATGACTTGACAAATAGTTGGATATTGCTTATCAGTGGGATATCTGGAGATTTGTGGGATGTTTTAATTGAATCTTCCTTGCTAGTATGAGCTGTACACAGAGAATTACTGAACCACCCCAAAATAAAAAAAAAAAAATAAAAATTACAGTTGCTTTTTGTTATTTTTGGTCTCATTTGCACAGTACAGTATACAGTATATATCATTGGAAAGGAAATTTACCGTAATTTTTTTATGGTTCAAAAAGTATTTGTAAACCTTAAGGCTATTCTGCTTGTCTGTTATGAAAAGTGAAGTAATATCTGTTCTCTATAAACATCGTTTTTCGTTTTGAATATATAATACAATAAAAAGCACAATTATTTGGCTTTAAAATAAGACCTAAACCAGCATTCTGTCATGAAAAGGAAATTACAGCAAGCTAAAAAAAAATTGTAAGCTCATAAGTGGTAAGCCAGAATGGAAAATGTCTTGTAGTTGAGTTATGGACCTCCAAAAATCTCAAAGGGTTAAGCATTAGATTCTAATGAATATGCATTGCATTCCCATGTGCTTTCATACTGTATAGTGACTAATGTGTTTGTACTTTAGCTTTGTGTAGCTTGTAATTACTGAATATACAGAAGGTCGTTTTACATTCAGAAAGGATCAGTCAGGGTCATCTAGTGCTTGTTTTGTTGTTTCAATGTTTCTTTTTTTTAACAACTTGAGTAATTGGAAGAATGGCATTTGTACTGAACTAGGCATCCAGTTATGAACCTTTGTCATTTCATAGAAGATGATTGAAATCTAGCTCAAGTTGATGCTGATTCACATAGCATATAGTCAGTAGGTATGACTTTGGTGTTCAGCCTGTATGACAAGACCAAGGTAATATATTGTGGAAAGTATTGAAAATTTTCTATTAATTCAGCTAAAGTGTTGAACAGAGTGTTTGAGATCGGAAACAGCGAACAAATTTTGCAAAGCAAGTTTATATTTAATTTCCGTCATACTTAAGCTGATCATTCGTAGATGTTTGAGAGGTGTTTACCACTAGTCGGTAGTAAGCCGTAATTACATTTATTAAAAATTTGTTTCGACTCGACTAAACAACTTTTTTATGAACTATATTAGTGTACACGCTAAACTAAGTTTGCTACATTTTCGCACACTGCTGCCTGAAGTTAATCATTTAGAATTGAAGCAAATATATAATATAAAATAATCCTATAAGCTTAGGTCTATGCAAACCAAAATGATTATAAAATATTGCATAATGTCATTATACTTTGCTGCTTGATAATAAAGTGCCATTAAAGAATGACAAAAATAGCTATAATTGATGTGACCGGTACAGTACATAAAGGATGTTGACAATGCATGTTAATATTTTCAAAATTTTATTCTTTGCAAGGGTTGGGATTTATGTAGTGTGCAGTACTAGTTCAAGATTTATTTACTGTACACAGATGCACACATATAGTACATTACTGAACTTCATTTTTTCTACTTTATGATGAAATCCTGCATTCCAGACTCCCTAAACTGCTGTTAACATTCCAGATTGGGGTGTGGTTTTTAAAAATCATTGGTCTTCGTTTTGCATGGAAGCTGTTTGTAATTATCACATGGAAATTATTAATAAAAAAGACAAATCCTTAGAGCCAGCCCTTTGAGAGGCACATAAATTGGTTCATTTGTCTTAATAAAAATCACTTGGATAAACTTTTTGGGCCAGGCCTGTAACAGTTTAGTATTTTAACTCGTTGATCCAGTTAAATTACATTTTGAAAATAAGTCTGTAATTGCAGATATATATTTTTTATTTTGTGCCATTATTTTGAATTTAAAGTATGAATGTACTCATTTAAACACTGCCTATTGTAACATTACGACCTCCAGTAAAATTTTAGATATTTTAACACAATCTACTATCAATGATGCAATCAAACTAGTTTTTGAAAATTATGAAAAATATTAACATTCTTTTAGGATGAGGCTAAAACAAGATCATTTTCTTATTTGTAAATCTTAGTATATTGGTAAAAATGCACATAAAATCCTCAACCTTCACAATAACTACCGATGACAAGGATTTTAAGTATAATTTTAGCAATATGCTAAGATTTACACACAAAATGGCCTATTTTATCCTCAAACTAGTTCTTATTTTTAAACAGTATTGTTATTGGAGTGGATTTTTTTGGGTGTGCTATCTCTAGTGGTAGGACCATTGGCGTTGCATCTTGGTTAACCACAGTAATTGTAAGATATAATCTATTAATGCTCCATAATCGAATTGAGCAGGTTTGGCTTGCTCATGCTAATTATGTTGCTGCCATTCTATTTTTCATGGTAAGGAATTGACTTTGGGTCACTGGTAGAGGTGAACTTCCTGAATTGTTAATGGTCTACGACTTTTTGGGAATACTTTTTTCCCCTCCTATATATTTTTTTTTTTTTTTTTTTTTTTTTTTTTTTTTTGTGGCAAAGTCCAGTTATCTTAGACCCAGGATGTCCCCACAGTGCATACAGGGGCTTTTGCAAAGAATCTAGGAAACATTTTATAACTGTCTTTCCAGGTTTGAGAAAAGTCAGTAAATCCCCTGGGAGTCATGTGAAGCAACAGTTTAAAAAACTTTGGTAGTTTGTAGGTTCTGTTCTAATTGTGTATCTAAAGTATTTTATGTTAAGTCTGAGGACCATTGGAGCACACGTTGTAGAGAGAGAGTTTCATGCTGTAGAAGATGGCCCAGAATAGCACTGCAGAGTGGTATCACTCTGATCAAGTCATATTTTCTGGAAGAAAGTGTGGTTTTGGGTAGGGTTTCTGCTAAATGTGTTTTGCATTCAGGTTGAACACCCACAAGGGATAGATGTACACTCCTCACCTCCTTATGTGAAAAGATCAATAATCTTTAATTACATGTAATGAAGAAGAGATCAGTGATGCATTCCTACCACAGACAGATTTTAACCTTTGAAGTTTAGGATTTCTTGACTATGTAGCATGAAATCCATCGATACTATGCAGTTCATCCCTAGACAATTGGATCCATGCTGATCTTTGCCATATTGTAATGTTTGTATCCACGACTGTGTGACATTGAGGAATGTGGAAAAGCAGTTTGGAATCTAAAGTTTATACTATTCAGGAGTGACCCTTCATCATTGTATTGTGACCCACATCAAAGTTGGGGCTTCTATGTCTCCAAAGTCTCCAAAGTTTGAGCCTGTCAGTGCTTGTCAATTACTGTAAACATTAGTAGGCTGGTCTTCGTTATTGGAAGACACACCTGGTGTGACAGTTCATCTATCACAGTGGAGAAGGTAGGGATGCTGTGGAGAAACCTCTTGAAGATGAGACTGCTGCTCTCAGGTAACCAACCAAATCCATATCTTGCACCTTTAACTGATTGATGCTCATCTTGCCTCATCGCTTGCCCAAACTATCCCTTTTTCTTCCTAGTGGACTTTTAACTTCTGCTCTGAGCTTAAGAACAGCACATCATGTCCCTAGGGTCAGAACTTGCTTTGTCAGCTCTTTTGTAACTTACTCTCCTTTATAATGGGCTGGGTACACAAGCACATTCAAGTCATGTCCCAAGGGTCAGAACTTTCTTTCTCAGCCCTTTTGTAAAGTACTCTCCTGTTTTATGGGGTGGGTACACAAGCACATTCAGGTAATGTCCCTGGGATCAGAACTTGCCCTCTCGGCTCTTTTGTAATGTTTTCTTTATTATAGGATGGGTACACAAGCACATTCAAGTAATGTCCATAGGGTCAGACCTTGCTTTTCTCACCTCTTTCATAAAATTGTTTTATGTGATGGGTACACAAGCACATTCAAAGCTAGTTTGTGAGCAATGTTATCAGTAGTAATGGTTGAAATATTTATTTTGCAGTGAAGAAAATGCTTCTGTTTAGGTACTGGACAGTTTTGTATGGTTGCTGGCAAGCGTAACACACCAGTTTTGAGATGTTAGGAAATAGGTGTCAGTAGAAGTGGAGTTCCCTCTGTACATAGTTTTTGGAAATTGGCTAAATAGAATATTGTTTGGTGTTGGTTTAACAGGTTTAAGAACCATAGAGACTACAGAAATCCAGACTGGACATGCACAATCTCATGGTGGAAAAACAAAAGATCTGAAGTGTGTGACACTGATTACCATCATCATTGCGAAGATAGGTCTTGCATATACTGTAATATATACTTTTGTGGCAGCTCTATATGTGTTTGAGGTGCCGTGGAAAAGAAAGCATTGGGGTAGATGATGCTGGGTATTGTCAGTTAAGATTTTTCAAGCACTTGAAATGGGAGCCTGTTCAAATCAGTAAAGTTACTTGCGCTGAAGTTCGCACTTTTCTCTGACTACATGCTTGTTGGTACACTTTCAAGGATGGCTGCAACTTCATTAGGAGAAGTATATATTTACAACAAAAATAGCAACATCTGGACACTGCTGTGTCATTTTCATGACTGACAACAACGTTGTAGGTAAAGTTAAGCAAGAACATTCCCAAATACAGTACTGTGGAACACCCGAGATTTCAATAGACCTAGGCTGGTGGACCCCAAAGGCAGTAATCATTTTCTGACCACTTTGAAGAAGCGCAGTTAAAGACCATAGGCTTGCTGAAAATATTCAAGGCACAAACTTTTTATACAAAGTAAATTTGAACATGTTCAAACTTGGCCATTATGAAGGTTTAATTCTCTTGTAGGCATACAATAAGATGGCATTTTTGCTTCCCATCACCACCTGTCTTCCAGCTTATGTGGACCAGGGAATCAACCTCTGTCCCTGTAGGGGAGTAGTGCTGTCAGTGCACCTCAGGCAGTCCACTGTAGGCTTTACTTCAGGTTCTTTGCAACATCCCTTTGGCCCCTAGCTGGAACCCCTTTCATTCTTTTTGTTGTACCTCCATTCATATTCTGTTTCTTCCATCTTACTTTCCACCATACTTAACGTTTCTCCACCTTCTCTTAACAATTGATTCATAGTGTAATCACAAGGTTTTTCTCGTGTTACACCTTTCAATCCTTTTTATTGTCAATTTCCCTTTGCTGAATGAATGACCTCATAGGTCCCAGTGCTTGGCCTTTGGCCTAAATTCTATATTCTGTTCTATTTAACCCCCCCCCCCATTGATGGACTTCAGTCTGCAGCATATGATGAGAGTTTGATTTAGTTTCTGTATGCTGCTTCTGAAAGGAAGAAGTATTGAAGGAACTTGAACATCAATGATATGATGTAACAGTTCTTTGCTGTAAACTCTTGAAGATGCAAGTATCTTGGAAAACTTCATATGACTGAGGATGTGATTTATACTTTCCAAGAAGCAGCAGTAATGAATACATCAGCATCATGGGATATCAAGGACGTTTTGCTGAATGAAGTTATGAATTAAGAAAGTGTTATCAGGAGACAGTGTTTGCAAAGGAAAATGCAGAAATTTTTTTTGTACCTTTCTCCAGGCTGCGATTCAGTGGTTTTATATCTGTTTGCATATTTTATGGTACATGTCTATAAAAACTTGCTGTCACCCAGACAGGCAACGTAGACTGGGAGCATCTTCTCTTTTTTTTTTCCTTTTAAGCTATAACTTTAAGGAGTATTTCATATTGGTTCAAGTCTCATCCATGGACACACTAGCTGCTTTTTTGTAGAGAATTACGTGATACCAGTAGAAATGCCACAGCCTCCTGTGAAAAGGTTTTTAATGTGTGATGCCCAGTTTCTGCAAAAATCCCCTGTGCTATGTTTATGTCAACATCACATGCAGGGACTTGCATACTACAAAGCTTCCAGCACTCGGCAGCACGTTGTCATACAAGGTCAGGGTTAAATATACAGTTTTGCATCTTTTAAAAGTCTCAGACAGGTGCAACATCCCATGCGGCATTCAGTTTGCCTGATATGTCAAACTTCAGATCTACATTAAGCTCTTTAAAATTATTCTCTACCTCCACATATTTCTAGGTCAGACTTTCTCACTAGTTAAACTTGAAGTATAATCACACTTAAGCTGGGCGCTTATTGTGTGCGGTGGTGAAGAGTGTTTGAGGTGTTGTGCTAATACAGTATACATTTTTGCAAAGTAATCACAGATGATACTTTAGATATAAGATGGTAATTTTGTTTTATTTTGTTGATTATCTGATTATCAGAAGACATTCTTGACAGGTGATTGGAGGTTATTAGCAAGGACAAATTTTAGATCACCCAAGGGATTTCAGTGAAAATTGAAGAATGTCTCTATGGAATATGACTTGAGTTGCAAGGCATTGCACAAGGATAATAAAGGATTGTGTTTCTATGGAAATCACAGATGACATAATAGTATGTATGAATTTGGTTATCAAATGAAGAGATTGATTCAGTTAAATAGCTTATTCTTTGCAGTTTACTTTCCTGCACTGGGCTGCCTTCCCTATTTGGGCTCAAGGGTTAAAATTGAAATTCAGAAATGTGAAGTACTGAACTGTTATTCAGATAAGCATCAGGTACATTATTTGCATAATGTACAAATCATCAGGTCTAGGTCTCCATCTGTGCCCTCATCCTCCTGATTTTCAGGATCTTGCCACTACCTTGACATTTGCCACTTTCTTACTCACTTTCTTCATCACATATCCAAGCCATATCAGTCTTTGAGATATCAAGTCTGGTGTCCAGATGCTGTACATAAACACATCTCTCATTTATACGATTTACCAATCACACCCTGGCTTTGAATCGAAGCATTCTTCAAAATCTCCCTCATTCTCTTTGTCAGGCTTGAATCTTACATTGTAAACTAACCATTTACCATTGGGATATTTTTATTTATCAGCTGCTGCTGCTGTTACTAAAACTTCCTCACAGACCCTCACCTTCCAGGTACTAATACATAACATCTATTCAGACCATCTCTAAATTTGGATATGGTGTTCCACAAGGAATTGCTCTGAGTTAGAACATTACTATAGTCTGTTTTTTTCCATCTGTCCACCCGCCTGTGGTGCTCGCACATGGTAACACTGTGTCCCGGGCTTTAAATAGTTACACTGTGTGTAAGTTTTAGGTAAATAAAAGGATATTTACCGTACATTTGCAACTGAAAAGTGTTTTAATGATTTACTGTATGAGAATTACGCTGTTAATATTCGAAATAGGATATTGTTATTATTGTTGAATGTAAGCTGCCTTTTCGGGCTGGTGAATGGAACAGCCAGACGCAGTGGCAGGAAAATTGCTTCTCTCGCAGTTCACTACGGCAAGATGTCAATTTTATTGGATCACACCTACTCTGCTACTAAGCTACATGTTACTTCATATCGTATCTGGCTAAAACACACTTTATAAAAATTAAAAGTATATACTGATATACTTACGTGTAATGAAGTAACACGTAGCTTAGTAGCAGAGTAGGTGTGGTCCAATAAAATTGACGTCTTGCCGTAGTGAACTGCGAGAGAAGCAATTTTCCTGCCACTGCGTCTGGCTGTTCCATTCGCCACCCCGAAAAGGCAGCTTACATTCAACAATAATAACAATATCCTGTTTCAAATATTAACGGTGTAATTCGCATACAGTAAATTATTAAAACACTTTTCAGTTGCAAATGCCCAGATAACCTTTTATTTACCTAAAACTTACACCCAGCATAACTATTTAAAGCCTGGGACGCAGTGTTACCATGCGCGAGCCCCACAGGCAGGTGGACAGATGGAAAAAAACAGACTGTAGTTGGAAGCAACATTACAAATCAGATACCAAGCATGGTCTATATAGGGATGGCTGCTGTACTTTGCTCGAAACTTTCTACTTAGCCAGTGCTGTGACAATGATAGTTGTCCATGCTTCTCTAGTAAATTTCCAATTTTAAATCTTTAAAACAAAGGCAGTCATGATGTATGAAGATAGAAAGAATTATGATTTTGACCAAAAAATGGGAAACAGTAACACATGAACTGGGAGGAACAAACTGCATACATGAAAGGCTGAAATAAAAAACATGTTCAACCTTCCATATATTTTGGGTTATGGAAGCCAAATGCTTGGGTTAGTATCAAATAAAGCACTAAAGGTTGGATTTAGTTCATATGGAGGGCTCAGAATCTGCTTGTTATGGAAATCCTCTTAAGTCCTCAAACTGAACAAGCTGCAAGTAGTAAGCCCCCCCACACACACACACACACACACACACACACACACACACACACACACACACACACACACACACACACACACACACACACACACTCTCTCTCTCTCTCTCTCTCTCTCTCTCTCTCTCTCTCTCTCTCTCTCTCTCTCTCTCTCTCATATGATATGAGTTCATAATTATTATAAACATTCCACCAGAGACATTTGTTTTTGAAATCCAGCAGGGCAAGTTTTCTTTCCCAAAACTGTATGAAGCCAGCAAGTTCAAGTCTTGGATCCCTGTACTACAAATAGGTATTAAAGGAAATGAAGATGATGATAGGTTAGTCAAAGCTGTAACTGTTGTGACAAGATTAAATACAATATAACTATTCTTGTTAGGTCAAGGTGGAAAGAATAGTCTTGGAGATGTGACATTCCAATGATTCCAGCTTTGACTCTCAAAAGTACAGTAGGTGATGTGATTTCAAGATTACAGAAGAGGAAGTGTAAAAGAAAGAGGTGGGGGGAGTGTAGCCTCCCCCATCATGAAAACTGCTTCATAGTCTTCAACAACTCGGCTAGTAATCAAAAGATCTACGTTTGCATGTATCTCTTATCAGCAGCAGAGCCAACTTTTCCCATTGACAGCCCATTAACTGTATTTCTCCAGAGTGATATATTAATAAAAAAAACATGGAGTAGGCCACATGTATACATGAGGGATGCCTTCTTTGCATAAGCTTGAATTAGAAGGTGATCACAAACCTCATCTTTGGTAGTAGCACATACCTGTACTGTACGGACAGCATATGTTTTTAATATAGATATACATTTTGTAATTATGAATTATTTTATTAACATTAGGCAGTACGCAAAAATATTTGGCCAAATAGAATAGCTGCTTCTGTACAATACTACAGTACCAAGAGCTCTCTCTCAAAAATGAAAAATTATACTGGGCTATTAACATCCTTTAACATTCTTGTTGAAAAAGGATGGTAATAATGAAGTTACAGCACTTTGGCAATGTCGAAGCAAAGTGAATAATGTAAAGGTTATTATGGAATGCATTAGGCTGCAATTGTCCGGAATGCTCAGCTTTGTCTGAACTTCGAACATGTCACTTTTGTGTGGTCTGAAACTCTCGTAAGTTTTTGTTCAGTCCACATTTATTTTTTCCTTTGTCTTTTCTCTTTAGTGGAGCATAAACTTTGTCATCATTGCTTTTGCACTTGGGGTCATATCCACTAAATTTTACAAGAGAGGAAAACTCAAAAGAGAAAAGAAAATACACTATTGGTACTGGGTGTATACTGAGCTACACACGTGTTTAATGAGAAGGTTAATTCATTGTCCAGGATGGCAACCAGGTGCTCAAAATTGGAATTCAAACACTGTCAGTTCAAGGAACTTTTATGAGACTTAAAATTTCCATTCATGTATAACCTACTTTGCTGGTGCACTATAGGCATTACTTAAGATTCCTTGCAGCATCTCCCGGCCCCAAGCTGCAACCCCTTTCGTTCCTTTTACTGTACCTCCAATCATAGTCTCTTTCCTCCATCTTACTTTCCACCCTCTCCTAACAATTGTTTCACTGTATTAAAACCTTTTTACTTTCAATTTCACTTTCAGCACTGAATGACCTCTTAGGTCCCAGCACTTGGTCTGTGGCCTTAATTTTATGTTCCATTCCATATTCCAACTGACTTCGTAAGTGATTCAAGACCACTTTTGTTATGGGCAAAAAATATGGCAATGATAATAAGCAAAGAAAAATGGAATTACAGTGTATAGAGAAATAAGATTACTCAAGCTACCTCCCGTCAGTTTTTGTTTATTCCAAATGAATAAACAATTGACAACCAGCATTTTCTAGGAAGCATTTCGGAACACTCTTGGCCTATAGTTCTGTCATTGTGTTGCCATAGAGAATACATTAACATAATTGAGCTGTTCCAGGGACAGGACTGTTAATTCTGTACACTTTTCAGTGTGGGATATTTCAGTACAATTGTCCTGCTTACATAAACATCAGGTTGAGTTTTATCAAAGGCAAGTTAATTTGTGTTTATTTATGAATTGTGTATGATAATAAACTCAGGTTATGATGTATTTATGAATTATACATGATAATAAACTCAGGTTATGACATTTGGTCTGTGTGATGGTTAATTATGAATATTTTTTGTATGTTAAATTGTAACTTACATATGAATGCAGATATTCAAGATAATTTTCTTGCCATGAAAACTTGTAACCACACTTAATAGCAAAATGAGTGTGTTATTATCCAGAAATTAGGACATTATTTAAGGGACTTAATATATATGAGTTAGCACATTTAGTTTTTGTCATGTTAGTCCTAGTGGAAAATGCTTAGAGGGAGGCCAAAAAGAGACAGGAGTTGTTGCACAGAAGTTGATTCCCAATTATAATTTGATCTAGAGTCAAGTTTCCTGTTAGCATTTTGTAGATTGAAGAGATTTGGCACCAGTTTATTACTTATATGTTGCTAAAATATATTTTTTTCTAACAGGTGCTGACAGTTATGGCATAAAATCAGGAAGAATACGAATGGGAGTGTCATAACTTGGGCCATTCATCATGGAGCATAATGTATCAACTGCAGGATCTGCAGTAACCCATGTTACTGGGGTTGGATCCATAGCGGGTGTGACTGGCGTCACTTCTGTACAAGGTGTTGGCAATGTGCAGCCTCTGAATACGGTGGGTAATGTAGCAAGTGTGGACTCTGTTGCTGGATTGCAGGGTGTTACTTGGTACAACTATTCTCCTGTGGGCCAGTTGATCACTGCAAGTGGCCCAGCTGTACAGGTGGAACTTGGCAGTCCAGACATTGCCCGTCAGTTCAACCAGCAAGTTCAGACGCAATATGGCAATATACAGCTTCAGGTACAAACTGTGCCACAGGTACCAATCACCAAGGCTCATGCTGTAATACCCGAGCAGAATATTATAGTTAAAAGTGATCCAGGTGTAATTGTGAAACAGCCAAAACCCCGAGTTCGACAGAGTGGGGGAGAACGTGTACCTTGTCCAGAGTGTGGCAAAACTGTTTCGTGTAACGCTACCCTTCGTGATCATATGCGTACTCATACTGGTGAAAGACCTTTTGTTTGTGGTGAATGTGGGCTTGCATTTGCACAGCGTTCAAACCTTCGTATGCACAAACGTTTACATACTGGTGAAAGGCCATATATGTGTGGGATATGTGGAAAAACATTTGCACGCTCTTCGCACTTGCCTGCGCACATGCGTACACACACTGGAGAAAGACCTTATGAATGTCATGAATGTAACCATGCCTTCATAACAGCTCAGCAGCTTAAAAATCATTTTAGGGTTCACACAGGAGAAAAACCTTGGAAATGTGACTTATGCGATGCAGCTTTCACTCACTCATCCTCTTTATCTACCCACAAGAAAAAGCATACAGGGCAGAAACCTCATCAGTGCGAGAAGTGTTCAAAAGCATTTTTCTTTAGAGCTGCTTTAGACAAACACATGAAAGTGCACTCCAGAGTTCGACCATTCAAATGTGACAATTGTGAGAAAGCATTCAAATACAAGGAAAGTTTAACTGTGCATAAAGAAAAATATTGTGGTAAAGAAGTATCTAAGAAACCAAGGGCTCCTCGCAAACCAGATGCCAAAAAGCCAGGTCCAAAACCAGGGAGTGGGAGAAAATACGTACAGAAAAGGAAAGGAAGGCCTAGGGGTAGGCCCCGTAAGAGAGGACGCTGGGGCAAGAGAGGTAGGCCTAGGAGGTATATTAAAGATGAGGAAGATGAGGAGGAGTTTGATGATGAATTTGAAGAGAAGGACAGTATTATCGATACTACTGAAGAAGTTCTCGATACAGAGCAGATTATTCCAGAGGCTACAATTGACCCTCTGAAAATAGAAAAGATTGGTGATGATATTGATTTTGAACACGAACAAAAGTTGGAGACACAGCATGATGAACTGCAGCAACATCATCATCAGATTCACGCTGATCACTTCCCCCATACAGCGCATGAAATTCATATTGAAGATGCCACAGCGTTAACAATCGTCTCTCCTGAAGAAGCTGAACAACAAGCAGCGGTTGTGGATGCTGCAGCAGCAGGGGGCGTTCAGTTAGTTACCTTGCATTCGGAAGTTCCCATTCAGATAGTGTCCCATGACCCCCAAGTTCAAGTCACCCATCAATTGATAACTCGTGATGGAGTGCAGATGTGGTACCCACGGCAGTATCAGTAATGTGTTGTAGATGGTAGCACACATTGACGTCTCGGCATTATGTAATGAAAATGAAATTAAATAATATTATTCATACCAATTTCATTTTAAGAATGCTGTAAGGCTTTAGAAATATACAATTTGTGTAAAAAGCTTCCTAGAAGTTTCTTTTGCCCTGTATAGTATTTTAAGACATGATATGTTGTATTTTTATATTTAGTGAGTAGGATAATATGCGAGACTTATTTGTGCCAAGTCAATGCCTTTATTTTATTAGATTAGGATGACGAGAGCATTAGTGCGTATAAAAATCTCGATAGTCTCATGGTATACTTGTATTTATGCCATAAAAGTTTTATACACCAGCAGCAGATTTTTGATATTTGATTATGTAGTGTGGTTGAGTTTTTATTAAATTCAAAGGGCATGGAAGGAAGATGATGTACATGTGCATTTTGATACATTAATGTTATGTTATAACAACAACATCGTGCATTACTCTGGTGCTTTACTCTGTTTTCTGCAAATCTCATTTTTATTCTAAGATTTTAGAACCAAATTTGTCACCTATGATTATATTGTACATGTTTATGATTAAGTTTGTATTATACGAGTGTTTGTAAAAGGTGATCACTGAATGTTTATTGCTCATAAAAAGGAAAATCTCAGCAAATGAATTCTAGGTCTTCAGTTATACCAATTCATTTCTTGTAATTTTTTTTCTAGTGGATGAACTATATCTTCAAGAAATGTTTTTAACTCTTTAAAATATAGGCCAGTCAGTTGTTAATGCAACCATATATAATCAAGCATGTCATGTCTTATATTTCATGCAGGATGTAACTTTTGAGGAATGGCTGTTAGGCATCAAATAAACACTGTTTACCTATGCCACTTAGGTTTTGAGTGTCCTTTGAAAGTGTCATTCATTGTTAAGGGGTCTTTTTATATATTTATTGACATAGACCTTGGCTATCAACAAACTAGTCACCAGGTAAATTCACTGACACTATTGAGGGTTATGTAAACTCTTACCCACAGTGGAATCTTGAACCAAAACAGCAAGTTGTTTGTTCTATAATGGACGTAGTTAATCATGAAATGAACTGTTAAAATTTGTAACAAGGTGCCACTGCTTTGAGATATTGTTTGCTCATAGTTGGTGAAATTTGCGAGAATTTTGTTGCTTTCAATGGATTTTTTCCTTGCTTGTTGGTTGAATTTATGCCTTTGAGAATATGGGGATCCCAAAGCTTGTCTGTGACAGAGGACACACTGACCAGTTATGGATATAATGCTTATCTTTTATCACCCATAGTAAGTTCATTTCCATGGGATCAAATTTGTTCTGACATCATTTCAAAGCTGTATATCTTTACATTTTTATAATATGTTCAAAATTTTTGGCAGATGTTTGGAATTTCAAAGGGTTAATTGTTGATAATAATGTAACTTGGAAAGTAATTGTATAATCTATGCCAGTGTGTCGCCCATTGACATTTAAACAGACATTTCAGTTTTACCCCTAAGTATCCTCTCAATAACCTCCACTGTTTACTGTTGGTAGTAAAACACAAAAATATTGAAGTAATTTTGACATGTACTTTTGGAAAAACATAAGGTATTTAAAGAAAATGAGAGGTCTCTTTCTGTTCTAATATGATCATAGATATGTCATAGCACAGCTTCTAAAAGATTTGCCTCAAGCTACCAAGTAGCATTTTATAAAATTCTGTCAGTTACTCTGCTGTGCTATAGTCTTCCTTATATAAAGTTGTGGATGGCCAAGCTAACTACAATACATAAGCCATTATTGTTTTGAAAGCGATACAGACTGAAGTGTGGAAACAAATGTTGGTTGACTGCATTTACTGTATACATATAAAGTATATACAAAATTACAATTATTTTATTTTGTGCTTAAAAGGTGAGATGACTGGGTAAATTAAAAACCATTGGTACACCCTGTTGTTGGCATCACATGGTGTGTTAATACCCTTTGTTGAGAGAGACCCTATATAGTAGACTCACTGTACATGCCTGGGTTGTGTTATTTGATGTAGCATGTAATTTTGAAAATGCATGTACACTATTCAGAACACCACTGGGAAATATACATGTATGTGATGCCCTTACATGTGTATACCCATGCAGTACAAACCCATTGTTCCCATGGGAATACAAACCATTGTAATTTATGTGATGATCTTCTAAAGCACAGGCTGGAATTGGTCATGGAAACATGTAACAAGGTAGTTAACTGGCAGTAGGTGGGGGGAAATGCCCCCTCGCCTACCAGCATCAAGCACTATTTTCAGCCACCATCGAGTGAGGATGTCTTGCTGTGCCCCTTCCAAGTGCCCTGTTGAAATGTCGTTCATTGTTTAGTGCATGTATGATGTTTCTGCCTTCAGTGTGCCTCACTTGGTACACCGCCCCATAGGGGGTTAGTGCCGTCAGTGCACCTCATGCAGTGCACTGTAGGCATTACTTAAGGTTCTTTGTAGTGTGCCTTCAGCCCCTAGCTGCAACACCTTTGTTCCTTTTACTGTACCTCTCATATTCACTTTCTTCCATCTTGCTTTCCACCCTCTGCTAACAGGTGATTCATAGTGCAACTGTGAGGTTTTTCTCCTGTTGCAACTTTCAAACCTTTTACTGTCCATTTCCACCTCAGTGTTGAATGACCTCATAGGTCCCAGTGTTTGGCTTTTGGCCTAAATTCTATATTCAATTCAACTTGGTACACCGTAGGCATTATTGGAGGGTGTTTGCAGCATCCCTCCAACCCCTAGCTGCATATACTTTTTAACCATATACTCTACCTCCATTCCCACTTCCCTTCTACGGTCTTGCTGCCCAACCTGTCTACTGTGTATTATTAATTACTACAAATATGGGTTTCTCCCAGCTTCACCTATAGATCATTGTACTTCGTCTCCTCCACCTTCTAGGTCTCTCTTTTTTTTATATCTTGCTGTCCAACTCCATTTTTTCACTGTTTTAATCAGTGGAAAGGCTGAAAGTGCCCCTGTGATGGTCTTTTTAGTCTAAATTTCTTGATTCATTTGTACATTCAATATTTCTGCATATGAGCATTTTATCTGGCCCTAGCAATAATGTGAAGGGAATCGGTACTCACTTATTTGTTCAGCAGCATTGCTTTTACAGAATGTACAATGATAAAGTGGATGTATCATCAGAATTACTGGAAAGGAATTAAAATATTCTCATGACCTAAATTCTATATTCTTCTTTCGACCTTATTAATCCCACCATATAGCAGGGTCGGCCGCTGGAGTCAACTTCCTCCATCTATTTCTATTCCTTGCATCTGCTTCCCCAAGTCCCACCTCACCCATATCCTGCCTCACCACATCCATCCATCTGATCTGCTGACGCCCCACACTCCTCCTCCCACACTGGCATGTTCTTAGCTCTCTTGACTGGTTCCACCTCCTCTCTTCTATTACATGACCATGGTATTCAGACTAGCTCTAACCTTCTCCTTTTACGTTACATATACCACATTCTTCTTATATCTTGACTCTCCCTCCTTTCCAGTAGTGATATTCCAGCAATCCATCTCACCATCCTTATCTCAAGGTTCTTTCCAACAGCCCCACACCTCTTTCCTCTAAGTGCCCAAGTTTCTGCCCCATATAACAGTAAGGCCTGATAATCAATCATAAATTCTTCATTTTGAGTGTAATGGCATTTTCTTGTCTAAAACAACCTAAAGTCTATATTCTATTCTCCCCTAACTCCAATGGATGTGTATCTCAAATCCCAAGCAGTTTTAGTAACAAACTTTATATTTGCTTAACTGCAAAATTTTATAAACTTTTTTTTCGTTAAAGCAAGCAACCATGCTTGCTCTGTTATGGTGGAACTGTACATTATAACTGAGTTTAGTTTTTATAAAAGAAAGCTTCAATAAGAGTAGGAATATTGGCATTAGGAAAATATGAAACTAAACCACGGTATTCAAAAGAAACACGAAATGTAGGGAGTGTACAGTAGGTACTTGGGTTCAAGTGACAACAAAACGAAGTTGAACATTTTCAGTAAGAGGCGTAATCTTAAAAAAAAAATAAATAAAAAAAAATGCTTGTACCATTAGAAGTGGGAACAAGGACAACTTCGGTAGATGAACTTAAGGAAGACAAATCATTGGTAACAGGGTATTTACAGACTTCAAGTAGAATCGCTTGAAAAGAAAAGTTGGGCTGCTAATGAACTTGTAGCTATTCCAATAATTGATATGAGATCGACCATCTTCAAGGGCAAAGCTTATGCTGATGGAAGTAGATATGAAGGTGACACCAGGATACCTAATATGTAAGAGCTAACAAAAATTTAGGAAAACAAGCCAAATAAGTTATCTGTAATGTTTAGCCCTCCAGGAAAGAGGAGGATGTGGCTGATGCATTAGCTGACAGAAACTATTATCTACAGTCAATCCCTTATGTAAATGAGAAGATAAATGACAAGCCTGTTATTCAAGAAACCTACCTCAGATACGACTGCCCATATCATTCTCAAATATGATCTTGAAGTTCCAATGGCTATTCATGACAATGATAAAGATATATTGTGATTGGGTCAGTATGGTTTCATGGCAAATATGTGCTGACTTGTGTTTACTGTCAGAGATGTGATCACAATGAAAAGTTATGCGAGTTTAAAATTGATGATAGAGCTTGTGGTAATTGTGCTGGAAACCATTTAACGAAAGAATGTACTTCAGATAATGCCTTAACGACAGATGGAAGTGGGCAATGAAAATTGATGTCGAGGGATCGGAGGTTTCTTGAAATTGGTATTCGGTGTAGTTTTAGTAACAGTTAATTTCTGGCTGCTCACCACCAAAACACGCAGTGGCCATTCTTATATTGGAATCCACTATCATAGGGCCAGATGTAGGCAAGAGTAAAAATTTAATAAGGAAGAGAACGAAAAAGAGACCAATAAACTAAGAAAGGTTAGCATGGTTTAAGAGAAAATAGGACCTTAACGAGAGTCGCAAGCTCCTGATTTTTTTATATTTATTCACAAATTTGGTTTTCTAGAGTGGTTTTTTTTCTTAACCAATCAAGATACGCATGGAGAATGTGTTTTTATCACTGGAAATGTCAGAATGGACGCCCATTGAGTAACGAAATTGAAAGCCACGAAACAGAAAGAATGAGAAGGACGAAACGCCTACGGGGAGCAGGACCACAAGTACGAGTATGTTAATCTAAAGAAGAAATTGGACATGGGAGGGAATTTATAAAAATTATATGGTATTATAGAGACAATAAACTTAAACAAGCACAAACAAGGGAGAAAACGAACGAACAAGGGAGCCGTATCAAAGAAAACTTACATATACTACTACTACTATTATTAGTATGCTAATCAGTAATCGGCTTCTGAATTTCATTATTAATTGCGGTCTGTTGTCAAGGGGGTTTTTGGCGAGATTATTTTTTTTACGCATTAGTGGTTTCAAAGGGTGAAGAGGCCTTCGCAATAGACGTAGATTTGTTGTCAAGGGTTTACAGTGAGCCGACTGAGGCCTAAGTTGTGTGGGCTGCCTTATTTCACAGGTGCTTTATTTTAGGATAAATTATTACTTTACAACCTACCTAGGCCTAAATTGCTGGATTCACTTCTGTTTACCCTAAGGTACCTTACAGTGTTAGGCAAATGATAGTTATCTTGTAATGTTAATAGTCATTTTCTAGCCAGTTTTGTTTGATTGCATTTAAACGCAAGCCTGATTAGGACCAGGCTAATGTTGACACTAACGTATTGGTTAGCCTAATCGAATGCAGTTGTAAAGTAGGCCTAGAGGCCTAGGCTGGTTTGGCAAATAGTGTTACTTTTTATTTGACATGTATTACGTAATCTTATTAACATTGTGGAGGACCATAGTGTGAAACTGGTTTTTGGATAGGGGAGTATCAAAACTAGTGAAATAGGCCCAGGGTAGGCAGAAGGGACGAGTCCTTACCCAACCTTCCCCTACAGATACCCCCAACCTCCCATCCCCAGTGAAATATTTATGGCGGTTAAACAGAAGACTACTGCCACGCCCCTCTGGTTCTGTAACTACCAGTTTACATGCAGAGCGGGTGCTGTTTTTAGCACCAGCCCTTAGGGAATGAATGTAGAAGCATAAACAAATAACAGTCATTGTAAAAATAAAAGACAAATATAAACAAAAGGTGGGAAATATTCCAGTCGGAGAGGCCGGAACCAGGCTGCAGTATTCGTCTTCAGTTTTACCTCCCCGGCTGCAGTTTATTGACTGTAGCATCCATTATTTTAACTAGTGTTTGGGCACCCCTGCTTTTAGCTAGTACTGTATAGCAATTTGTTTTTTAGTTAATGTTCTTCAATGAAAATTCTCCAAAAACCTATCAAATGTGATTAAGCAACAACTCTGGAAATATCCCTTTGTCAAATTCCAGTCTGGACACAACATTCTTTTCCAAGTAAAAACCTGTACAGTTATTTTGATATCACTTAATGGATCATATCAGAAAAAGGAAAATCAGTCCTGGGCCTATGGACTAAGTATCCATGTCATTTTCATTGGAATCCCAGCATTGAAGTGATATTCTTTCCAAGTTGATAGTACCTCCGCTTTTGTGGACATATCTCTAATTATACCTAATGTACTGCAACAAAAGGAGACCATCATACTGTAATTTGCTAATTACATTACCGTATATTAGTTTTTCTTCTTTTTTTTTACAGGAAAGCGGCATCACAGGAAGGAATTAGCCTAGGATGAATAAATCGTTTTTCATCCAAAAGAGAACTCTGCAAAGTGTGTTATTAGGAACTTTTGGTAACTTAGAAGCAAAGTCATTTTGCCAAGCACAAATTTTAAATTGTAACACCTCGACTTATGTCAGTAAAGGTCACGAGAGAAGGTTTGCAACACTTGCTCAAGCATTGTCAGGTAAAAAAGTAACTAGAAGATTCCCTGTTGGTGCTTTGTGTACTAAAGTTCAAGTGGAAAACACCGATGGGAATGCACCTTCAAAGGAGGTAACTGATTCTAAGAATGGGAGGAAGAAAGACTTCAATTTTGATGCACTGGGCACTTGGGACAATCGAATTGACCTTCCTATCATGATGGAAGCCAGTATTAAACAAGGAGCTCCAGTGCCATTAATTGTACCTTCTGATGTTGGTTGTTCAAGTATCATTGGGAAGAGAACTTACCAAGAAGACAGGTGAGAAATTCTTTTATTGTTTTGTTTTCTTTTCAGTAAGCTATCCATTGTTCTTAATTGTTGCAAGTATGTATGTATGTATTTTTATTATTAGTAGTACAGCGTAGTGACCATAATGATTGTATTCTTTTGATATATGTAAGCAGATCTGGAACTTGCATAACCAGCTTTCTCAGATTTGAAACCCCATATGTATAAAACAAACAGAGACGACAAGAAATGATTAAAACTTGGTTTCTCTTATTGTAAATAACAGTAACTGAATAAAATGACTAAAGTTAAAAATTAAATGATTAAAGTGATCTTGAGTATGCTATACCTTCAAGCAAAAGAATTCAGATCCAAGACTTGAATACTATGATACAGAGGCTTAGTCACAGCCTAATGTTTATCACTTGGGGTCAGACATCTATACATGACACCTGAAACATTTCAGAAGTCAACAAATAGACACTCCAGTTATTTGGAATAAATAAAGGGCTTTAGTAGTCTCCCAGGCATTGAAATGCTCTGCTAGTGGAGCCCTTTACGGTTACATTATTAACACCCCAAATTCCTAACTGTTAGTTATTCAGATGTGTGTAGTTGCTCCATTGAAATTAGCAAGGTCTTTTTTCTCTTTTTTTTTTCTTCTTCTTCCCCCATTTTGCTATTAAGGCCATATGAATGACTTCGGCAAACTAGAAGTTATTTAATTTGCCCGAATCTCAGATGTTGGCCTGAGGTCAGGAAAGAATGGCATGAATACCATCTCATTCTGGCGGAGGGAGTGATCCTAGTGTCTGCAAGTCAGTCTCGGAGCAAGGTTATGCTTAATGTGTAGGAAGTTGGAGCTTTTTGGTAATGTAGTTTGCTAGAGGTACATGTAGACTTTCTTTGCATTTTATTTGAGGGTTATGATGCATGGGTTTATATAGGGAAGCTTAAAAGAATCAATAATTGAGTAAAACCAAGTGTCCTTTCTCTGCCAACATCATCACTGACATTCATCCCTATCTTGAGCACAGAAATAACAGCATTGCCATTTTTTAACCATGATTTGTATAGTGCCCTCATGGTGAACAGGCATGATTTGTACAATAGTATCATATGAAGGATAAAGCTAGAATACCATAGCCCTAGAAATTATAAGGAATATACCGTAAATCATTCGAGTAGATCCCATAGACTGGTTCATGTAACAAATAACATGTAATAAGAATCTTTATTTGAATAAGTATCGCATTTGAAGAGCTCTGAAATTCTGTCTCCTTCATAGCAATTCAGTTTTGGTTAAAGGAAGAGGTTTTTAATTAGTGCATATAAAAACAAATTTCATACAACATTGTTTCCTAGAGATGAACCATTTTTCCCCTTTATAGAGAAGGCTCTCTCATCAGTGTCATTTGGTGCAGGTCTTATTTAGAGAGTAGATCTTAGACCGAGTTGACTTTAATTTGCGTGGGAAGTAACCATCAGTTCTCTGCACAGAGCTTGCCTTAGGTAGTTCAGTACTCAACCCCTACTCCATTGACTGGTTTACATCTCTGGTTTGCAGAAGTCAAAAGAGAGAACTTGATTTCTCACCTTGCATTTAACTACCACTTTACATGCTCTGTCCAGGCTACCTAAACTGAGTACTGAGTAGTAAAATTAGCTGGTTAGTATTTATAAAACAAGAAAAATCTTAGAAAACCATATTTTGTTTTATTTAGCAATACTGGATACTGCCATATATTAGAAAAGATATCCAAATGTTTTCACAAAACTTTTGTGTCATTTATTCGAAGGTTACACTTTCAGATATGTTGTGACTAGTCTCCCAGACAGTGTGCTGTGTGCTGCTGTATTTGATGGGCATGGTGGAAGTGAATGCTCTGAATTTTGCCAACAAAATTTAGAGGTAAGAACTCAAAGTTTTCCATTACTGTTTGTAATTTGGCAGTGACATGCAAGTGGAATTAACTGAAGAGGACTGTCATGCAAACTGTCAAAAGATCCCATTTTTAAGCATTTTTGTATTTTGGAAAATCAAGCTTTGCTCAAATACATCATTGTAGAAGAGAGAAAAGAAAACATAGATGACAAAAGAGAAATGAATAGGGGCTAAACCCAAATGAAACAAAATTGCATGAGAAAAACAAACTGGTTTTATTGTAGTCATCATGAATTATATTCCAACCTTCCTAGAACAAAAAGATTTAAAATTTAGTAGCCAAGTGAGGATATAGATTAAGAAACTACAACCATAGCTAAATTAAGTAAACAGTGCTTCTGTACTTCATGTTATAAAAAAACTCACAAGATTCTTAACTCACTTTGCTTTGTCACCTTTCAGAGTATTCTCACCCAACAGTTGAGTCAACATAAGGACCTAGAAGCAGTTTTGCACCACAGTTTCTTAACATTACATTCCCAGTATGTGAAATGGACTGAAGAACATTCAGCAGGTATTACAGCCTTAAATTTTTTTTCAGAACTTGTCCTGTCTGTCATCTTAAAAAATGCTTTGTTCATGAAACTTACCTGTCAGATATATATATAGCTGTATTCTCCGAAGGTCCGACAGAATTTCAAATTTCGCGGCACACGATGGCTGGTCAGGTGGTTAGTACCATTCCCGCCGCTGGAGGCGGTATCAGTGAACCATTCCCATTTTCCATTCAGATTTTCTCTGTCGCGGGTGTTGTCAACAACTGTTGTCTGCACCTCCGTCATAGGATTTGCTTTTTCTAAATTACTGAGTATCTCATTGTCTTTTGGTATTTTGACTTTGGATCGGGTAGATCGGCATACTTTTTGATCTTTTCTTTGGGTTTTGCTTTTAGATTATCATTATGTCTGGCCCAGCTCTGCTAGTTACTGCGTGTGTGATGTCTGAATGTGGGGTGAGGTTGCCAAAGCTGCGCGTTGACCCTCACACTATTTGTTCTAACTGGTGGTGCCTTATATGCATGTTGAATGATAGGTGTGATGAATGTGCTTCTTTGTCTGAAAATGAATGGGAGCGCATGATAAATAAATATGAGAAGTTGGAGCGTGATCGACTGAGGAGGTCTTCCTCCAGAGTGCTTCTTTGCGGGAGAATGTTGATGTCGGCCCTAACTCCCCTGTACCTTTAGATCCTAACCCTGTGTTTTTGTCTCCTGCCCTGAGATCGTGCCAGTGGAGACTATGCTTTCTGCTATGATGGAATCGATTCGTGCATTAGAATCTAAGGTGTCAGCTCTCCAAGATAAGTGTTGTGAAGTGACTAGTGCCCCCAGTGCAGTGGAGGGCGCGACTGGCCCCATCATGCTCTAGGCCTGGACCTCTGCTGGACTCCCCAGGACTCAGGAGAGAGCATGTCAGAAGGCTAAGGAGGGTGACGGGAACTCCCACCGGTCCTGCCCTTCCCTCGCAGGTCCTGAAGATTTCTCAGGCTGCCCAGGCTCAACTTCGTGTTCGGGTCCTGAAGGACTGCTTCGTCTTCTGACACGCCCTCCCCACGCAGGGGTTGGAACCGATCAGATAGACTCGCCCTCTTAAGAGAAGCTTTAGGGAGAGGACGCTTCCACGTCCCTCTCTCCTACTCTGTGCTCTCGCCAGAGTTTGTGGATGCGTTCCCCAAGCAAAAAGCAAGTACCGGACGTCATCCCAAGAAGACGTTTTGAGCCCAAGAGCTCTCCTCCTCAAGAGAAGAGGATTAGGACGCCCCTCGTCCTTCTGCCTCTAGGTTCCGTGTTTCTCCAGAGAGAGGCGCCACCAACGCAGGACCCTTATTGCTCCATGCAGCAGCAACTCTCCTCGTTCATTGCAGAGAGAGAGTCCAGGTCCCGTCCTCGCCGGAAGGATGTTAGACTTCCAGTGAAGAGATCTAGGCGGCCCCTTCTCCTGCTCCTCGTCCGTCACCTTCGTCTGCTTCAAGCCTGCTCGCCGTGGAAGGAACCCCAGACTCGTCCCAGAGGGTGTTGGGGAGGATCGTCTTGACGTCACCCCAGGACGTCCTCCCCCTCCCTTCTCGTTCTAGACGCCTGTTCACCTTTTTTGTTGATGACGCTCGTCAGGCTTCTGACGCTTGTCATGCTGCCAGACGTGACGCTCTGGGGGACGCATCCAGACGTCGTCGCTGCCAGAGGCGACGCCCGCTGGACGCCAAGAAGCTCGTCATGCTGCCAGACGTGACGCCCCGATGGACGTTTTTGACTCCCTTCAAGACGCTCCACCTGCCGTTGCTGTCGGGCTCGTGGTGGTTCCTGGTTCTCCAGTTGCTTTGCACGCCAGTTCCTCTTCCAAGCAGAGGTCCTGCGCGTGTTTCTCTCCAACTTCTCTCTGCTCTTCTCCCCGCCCGGGATGTTGGAGATAGACTCAGGGTCTCGGAGTCTGAAGATGAGATGAAGGATCAGTCCGCTGCCGGACTACCAGATCCTCGTCAAGCTGTTGAAGGAATTGTTTCCTGACAAGTTTCTGCCGGCTGCAGTACCTCTCTCCCCTCCTTCTCAACTGACTCCTACTAAGTCTAGGAAAGCTCCGGATTTCTGAAGATGACTAAATCGCTCTCCACTCAAGCGGGCCTTCAAGAAAGTCCATTTGTGGATGGACTCTGCAAGGCTCAAGGAGTCTTCTTTGGCCCTTCCCCTTCAAGACTCTCGGGAAAAAGCGGCGATGTGGTATGAGACCTGAGAAGACTTAGGCCACGATCTTCCTTCCTCATCTAAGGAGACTTCGCCTCGTTGATTCGAGTAGGAGGTCTCATCTGTCGCACGGACCAAGATTCCCTGGACTCTTATGGAGATGGACCATCTTTGAAGGGCCTTTTCAAGACGTTAGAAGTTTTCAACTTCCTGACTTGCGTCTTGGAGCTTTGGACCTAAGTCTCGAGTCAGGACTCGATCTCCTTGTCGGACCTTTTGAGCGCCTTGTCTTGTATGGACAAGCGCGGTCCGAGATGGTTCGGACTTAATTGACTCAAGAGACCGCTACACTGGAGTGCTCAAGAAGAGGTCTCTATTCTGTGGTCTCGCACGAAGTCCGGCTCTTGGCACAGAAAGGAGAACTGTTGTTTTGCTCCCCTTTCCAATCATCTTTTCCGGCTTCGATGGTAAAAGGACATCGCTGCAAGCCTACAAGAGAAGACCACACAGGACCTGTTGGCTCAGTCATCCAAGCGCCCTGGTTCCTGTGACTCGACGACGTCAAACCGTCAACATTCTCCCAAGATGAAGAAGCCCTCTTTCGTGCCGGATCATCCTCAAAGCCTTCTTCTCGAGGAAAGAACCTCTCGAGAGGTAAAGCCCTTGCTAGAGGTAGGGGCAAGAAGTGATGTGATTCTCTCCAGATACCGGGTGGTGCCAGGCTTCTTGCGTTTTTCCGAAGTCTGGAAAGTGAGAGGGGCAGACAGTTGGTCCCTTTCGGTTTTAGAGAAAGGATACAAGATCCCTTTCTTTCTCCCCCTCCCTTAAGCCTTTCGCCCTTGGACCTCTCTCCGTCGTGAACGGTCCAGAAAAACAAGAGATCCTGTACGACCTGCTGCGGCAAATGCTTGTCAAGAGAGCAATAGAACAGGTCTTAGACCTGAATTCCCGGGCTTCTACAACAGGTTGTTCCTGGTCCCGAAACAGTCGGGAAGTTGGAGACCTGTGCTGGATGTCAGCAGCCTGAACCGCTTCACGCGAAAGAAACTTTCAAGATGGAGACGCGCCCAGTCTGTTCTAGGAGCCTTAAGACCTGGGGATTGGATGGTATCCTCGACCTTCAGGACGCGTGCTTCCACGTATTCATCCCGATACATCCTCAGTCAAGGAAGTTCCCTGAGGTTCGTCTTGAGGGGAAAGGTGTATCAATTCAGAGCTCTTTGCTTTGGCCTGTCCACAGCTCCCATGATTTTCACCGTCATCATGCGGAATGTAGCAAGGTGGCTGCATCTGGCAGGCGACGTGTGTCGCTCTACTTGGACGACTGGCTGATTGGAGCGCCATCGAGGAGGAGAGGTGTCTGGAGGATCTTCACAACTTTAAACCTGACGAAGGAACTCGGCCTGCTGGTCAACTTCTGAAAAGTCACACCTGCCCTAACGCAGTCCATCGTGTATCTGGGGATTCAGATGGACTCAGTGGCTTTTCGGGCTTTCGCCCCCGAACGTCAACAGCTGTGCTTTCTGAAAAAGTCCTGGCCTTTCCTAGGGAAAGAAACGTGTTCGGTGAGGGAGTGGATGAGTCTGCTGGGGACCATTTCCTCACTGGAAAAGTTTGTTTTCCTAGGAGACTACATCTCAGGCCTCTTCAGTTCTTCCTGAGAGACAACTGGGAAGACAAGGAAAATCTCGAGTTGTCTCAAACTTTCCCTCAAGTGAAGGAGCATCTCAGGTGGTGGTTGGATCCTCGAGGCTTTCAGAGGGCGTGTCTCTCAGCCTTCGGTCCCCCGACCTAGTGTTGTTCTCTCCACGCGTCAATGTCGGGTGGGGAGCAACACTGGGCAAGAGAGAAGTGTCAGGCATCTGGAGAGGGGAACAGGTGACCTGGCATATCAATATGAAGGAATTAGGGGCGATTTTTCTAGCCCTTCGATTCTTCCAAGATCAAGTGTCCGGTCGCACAGTCCAGGTAAACGCGGACAATACCACTGCTCTATCTTACCTGAAAAAACAGGGAGGCACTCATTCTCATTCCCTGTTCGTTCTTGCGAAAGAGATCCTGTTGTGGCGAGTTCCAGGAACGTTACGATCTTGACGAGGTTCGTGCAGGCGTTCAGAACGTGAGAGCGGACCTAAGTCGTCGTCATCAACTGCTCCCGACAGAGTGGACTTGAACCAGGAGGTGTGCCAAAAACTGTGGGGTTTATGGGGTCGTCCCTTAGTAGACCTGTTTGCAACGCCAAAGAACAACAGGCTTCCGCTCTACTGCTCTCCTGTCCTGGATCCAGGAGCAGTGTCAATAGACGCCCTTCTTTGGGACTGGTCTCGTCTGGACCTTTACGCTCTCCCTTCAAGATCCTGGGAGAAGTGGTCAGGAAGTTAGCGTGCGTGCAAGATACGAGGATGACTCTGATCGCTCCGCATTGGCCTTTACAAGGAGTGGTTTCCGGAGGTAATGTCGCTTCTGGTAGACTTTCCATGGTGTTACCTCTTCGTCCAGATCTACTCAGACAGCCCCACTTGAACGATACCATCAAACCTCTCCGCTCTCGGTCTGACTGCGTTCAGACTATCGAAATGCTGGCGAGAGCGAGAGGTTTTCTGAAGCAGTGGCAAGAGCGATCGTAGAGCCAGGAGAACATCCTCGATCGAGTTTACCAGTCAGTGGGCGTATTTACAGTGGTGTACTCGCAGAGGATTTCCTCTCTTCCTCGACCACTGTGAGCCAGATTGCAGACTTCCTTCTTTTCCTTAGGAAAGTTCTGAAGCTGGCAGTCTCTACTATTAAGGGGTATAAGAGTATGTTGTCGGTCTTTCGGCACAGAGGATTAGATATCGCCAACAATACGGACCTCCATGACCTCATTAGGTCGTTCGGAGACGACTAAGGTGCCTCAGTTTTTGGTTCCATCTTGGAACTTGGACGTGGTTCTTAAGTTCCTGATGCAAAGCCCCTTTGAACCCCTTCATGCTGCTTCTTTGAGGGACTTAACAAAGAAGACTTTATTTTTAGTTGCTCTCGCACTGCAAAGAGAATCAGTGAGATTCATGCAATATCTAAGTCAGTTGGTTTTAAAGGAGACGATGCGGTGTGTTCTCTCCAACGTCGTTTCTTGCCAAGAATGAGAACCCGTCTCACCCTGGCCCAAGTCCTTTGAATTGAAAGGTTTGGCGGGTATTCTGGGTCAGGAACCAGAAAGACTGCTATGCCCTGTCGGGCTCTAAAGTTCTACTTGAACAAGACAAAAGAGTCGAGAGGTCTTAGGATAGGTTATGGTGCTCGGTGAGAAGACCTGACGTCCCCATGTCAAAGAATGCGCTGGCTTTCTTCTTGAGGTCCACCATTCAGGAAGCGCATAAGAGTTGTCAGGAGAGTGACTTCGAACTTTTGAAAGTTAAAGCGCATGAGGTTCGGGCTGTGGCAACGTCAGTAGCCTTTCAAAAGAACATGGCTCTGAACGAGATTATGAATGCCACCTTTTGGAGAAGTCATTCTGTGTTCGCCTCTCATTACCTAAAGGACGTAAGAACAGTGTATGAGTCTTGCTGTTCATTGGGACCCCACGTTTCGGCTGGTACGATCTTGGGAGAAGGAGGCAGTACCCATCCTATCCTTTAATGTATGGTTAGGAATAGTTTTTAAAATTTTTTGGTTGTGTTTTTATGGTTGTGGGTAGACTGTGGGGCAGTCTTCCTTTCCTTAGTTTTTTACTAGTCACGATGTTTTGTAGGTCAGGTGGTTATTTTGTCTCTTTGCTTCCTTCTTGAGGGCTGATCTGGGCACATAGTGGTCACGTCCCCGTTGACAGATCGTCTGGAACTCTCCAACCTTATAGGTCTCTACCTCGTTGGAAACTCCAGTAAAGCAGACGAGACTTGGGTGACAGTAATCACAAGTCAGCTATGCTAAAAGGTAAGGAACCAAGATGTGTAATCATCTACATTGTTTTGTTTCTCAATCCTATGCTGTCTCTGCCCACCGCCAATGGTGCGATTCAGCTATATATATATCTGACAGGTAAGTTTCATGAACAAAATGATATTTTAATGATAAAATAAGGTTTGTTGATACTTACCTGGCAGATATATATCTGTAGTGCCCACCCTCCTCCCCTCAGGAGACAACGGCACTATGAAAATCTGAATGGAAAATGGGAATGGTTTCTGATACCCGCCTCCCAGCGGCGGAATGGGTACTAACCACCTGACCGGCCACTGCGTGTGCCATGAAATTTGAAATTCTGTCGGACCTTCGGAGAATACAGCTATATATATATCTGCCAGGTAAGTATGAACAAACCTTATTTTATCATTAAAATATCATTTTTACAAAAGATTCAAGGCTTTGCCATAGAGCATTAGCTAGTGTAATTGAATGTTTGAGATACAGATCATGTATAATTTAGATAAGAAAGTTCAGTGAATATTTAGCAAAGAAGGACCACTCCTCAGAGGGCACTGGACATTACTACCTCCTTCCATCCATTTCTATGTCTGACATATTATGTGATGACCTATGAATTATTTGCATAGCTTCTTTTTCTTCTTCCATTGTTCTAGTCTGTCTTCTCAACATTATTGGTTATCATACCATCTATCTCTCTCTTGGTTGTACAGACATTACCCTACTTATGAACATTCAAGTTGTGAATAGTACTTTATTCAGAGATACAAACAAACGTGATCATAAATTAAAATTGTGTTCCATAGGAAAAAACTATTATCATCACGGTTTATTTAGGTTTTATGTATCATTTTTATTAATAAAGTACTGTACTCTATAAAATCCAATACTGTATGTACAGTGTACATTACTGTACAGTATTGTGTTTTGTTTTTCACTTTTGTTTGCTCAGTGCCAGTGATCCTACTGATAGGTATGATTATGAATATCTTAGTCCAGTCTTTTTATTTGTTACATCTCGTAAGTGAAGATTGTTAGGGTCATGCAGCTTGTCTCTGCTTGCTGCTCTACCTGTTTTCTCAACTCCTTCCTTGCCCACTGACCACTCTACCTCTATGGCATCTGCTCCGTCCATCTCCTGCACAGCATATGTGACTGTCCAGTGAGGACTCATACATGGCTCAATTGGAGGAGACTTTTTTTTTTTTTGTCCATGAGTGGTCTTATGTTGGTATATTTGTGGCAGATGTTACTTCTTTCTGCTATACTTTCTCCTGCAGTAACCATTCACCTTCAAGTGACTGTGATCCTTGTAGTATCTGTCAAACCAGTGATTGATGCTTTACCAACTGTGATCGCTTCTTCAGATGTTACAAACTCTACCATGGTTCAAATGTAGCCTGCAGCCACCCCTAATTTATCAACTCCAAAAACAAAACTGTTTGCAGCAATTTATTAGTTTTTGTGTTGCAAATAACTTTATCAACAGAAGTGATCTTTTCCACCACAAAGCTTTTCTTAAATACACTTGGACATCTCCAGATGGCAGTCATAGACACCATATAGCTCACATAGAGTGAAAAAGACCACTAAGATATGTTAGGAACTATAAAGGATCCGATGCTGAAGTGATCACTTAACATTGCCGAACTCAGGCTGAAATTGAAAGTGCCCAACAAAAAAGTTGACAGAGTATCTAGGTGTACTACGATAAAGGCTCTTGAAGACAAACATTGAGATGCTTCTGCAAATGAATGGCAAAATAGATCTGCAGTTCTTAAGACCATATCTGAGAAGGTGTAACAATCAGTGAGGATTGGATTAACATTAGGAGTGTAATGTCTGTCAGTCTGCTGGGGTAACAAGAAAGACACGTTGGATATTGGGTTATACTCTGGATATGATAAAGAATAGACAAAGGCAAATGGTAGTTATAGAAATATTTCTGGGAGTAGTTAAAGAACAGAAATAGAATATGCTAAATATTCAAGTCGAGGAAGTGAAGTTGAATGAAGCTCAGTTACTGTCTCTCCCAGACCTTCCTTGCTTATTGCATCTTTCATACCTTCATTATTCCTAAGAGCTAATGTATTCATATCACCATTTTACAAACTCAGTATTTAGTTTCTGTTGAATAGTTTGCTTTAAATGTATTTTTGCATTTATATATTACTGAAGCCATTGTTATGTTTTTATTTTCACATAAGGGCTTTCTTTTTTGAGAATCTTAACAGGCAAATCTTACCAGGCAAGTTACTGGCACTTTTAGGTAGTTAATATAGATGTATGCACATGTTGTTTAATATTTAAGTATTACACTTTTTTCTTTGTAGGGTTAAAAGCAGGCACAACTGCAAATGTTTGCCTGTTGCGAAATGGTGTGGAACTTGCTGTAGGTCATGTAGGGGATTCACGAGCAATTTTATGTCGCATGGGCTCTGCAAGAGAACTTACCCATGATCATTGCCCTTCCAACAAGTCTGAGAAGGTAGGTTGCAGATAGTACAAATTCATTCTGCATTTCATTATAATTTAAAGTTGGGGCCTAAAACTCTTTATTTTTGTCAAAAAGAAGTCGTCCCCTATTGTCGAGTTCCATCTTATGTTGTTGAGATGGAGATTTTTCAGTGACTTGATTTTGTCTTGTGGGGTTTACAAAGTTCAGGTATGATTTTCAGTTATGTAAAGTCACTATTGTTGTTATTACTGTATTATTATTCAGAAGATAAAACCCATTCATATGGAACAAGCCCACAGGGGCCATTGACTTGAAATACAAGCTTCCAAAGAATGTGATGTTCATTAGAAGTAAGAGGAAGTACAGAAAGAATAGATCTCACTTATTAAAAAAGAAAAAATAGATTAATAAAAAGATGAAAATGTATGCAAATGCAAGGAGAATAGTATTAGGGTAGTGATACATTGCATCTTTGGTTGAACTTTTGAAGTTCCAATTGCACAACATCCTCAGGGAGGCTGTTCCACAGTCCAACAATGTGAGGAATAAAGGACCTCTGGAACCGAGAAGTTCGACAGCGAGGCACATTTCCAACATACTGTATTGGTGTTGCTGTTCAGCGAATCTGGTTAATCCAAGAGATAGTAGATAAAAAAGAAAGGTGGCACCTGAAGATGAACAAATTCTTGGCCTTTTGAGATGGTTTTTTCCCCACAGGGCTGATATGTCTCTGGAAAGCCAACCCTCTGCCAGTAAAGTGGTTGGGATTCAGTTTTGCTAAAGGGAAATCTCTCCTTCGTCTCCCAGTCCCTTCTGCAGTGAACTTATGGTCAGTGCCAAGAAGATAACATGGTTTTGTATACCAGAAAGTTTCAAGCTCCTTGTTAAAGAGAGCTGTTATGACTTGGTTGTGTCATTGATGCCAGGTGTTTTTCTTAGCAGTTATTAAAGAAGTCCACTATTAACAGAAAAGAGAGCAGAGAGAATAGACTTCCTCAAGGGAGTCTACTCTTTTTGCCCTCTTTTCTCAAAGGAAGGTATTCAAAATCTCGAGTAACTTTATCAGTGAAGTGGTTCATAGTGGTAGGTTTCTGTTTCCTAATAGTAGCTCCATAAGTTGTATTTCAGTAGAGATCTTTCACATTCACAACGGTTCCCTGATCCCCATTATCGACAGAGAGCAACCTGATTCGTTGAACAGCAGCTCCAATATGCAGTTAATGTGCCTTGCTGTCAAACTTCTCACTTCCAGAGATCCTTTATTCCTCCCACTGTTGGACTATGGAACAGCGTCCCAGAGGATGTCATGCAATTGGAACTTCAGAAGTTCAAGCAAAGTTGCAATGCACTACTACCCCAGTACTATTCTCTTTGTGTTTTAATACATTTTTATCTATTTATTAATTTATTTTTTCTTTTTTAATAAGTGGTATCTCTTCTTTATTATTTCCCTTTACCTCCTCTTACTACTTCCTAATGAGCACCATATTCTTTGGAAGCATGAATTTCAGGTCAGTGGCCCCTGTGGGCTTGTTCCATAAGAGTAGGTTTCATCTTCTGAATAATAATAGTAACAATAATTAAAACTAACATTTTTATCTTGTTATTTTAAGGTGCGGATTTTGCAGTCTGGTGGGCGCGTGTCTGTGGACAATATAGGGAGACATATGGTGAATGAAACTCTTAATATGTCACGAAGCATAGGAGATATTCCACTGAAATCCTTTGGAGTAACAGCTTTGCCTGACACTAGAACTTTAAGAGTGAGTCTTGTAAATTGTTTTTGGAAAATTAATTCTCTTGACAAATGGTGGTATGGTAAATATATTATATAGGTATGCCCTTAGTGGATAAAAATTATGAAATGTGTGTTCATAAATGTAAGCTTTAGTTACTTTTCATGTCTTCAGGTGGTATTTGTTAAAACTGGAGTTGCTGAAACTGTTGAAGATTTAAAGAAATTTCTGTGGGGGCATCTATGAACTCAAATGTTCATTAAATAATTATACACAAACATGTTTGTGGCCCATTACTGCTAGTTAGTTGCCAGGCTTGGTTTGAAGACCACCACTTATGGGTGTTTCCTTTCAGTTTTTGTTAATTTGTATTACAGAGTTCAGGTTTTTTTTTTTTTTTACTCATCCAAAGAATGCAAGTATATCTTGTTTCACATGCTGTGAATATCTCTTGTGGTTCTCAAGTCTTTCAGTTTTGACGGTGGAAACATAACAGCTTTATACTACCATTTTATATGTCAGTTAAAGAAAACCTCTAATAGTCACGACCATTTGTTATTATCGAATACTTAAAGACTTAAAAATGTTGTAGTCATTTAATTTGTGATGACAGTCTTTAGAGTGGCATGGAACAGTGTCACACTTTAATTGTGCATATTCTGCAATGCACATAAGAGTTATGCTAGTATTGTACGGGAAATGTAGAATTAATAAAAAGCTTAAATTTATTTCCATGTTATTGTAAGAAGACTAAGAAATAGAAGCTGAAATATGTGATAAATAAATTTGTGTAGTTCACGATACTATATTTCCAGGTGAAACATGGTAAAGATGCTTTCTTGCTCCTAACGACTGATGGTATCAACTTTGTGTTACGCAACGAAGAAGCGTGTGACATTGTTAACCAAGCACCGGACCCATATCGAGCAGCTCAGTTGCTTACAGAACAAGTAAGTTGAATAAGAAAAAAAAAATAAAATACAAAATTAAGATTGTACATCAGCCTATTAGTCTGTATTGCCATTCACACATAAACCAAGGTATGACGGTGAAACTGTGTTTAAAAGATTTTGTTGATTTGGAGTTGAAGGATGATAATGTGCCCTTTGCATATTTGTATCTCTTCTTTGAATTTAGTAAATTTCTGTATTTTTGCTCTTTTTCTCTTGTACTCACATCTTTTCAGTATATTTGCTTTAATTGATAAATTATTATTCAGACTTTTTTCAACTGATGTGATTCATATAAGAACCGTTCAGTTAATTTTGGGTGTCTGTGATCTTAACTGCTGCACCGTCAGGTTATTTTTTATCCCTCATTCTTCCAAAGTTGATAATTAATACTGGCATCTCATGACAGGCTCTTAGTATGTCATCAGAAGACAACCTGACAGCTTTGGTCATTCCCTTCGGCTCTTGGGGAAAATACACCAAGTCTGCATCGATGTTCTTTTCCTTCGGTATTGGCCGTGACATGAGTAAGAGTAGTCGTTTTGGTTGAATTGAAGAATGGTTTTCACGCCTTTGTTCCTCTTGTGGGTTTGTTATCAAAATGTGTTTTTGTCCCTAGTATTCATGCTGACAACTTACAGGTTTGCTCATTCATAGATAGCTTTCATTTTGATCATTCTTCAGTTTTATTCATGAAGAAATTTAATGATTTTAAAAGAAAATATGTTGTTATCATTAATAGTTTTTTGTTGTTATTTCAAGACTGGGAAATACTAATACCAGACTTGTCTGTTCTTGGAATTGATTTGTGCCAAGGAATTCACCCTTTGCACATCTCTTGTGTTGTCTAGAGTTTAAGGAAGGATAACTTAGTCAGTACAAACTACAAATATTTTTGTTAGTGATAAATTAGCGGCATTGTATAGTACTGAATTATTTTATCAAAATAATTAATCTATTAGTCTAAGTAAGCAATGAAACTTTGTAATTACATCTTATTTAAAGTGGAGGAAGGTGTTTCCTATCATTAAGAACTGTCAATCCACTGATTATAAGCTGGATAATGCTTAGGAGAGCTATTTTCAGTAAAGAATGACACTATCAGGGTACTAAGTAATGCTAAATAATGAAGAGAACATATTGTACGATTGATAGAATATTGCCTTGTGATATCAATAAGTGTATACAGATGCAGCCTTAACAACAACCTAAATCTTTCTTGCAAAAAGACCAGTTAGATTACTTCCTCCATTGTTTCAGCTATATGTAGTGGTTTTTAATTGCCATAAGCTATTCTTTTGCAATGTACTGTAATCATAAGAAATTTTACTGAATTTTCAGTGAAGTAGCATCACATTGTCCCTCAGTGGTATTGTGTTCTGTCGTACTTTTCCTTCTTGCTCAGCAGTCCCTTCCCATCTTGTTGTCCAGTATCCTTTTCTTCAGTCTGTGGTTGTCATTCCAGTTTCTGGATATGTGATCTGGTTGTCCAGCTAAACTGCTTAAGAGTAATAATCATATGAGGGTTAGTAGATGACAGAAACTCTCATATTTCCTGCTTCAAAATTTATTTCCTCTTCTTTTCCATTTTTATCCTTTCAAATGACTGCTTTTTGTTTATCTTTTTGTCACTTTCACAAATCATTGAGGGACTAGTAAGGTGTAGATTGAGACATTGAGAGTATACAGTGCTCCCCCAATTTTTTGTGGGGATAGGTTCCAGAACCCACCATGGAAATGCAAAAGTTGTGAAAATGCAAAATCCCCTCTAAAAATGCTTATAACTACCAAATATCCTGTACCCCTTAAACTAAAACGCTTATAACTGCCTATTTTGACAGCTCACTGCCTAATTTAATAGTTCAAACAAAAATACACCCCAAACCATCATCCCAAAACACCCAAAGTCGTCTTACATTACCCTCCTACAACTGTTACTCTTAAGTACATACACCCCTAAAATGCTTATAACTGCCTATTTTAACAGTTCATCGCCAAACTTAATGGTTCAAACAAAAATATACCTCAAACTGTCATCCTAAAACACCCCAATATCATTTCAAAGTCATCTTACAACATCACGTACCCGCCTACAACTGTTACTCTTAAGTATCCCCTATAATTCAGACATGGACATTTTCTTTTGCCTAGCACAACTTTGCGCACATTGTACTTACATTTTATTGATATTTTGCTGTGTTGTAAGATGACTTTGAAATGATATTTACTGTACAGTACGTATTTTAGGATAGTACTACAGGATAGAGCACATCTAAAATACATGGGTAGTTTCGAACGATGGGACACGTTCCTCCAAACAGAATGCTAGGCATGTTACGCCATGTTAGTATTTTCGTGATTATGTACAAATACATTTATGATAAAAAAAATGATTTACTCTACTAATTTTCAGACATTACAGCAATATTAGTGTATATGTAAACAGCAGAATATCAATAAAATGGTCTTTTTTTTTTTCTTAAAGATGTTCGACCTATGGCAAAACACAAAAACTGCGAAACAGAAAATGTATATACAATAGTACAGTATATCATATATTTCCGTGTATAAGATGACCTTTAAATCCTAAAATTCACCCCTAAAAATTGTGGGTCTCATCTACTACCATTCTAAAAATCAGACCTTGAATTCTGAGTGATGTTTATCAGTAAGGTAGCCTCAGCCTCAGTGCGATAACTACTGACATACATGAAAGGATTCACATTATGAAATAAACTGATAATAAAGATAATAAAAACATTTTAACCTCATATATTATTGTCATATTCGAGGAATAATTCCATATCAATGAAATCAGCTTTAACTATGCGAGCCCAGCTGAGAAAATGTAAACATCGAGTTATGGTTGCGCTCACAGCAACCTGTATCTTTCGGTAACCTTTCAGAAATTTTAATGATAGTGTAATTACGATAGTAATAGCATTTAGGATAACATGATAATAATTTGTCATTAAAAATTCATTATCATTTTGGTGGTAAATAACACAATTTTCGATTATATACAGCTGATTAGAACAGTTTATTCATATGAATAATAATTATGTATGATCATTATCATACATTAGTGTATTGTTGTTAGGGGTTGTTTGTGATCGGCGAGGAAATGTAAACAAAACAATGGTTTCCCTTTTTGGCGACATGTGTAGGAAGAACATGATATATGTAGCATCGGCTTTGGTATTTGATTTATTTTGAATTTCTAAGGATACATTAAGTAAAACAGCATTTTTAATAATATCATCTTTACATAACCAAAAGCTAGCCTAAATATACACAGATGGTTTTGTAATTTAGCAGTCATCTCATGCTAAGATATGAGATAAATTCACGAAAATTTGCTATAATTTTTTACCTCGTCTTATCTAAAGGTCATCTTATACACGGAAATACTATACAGTAAGTACACTGTAAATCATTTTTATCATTAAAAATCTGTATTTAGTCATGAACACAATATGAAAAAATACTGTAATTAGTAAATGCAGTGTTGCTCTATGAAAAAAGTGAATTAGTGATAATTTTAGAGATACGGTCCATAGAAAAATTCACGAATCTGTGAAAATTCCCGTGTGAAAGTGAAGATATGTTCCACAAAAATTCGCAAAAAAGTTGGGGTCCACTGACAAAATATATTTTGGGAGGGGACAAAGATAATGTTTACAACATGGCAAATAATAAGTCTAGAGGTTCTAAAGAGGACATTTGGTGTTGCAGGGGAATGAGTTGTGCTTTATCATGTTTGAGAGTTTGTTGTTGAGGCAAAGTGTTGGATAAGAATGTTGCAGTTCAAGATAGTTGACAGGAATTATTTGACTGATGCACCTTTTTAAATTTTTGCTTTCTTTATTGTCCCTTTGTGACATTTTATTCTGTGGAAGATTGATTAATAAGTTAATGAACTTCTGAGCTTACTTCATATTTCATAATAACAATATAATAATAATAATAATAATGATGATGATAACTATTCTGGGTAGTTATACTGGGCAGTTTTAAAGGATAAGGAGAATATTTGAACAGGTGTAACTACAAAATGTTAAGATTCCTTGCTGGAGTTAGTATATACCACATCTCTCTGAAGGTTCCAGGGAGACGTGGTATACAGAGGCAGAAAACTTGACTGATATCTCAAAGATTGACATGGTTTGGGTGTGCAGTGAGATGGGAGAAGCAGGTACTCAGGCCAGTAAAAATTGAAGTAGCAGGACAAAGACTAGTAGGAAAGGAGAGCCCTGAAAATCTGTGAGAAAATTTGAGGAGAAAGGCATAGACCAGATGTGAATGTAGGCAGAAGAGGTTAACCTCGTAAAGAGAAAATCAGATGGTAGGTTTTGGTGATAATATGAATTTATCTCCTCTTGCCTAAATGAGATTATCCACTAAAATAAGGACAGACTTTGTGTTAGAGACTTCTTTCTTCTTTCCCTGATGCTTTTGGTAGAGACTTCTTTCTTCTTTCCCTGATGCTTTTGGTATTTCCTTGTAATTACATTATTTTAAACATCTGACTTACCTGGTAGTTATATATATAGCTTTAGTCCCGACGCGGCAGAATTTCAAAACTCGGCGGCAATGCATACGATGGGTAGTCAGGTGTACCACTAGTGCGCCTCTACCCAGGTACCGCAAACCATTCCAACTGTTCCTCAGATCTTCCCTGCCGCCATACAGTTTGCATCGTTAAGAATTTTTGCTCGTTTGTTCGTGATTTTCACAGAGTTTTGGTGAAGTACACTTTGGCTTTGGCTTTGGCTTTCGCTCGTTTTTTGGATTTGATTTGGATTTTCTGGATTTGTTAGATATTGTTGATTTTGACCTTGCTCGCTTTGGATTTTCTTACGATTTTTTCATTTTCAAGATGTCTGACTCTGCTTCAGTGTGAGAATGTGTGTGAGGGTGTAAAACCCGGCTTGCTAAAGCCGCGTTGGATCCCCACTCTATTTGTGTAAAATGCAGAGGGAAAATTGCGTTGGTTAAAGGATAGATGTGATGAATGTTTTGGTTTATCAGAAAGAGAGTGGATGGATTACTACCGATATGTTTCCTAAGCTTGAAAGGATAGGATCAGAAGAGCGGGAGTAGTAAATCTAAGCTCTCTTCTAGAGATAGTCAGGAATTGAAGATTCTCCTCATATCAATCCTATTATTCATTCCCCAGTAGTGGTAGTCCCAGAACCCCCACTGATACTGATAAGGAACCAACCTTCAAAGGACATGATGGCGGCCATTCAAACCTTGGGAAAGGTAGAATCCCTGCGCAAGGAGACAGAGAGGATTATGGTGAATGTCAGAGATCTGAAACATTCAAGTGCTAATGAGAAAAATAAGAGTGTAAAGTGTGGAGGGTGCGGTTGCTAGGTCCGGTCGTGCTCCCTAGTCCTAGACCTCTTCCAAGCTCACCAACCCCTGTGAGAAGGAATGTCGACAGGCGAAGAAGGAGAAGAGAGGCTTTAGCTACCGAGCAGTCGTCCCCCCTCGAGCGTACCTGTTGGCGCTTCCCAGACGCTCACCCCGCCATAGGAAAGGCGAGGTTAAAGTATTTTCATCCTCGTCGGAGGGCGCTGTTACTAGAAGGGACTGGCGCCATCGACCTTATCAGACCCCCTCAAAAGGAAACTTCCGGTGGAGCGGCGTCGGGATTTGACACTTCCTACTCGGGTTGTAGTCACTGGAGCAGCCCAGAGTGTTCCCTCTTAGTTCGGACAATTGCTCTCAGTGAAAAGCAGACGTATGTTGTCGCACGGGCGGCCGTCTGCTTCCGCCGATGAAAATAAGACCGGGCGTCGCTGAAACTTCATTTCCAACGTCGATCGATGAAAAATGAATTAGTAGTTGATATTGCGGCTCCCATGTCGATCCCCAGCAACAGGTAGCTCCGCCAGATCGGTCTAATTCAGGACATGCAACGGAAACTCTTCCTGATGCAAGTCTTTCAGCCTGCAGATAAGACGGATGCAGACGTTTGTCACCGATGGCTGTCACGTCGCCCTGAAACTTTTGACCGATGTCCGCACAGGCGCCAGCTCTCAAGTGACTTCAGGGTGCGGCGGGACAACAAGCGCGAAAATGTTTCGCCTATTCAAGAAACCTCAATCATTTTACGTCAGCCTGAGGAAGCTTTTGACAGATGTCGCACAGGCGCCAGTTCTCGCGACCTTAAGGTTGGACGGAACAATGATTGTCAAGTCTGGACGCCAGGACGCCGAGTAAGCTCAAGAGGATGGGCCAGGGCGCCAGGCGCCAGATCTTGGTCGCCAGGACGCCAGGCGTCAAGAATCTGGCGCCAGGACGCCAGGCGTCCACGAAGACACCAGCGTCCGAGACTGGACACCAGGACGCCCGGCGTCAAGGTGATACTTTGAAAGAAGTCGCTTGGTTTTGGTCAATCAGAAGAAGAGATTGATGATATCCCTCAGTCTCCTGTGGATCTGATCGAACAAGTTTCGGAAGAAGAAGATAGTAAAGGCCTTCAACTTTCATCAGACTTCAAAAAACTTATGAAACTTTTTTGCGGAGGTTTTCCTGAAAACTTTATTCACTGGCTCCTCGTTCCCCACCTTCAGAATTTACTCTTGGGAAGGCGCCTAATGAGTCAGCTTTATATGAAGATGGTTTTGTCCCGCTCGTCAAGAGAGCTCTCAAATGATGAATGAATGGATGCTTTCAAAGAAAGAACAAGGAAAGACAGCCTTGCTTTTCCTCCAGCCAAACTAGCTTCAAGATCGACGTTTGGTATCAAACGGAGAATCGTTCGCCTTGAATACCTGCCTCTTCCGAGGAGACTCAATCTTGTTGATTCATCTGGCGAGTGGCCATGGGAGAACGAAGTTTTGTTGGTCAACATCAGAGTTGGACCACCTCCTCAAAGGAATTTTTAGGGCCTTCGAGGGTCTTTAACTTTCTGGACTGGACCCTGGGAGCGTTAGGGAAGAAAGATGGGATTATTCAGCACGACGACAAAGAAGAATTTGTACATCTTATGTCGTGTGTGGATAAAGGAATCAGAGACAGTGCAGCGTAATTAGCGGCGCTTTTTCTCAGCAGGAATCTTGAAGAAAAGGACCCATCTTTGCTCTTTCCTAGCTAATGGGGTCACATCCAGTCAAAAAGCGGAATTAATTTACGCCCCCTTTTCCTCTCACCTCTTCCCTCAAGACTTGGTTAAAGAGATTTCTACCTCCCTTAGCTGTAGAAACCACACAAGATCTTATATCAAGACAGCAAGAAAAGTCCCTCAACGACTTTCATGACTAAAGAGTAAGAGCTAAGGCTGAGGCTTGTGCTTCAGGATCTCAGCCCTTTTAGGTAGTCGGCCCTCAGGTACAGGTTCCTCGAGGGCGGTAGAAGATCTGCAGCAAGGTGCCTCTAGACAGGGAAGAAACAGGACTTGCGTTCCCCCTTCAGCAGCGGTAGGTGCCAGGCTGTTAAACTTCTGGCAGGTATGGGAGAAAAGAGGGCGGATCCTTGGTCCATTCAACTACTCAAGGATGGATACAAAATCCCTTTCTAAGAAAGCCCCGTTGGCAGACAAACCAATAGATCTGTCTCCCAGATACAGAGGCGAGTCCAAGGCACAGGCGATTCGACAGCAAGTTTCGTTATTACTGCAGAAAACGCACAGAGAAAATACAAAATCTGATTTCGCCAGGATTCTACAACCGCCTTTTCTGGTTCCCAAGAGCTCAGGGGTTGGAGACCAGTACTGATGTGAGTGCCCTCAACGCTTTTGTACAAAAGACGAAGTTTTCCATGGAAACAACAAAATCAGTGTTACGGCAGTCAGACAACACGACTGGATGGTTTTGACCTTCAGGACGATATCTCATTCCTATCCACCCGGCTTAAAGAAATATCGAGATTCGTCTTCAGGAACAGGTATTCAGTTTAGGAGCTCTTTGCTTCGAGCTCAAACACGGCGCCCCAAATATTCACCAGACTGATGTCGAATGTATGAATGCTGCACCACGAGGCATCAGGGCACTCTCTGTATCTGGACGACTGGCTTCAGAGCTCCTTCCTTCAATCGCTGTCTGGGAGGATCTTCAAACGACAGTCTGACATCAGAGGAACTAGGACTTCAAACAGGCAGAAGTCAGCATCTGACCCCATCTCAAGAGATCCTGTGTCTAGGGAGGATTCAGTCTCGGATTTTAGTTTTTCCATCACCATCAAGGATGGAACAGACCTTAAATAAAATTAAAGGACTTTCTGGGAGAAGCGGATGTGCTCGGCGAGGGAATGGATGAGCCTGCTAGGACCCACCTTCTCGCTTAGAAACAGTTAGTTTCCTTAGGAAGACTAAGCCTTCGCCACTCCAATTCCACTCAACGGTATTGGAGCAGAGAAGACGGGCTAGAGAAAGAGTGTATCCCCATTTCAGAGGCGGCGAAACAGTGCCTTCAGTGGTGGAACAACCCAGCCAGAAAGCTTCTCAGGAGGCCTTTCATTAAAACAGAAGAACCCAGACCTGTGTTGTTCTCGGACGCGTCGGACTCGGGTGTGGGAACAACATTGGAGGATTGATATCAGGATTCTGACCAGAGCAAGAGAAGCTCCACATAAATCAAAAAGGAGCTGACTGCAAAATATTTTAGCCCTCAAAGAGTTACAACACTCAGTCAAGACAAGGTAGAGTACAGGTCAACTCCGACAAACCATCAGCGTTGGCCACCATCAACAAACAAGGAGGAACCCACTCCAGGTCACTGTACTAAACGTTGAGGCAACTCCTTATCTGGGCCAGGAGAAAAATGTGACATTGTTGACACGTTTCTGTCTGGGGAAAGAAATGTGAGGGCAGACAGTCTGAGCAGGAAAGGTCAAGTCCTGGCAACAGAATGGACTCTTCACCAAGATGTCTGCAGAGAATTGTCTGATTTGGGGTCGTCCATGCATAGACTCTTTCGCCACAGCTCAAGCGAGGATGGAGACGCACTGCTCTCCTGTGCCAGACCCGCAGGCAATGCACATAGATGCGTTCCTTTTAAATTGGTCCAACCTGGACGTTTACGCCTTTCCCCCTTCAAGATCATAAACAGAGTGATTCAGAAGTTAAGTGTCCCACGAGGAGCGCCAGGATGACTCTAGTGGTCCCCTTTTGGCCAACAAGAGAATGGTTCAGAGGTGCGGGAATGGATGGTGGACACGGAGGAAGTCTGCCCCTAAGGCCAGATCTACTCAAACAACCCCACTTGAAAGGTATCACCAAAACCTCCAAGGTCTACAATAACTGCTCAGACTATGAAAAACTTGCAAGAGCTAGAGGATTTTGAAGGAGCAGCTAGGAGCGACAAGAAGAGCTAGAGGTCATCTACCATCAGGTGTACCAATCCAAGTGGGATATTTTTAGAGGTTGGTGTAAAAACAACTCCGTGTCCTCGTCCAGTACCTCTGTGACCCAGATAGCGGATTTTCTTCTTTACCTTAAGGGAGACGAATCATTTCAGTCTCTGCTATTAAGGGATACAGGAGCATGTTGGCATGGTCTTCAGACACAGAAACTTGGACTTGTCTCACAATAAGGATCTCCAAGACCTTATCAGATCATTGAGACTACCAAAGAGAAAAGTCAGATCTCACCAGCGTGGAACCTAGACGTGGTCCTAAAGTTCCTCATGTCCGATAGTTCAACCTTTGCAAGAGATTTCATTTAAAAGATCTCTGCACAATGAAGACTCTATTTTTGGTTTGCTTAGCGACAGCTAAAAGAGTCAGTGAAGTACATGCCTTCAATAAAACCGCCGGTTTAGGAACAGCAAAACTATCTGCTCTCTACAATTGGGGTTTTAGCTAAGAATGAACGCCTTCACAACCATGGCCCAAGTCCTTCAGATTATGAATCTGGCAGAGATCGCCCAGGTGAGGAGTTAGAGAGAGTCTGTCCCGTAAGAGCTCTGAGAGCGTACCTGCAAAGGGCGAAGAATTTTTGAGGGCAGGTCAGAGGCGCTTTGGTGTTCAGTTAGAAGCCCTCTCTACCAATGTCAAGAACACGTTATCCTTTTTCATTAGACAGTTGATAAGAAGCGATTCAGATGTAATGAAGCGGACCTTGCTTCAAAGGTTAAACCCATGAGGTCAGAGCTGTTGCAACCTCTGCAGCCTTTGGGCAGGAATAGGTCCCTACAAAGTATCATGGACTCTACCTTCTGGAGAAGCAAGTCAGTGTTTGCCTCACTACTTAAAGCAGTACAGACAAACGCTTTATGACTCCACTGCTTTATACACTGGACCGTTTATAGCAGCTAACTCAGTAGTGGGGAGGGACTACCCTGCAATCCCATAATTCGATGCCCTTGATTCTTGCCTTGGAATAGTTGTAATCTTATGGTTGTTTGTGAGATTGGGCGCAATCTTCGCAATCATTGATTTTAGTCAGGTAATCAGTTTGTTCCCTTGCCCTTGAACAAAGGGTATTATAGGTTGTCTGTCACATAGAGGTTGGTATGCCGGTTTGGCAGCTCCTAGAGGTCTTCAGCCCCTGAGGATCGCTGGACCTCTTAAGGAAAGCAGACATGGAGGGGAGTTCATTGAAGTCAGCTTCCTTAAACCAGGTAAGAACCTTAAGTTGGTTTATTAAATCTCTAGCAAAATTCCAAAGATGTTGGCTGTCTCTGACCCTCCACCAAAGGTGTCGATCAGTTATATATAACTACCAGGTAATTCATAGATGTTTAAAAATGATATTTTATAATAAAAAATTTTTGAACATACTTACCTGGTAGTTATATATGATTAAATTGACACCTTTGGTGGGGTCATGGAAGATCTGAGGAACAGTTGAATTTCAAGGGTTAATAAACCAGCCAAGGTCCTTAGGGACTAAAGCTGACTATATATAACTCCCTAAGTTTGTTCAAAAATTTATTTTATTATGAAAATATCAGTTTATGTTAGGGAGCCTCTGTTTGCTGTCACTAACACAGTGTGACAGACATACCTGCTACCTTGTTCCATGTAAATGTCAAAATGATCTTCATCTTAATTGATTCTCTATTTTATGGTTTACGTTCAATCTTCAATTTTTTCCGTAAATATATCCAACCATTCAAAGGGGGATACTGTATTGTTTAGGCATTATTTAAGGAAGCTGAGTTCAATGAACTCCGCTGCAAACCTTCATTTCTTTAGAGTACCTCTGTTCATTTTAGGGGCTCCATCTTTCCAGGCTCTCCAACAGTTGTTCAACCTAGTGCAGACAAGATTTTTACCCCTGTTCACACCTTTCTCAACCTCCTGTATCATCTGGCTAAAATCAGTGCTGAATGACTGGTTCAGGTCCAAACAACCATGGTTTTGGCATTCACATAAGAACAAAGAGTATTATTTTATGGGGTTGGATTAAAGGAAGCTGGCTTCCCTGACTCCTCTCGATTTCTTCATTCCCCTCTTTCGAACTTGATTCCAGGCTGAGAAAATCTCTGGCCACACTTGCATTCACTTCTATGTGACCAATGCTCGAGAACATTCTGTTCAGACTCTACCTTAGAATACTTTTCATCCCAATGATTGGAAATTGACCAGTTTTCACAACCATAAAATTCCCATGATTCAATGTAAGAAAGAGTATTGGAAATGGGATTGTCTGTCCCCTCTCCCCATTACTAAAATTAGAACCTGAAAGATACACTGATTTGTAATGCCATGAAATGTCTTGACTTGAAAAATCACTTGTGAGAGGCAAAACTGGCACTTCTCCATATCGTGTCCAGATACTCTGCAGGGACCTGTTCTGTTTAAGAGCTACTGAAGGCAGCTCTGCCCAACACAGAAATTAACCGCTTTCAGCATATCTTGTAGTCTAGTCTCTCTACATTCCATGCTTTGCCTCTTTTATCAACTGTCTGATAAAATAAAACAGAGCATTCTTGTACATCTGATGTTGAGGCTTTTTGACTAGGAAAATACAAATTTATGTTTTCCTTGTTATATTCCTTTTCTTTATCCAGAGTAGAGCCTTAGGCCCTTCTGTGATATGCAGGACATCTCTTCTCATCAGGAGTTATTGTCCGTTAGCTGTTAGGAATCTGAGCAGAGGTTGTGATATTCATTTTTAGCACACATTTCATCTAGTTCAACTAGTGATGAGATTGCCTTTCCTTGTCCATAAAATTAGTTATTTGTGTTAATTATTTAAATAAGAATACATTATGCTCTGACAAAAGAACCAAGAAAAGGGTTTTCATGAAGCTTCTCCTTTATAAGCTATTTCTACAAAATGTCACCTGTAATCTCAGGACCATTGTTCATGCTGGTTAAACCATATAAATTTGTAAAAGAAATATTGGAAAGTCAAATGGTTGTCCTTCTAAATTCTAAATATGTAAAGATTGGTAGCCTTGTGGTGGATAACTTCCTTGATTTGCAGCCAGCTACCTCCTTAAAAAATGCAGGCTCTTGTGAGTTTTGATTACACAACTTGCAAGTAGCGCAATGGTTTTGGTAATATCTTGACAAGTGGGATTGTTTGAGTAGTAATGATGTATCTGTGTATGAATACAAATCAAACATCAATCCCAGTACTTCATGAAAAAATCTCTTATCGTTTAGTAAGGGGCCACAAGGGTCATTCCGGTCCTCTGATCAAAACAATTTTTTCAGTACCATGTTATTATCTTGATACAGAAACTCATTGATGAATAGTTGGACCGGAAACTGGCAACGTCTATGTATATAACCCATTAGGATCTGGTACTACATACTTTAGTTGAAAATGCATTTCTGAATACTCTTGGATGATTAGTGAGTTCATATATTTTCAGAGGTGGGCAGTGTTGCATCATACTTGTATTCTTGCATGTACCAGTGTACAAACTAGTGTCATTTCTCATTTTTTGGTCCCATGTGGATATGTGGGTTCCACAAGTTTGTTTCTCCTCCTTTTCCATAACACAGAACCTTTCAAAGATTATTTTTTAAACCTGGAGTTAATGCCCCCTTGTTGTGCTGATGCAGCTGAACAAAATATTTGTCAGTGTTGACCTGCAGGTTTGCTTTCAAATTTCAAGCTCCAAAGAGGTAGAGGGATTGCAGTTATTTATTCTTATATTTATAGTGTTGCTTAGTTTTAGTCCAGCGCTGTGAAGAACAACACTAGGTTTAGGTTCCTCTAAGATAGAAGAGACCTCTGGAGCTTGCATATCTTTATAGTTTTAATTATTCTAGTATGATTAACTATAGGTCTCACACATCATCAGTTCTATTTAGGTTGTCCCCAGTTCCGATTTAGATGTAATTGCTTGATTGATTCAAATCCTGGGCAGGAGGTGTCTCCAACAGCTTAAGCCAAAATTGTTCCCAGTAGACTCATTCATTCCAGTTATTCCAATTTTGTTGATCTCTTTATTATCCTGAATTTTCTTGAGAATGCTTGTGATAGTCTTTATCAATAAATGGATCTTGTAGAAAATCTGTCCTATTGTGAAAATGGTCAAAACTAAGGCATAGAACCTCTTGGGATGGGGATTTTGAGATTTCTATCTGTTTATCACCGAAAGCTAATTCTTTGTTTTTCTTATTGATAAAATTTGATTTACTTTCTGGAATTAGACTCCCACGTCTTGAATGGTAAAAGCCTGGCGTCCTGGCGTCCAATGCCTTGGCGTGGTGCCAATTGTATTGACGATTGTTACCATTTTTCCTCCTGAATTAATTGATAGAGCCACTGCATCAGTTGATATCTAGAGTTTCATTCCTACGTTCGCGTCACTAAATGGGCAAATAAAAAGCTTTAGTTGGGATGAAAAAACTGCTGACACATTTCTTATTCATTACATTAGATTGATTTTTATTTTGTACATGGTAAAGAGCTAGATGCGGGGCTTCCTGCTGTTAGTAACGGGCTGGGAAGCCTCAACTCGGCAACACTTCCCTTCTAAGCTTCCAGAGAATGTGGTGTTCATGAGCAAAGAACCAATCCGAAGGAGGAAGAGGAGGATACAGAAAGAAGAGATCAGTTGTTCCATACGCCTAGTACCAGCTACCCTTGTAAATGGAAAAAAGCTCGGGCAAATTATGACCTAAAATCTGTAGTCTATGAAGTGTAATGCACATGCGTCCCTCAATATGAACTTTGCTCTTAACTTTAATGACACAACCTTTTCTGTATAGGCATGAAAATAAAAGATCCTTAAAATTGGAAGAAGAATAAGAAAATTGTAATCTTTAGTTCTCAGTGGTAATGAATATCACTCAACAAATGCATCTATGGTACTTCATCTGTATGTAGCATGTGAGCTTCATTAATATTTTCCTTTTTACAAAGATGAAATTCATTGCAGCAAAGATGAGTTTGGGTACAATCCCTTCTCAGTCCTGTTGAGCATTTTGGATCGGAATAATATGTAAATTTGTAGTCGGATATTAGAAGTGCTAAATTTCTCCTTTTGCTGCTTAAGACACTTGTTGCTGTGAAATAAATACACTGTTGCATTTGATGACTGGTGCAGATGGTCTTATTACTGGGGGCCTACTCAGGCTGGACAGTCCGGCTCCTACCGCAGTCTGACAGGAGAGAAAGGCACACCTCCTTCTTCCCACTGTGCCATTCTCTTATTGTCATTCATCTACCCGCCCAAGCAAATGCTTCATGACCACGAGAACCACTGAGATTTACAAAACAGGACAGTTCATTTCCTTCAGAGACTTGTCTTTCAGTTTTGAAGTTGTCTTAACTGCTTAAATCTAAAGTGGTTTCTGGCCCAAAAGAAAATGGCCTCTTTAAACCTTTTTCCAAGTTTCAGCAGCTTTATTACTTAAATCAATTCTGATTTTGATTGGATGTGACCCCATTAGCCAGGAAAGAGCAAAGATGGGCCCTTTTCTTCAGGGAATCTGAAAGGTGCAGTTGATTAGTTGGAACTATCTTATTTCTTATCCATACACATGCATCAGATATTGGTTCTTACATGTCAGTATTGTTGAATAATTCCATCTTCTTTATTAAATCTCCAAATTCTTTTGAACTGTTCAATTCTGATACGACCAGCCAACACTGTTTCTTCTCAGCCACTTTCTGTATGGCAACAAAGTCAGAGGACCCAGGGAAGGGCAGGTATTTTATTATTATTATACATATTCTCCAGTTTTATTATTATTATTATTAGGCTAGTTTTATTTTAGAGGAAAAACAAATGGCAGTTTGTATTCTCCTTGAGCTTAGTATGCATTCTTCTCAAATGCTGCCCTCTTATAAGCGCCTTTTGTCCCAGCATTTCACCCATCGAAAGAAAAGCAGCTGACCAGTCAAAGATAAATTTATTCTGGAAAAATTCCGAAAGTCCAGCTTATAAGCCATTTGCAAAAAGATAAATGGTACCAAGGGCACATAGGATGGTCTTATTTAAATCTCTGAAAAATGATTTACAAAGAAAGGTATGATCATTCTCTTCTTCGATTTTACGAGCGGAAGTAGCGGCGATCTTTCCCAAATATCATCTTGGTGGCTGGCGATGGAGTCTCTGGCGCCTGGCGTGTTGGCGTCCACTTTTCTTGCACTTAATGGAGAGAGGCAGCTTCAAATATCTTATGGATGAACCTTGTTCTCCTGATGGTGGCCAGATGGTTAACGTTAAGTGTAAGTTTCCACCAAAGAATGGTGAGAGCCTTCTTTTAGCAGAGATGGCAGTGGTCCATTTTACTGTTGATTGTTATGTGTCCATCTTCTAACTCTGCTGGCACTCAAACCTAGGAGTTGAAGAACTGGCCCCACCATCGGTCAACTTCCATCGGTTGGAGAGGAGCAACCAATGCTTTGCCATGAGAACCTCGCCTTTCCTTATCGGGTGAGACCATGCCTGGGCGCGTCAAGAGGTGCGCTCGAGTCCATCTACTGCTCTGTAGGCTAAAGCCTCTTGCTCCAAAGGAACATGTCTTTCCCCTTCTCACAGGGTTGGTGAGCTTGGAAGAGGTCAGGACTTTGAGCACAACAGGACCCGGCGCTGCAAGGAGGTCCACTGCAATCTTCGGCGGATATGTTAACACTTGTATTTTTAGATCTCCTGCTTGATCACATATGATCCCTGTCTCCTGAGATAATGCAACAGCTGCATCCTCATCAAGTGGCAAGTCCAGAAAGCAGAAACCCCCAGCGCCAGCCAGTCGGCACCTTCATTACTCAGTCAGACTTGCAGTCAACAGGAGAGCTCCCTGGCCATGACATCCAATAAAATTGCCCTTAACTTTTAAACCCCTGGTGCCATTAATCTTTGTAATGGTAGCATGGTACTCAAAGTTGGGCTCAAACTGGTCAGTCTTTATGATTTACCTGCTGAAATAAACTTAAATGCCAAGTTAAGAAGGTGCAGTATAAACGCATCTGCATTTTGATCATTTGCAGTGTGGTAATTGTATTTAACAAGTCGGGAAGAGTGTTAACCTTCCTACAGAGTTGCCACAGAATGAAATGCCCATATGTAAATAAGAGAAAAACGGAAGTTTTGAAAGGGAAATGTCATAGAACAGAGACTAGGTAGCTAAGAGACAGAGTTACCTCAAGAGGTAGAGTGATTAATGTCATTTTCCCATTTTAGAATCCTATCATCTTAGGGAAACCTTCATCTCTGAGATATCAAACATCTGTCCGTGACTTCAGGGACTTAAGCTATATTTTTAACTGTCCAGGTTCTTTATTGTTTATGAAGTAGATCTTAGTTTAACCAGTTAGTAATGCAGCTGGTTAAGAGTTAGATACCAAATGCCAGAATGTATTTTAATTACAAGTTACTATGCGATAAATAAAATAAATCACTGGGATATTGTGTGAACACCAGAGTAATCCATAACAAATAATGGTACAGGACTTTTGTTTCTGGAAAATTATGAGGTTTCATGCATCTAAGCATAAGGACCAATATTTCACATTCTCGTAAAATAGTTTTTCTTCCTGTCCTTCAGGTTTAGCTTAACTTTTGTAGCTAGATGGTTCTTCACAATATTGCTTTCTTTATCTTTCTGAACAAAGCTTTTGAGATTTTGTCTAGGAATGACCTCATTGCTATTGATCTGTCTTGTCTCTCTGTTTGTTCCTCCAACTATTACTCACTATAAATTGTGGTTCCTACTTGACAGAAGCTTACATATGATTGGAGGATGTGCCATGGTCATTTAGCCAAGGTGACAGGGATAAGATAGTCTTGTCCAGCCAGGATACACTAAATTTTTATAAGCAATGCAAAACGTCATAATTTTAAAATAAAACCTACTTATCGTGGTTGTGTCATGACCTCTGCGGCAAACTAGCTGACCAACCTGGCACTGCCTGGGAAAACTGAATAAAAGTGAAATGAAATCCACTCTCTTCTCTCTCTCTCCTGCATTCTGACTCTCTCCTGTTAAGATAGTTGCTTCAGTTACAGTAAACCCTCAGAGTGTGGGATGCGTGCTCAGCCCTCTAGGAATGGAGCTATGGTATCCATTTAAGGTACTAAAACCCTCTAAAAGCACTTATAACTTCCCATTTTGATAGTTTAAATAAAAGAAAATGAAAATGTTTACTGAGTATTTTAATAGTTTTATCACAAAAGTGCAGTATTCATGAAAATTATAACAACTTTAAAAATTAGTGACCCAAAATATCTGAAAACCTGTTTTCATAATAATGATGAGATATGTTTACCAGAGAAACCCGTGAATGCATAATACCAAGAATAGCCTAACTGTTTACGGGTGTTACTGTACTTTGCCCAGCATTTTTTACAAATTTACAAAAATAGTTTAACTAATTACTATTGGGGTGAACTTATTTAAGGGCATCACTACATGTTCATCCAACAATGAAAAACTATGTTTTCAGACTAAAACTAATTTTACATTTTATTTTTCATCCCCTCACCCCACCTGAATTAAAAACTGGTCAGGGCATCAGGAGGTCAATTCATATTAGCACCTTCGAAAACTTGGATTGACAATCGGTGTTTGTCATTTCGGTTATTTTACGCAGCCATTGGTTTCCCACTATTTTCACCACCTCCCCTTCCTGTTGGGGCTGAACTTGGACTTAAAGGGCATTGAAGTGTCACTAATTTATTCGCAACCCAAAAATGATATTTTAATGATAAAATAAAGTTTGTTCATACTTACCTGGCAGATATATATACAGGCTGTATTTCTCCAACCGACAGAATTTAAAACTTCGCGGCAGAATGTTTGCGCAGTGTGGCCAGGTGGATTAGGTACTCATTCCGCTATGGCGGGAATCGGGAACCATTCATTTTCTATTCAGATTTTCTAGTACCACTGTCTCCTGAGGGGAGGTGGGAGGGCACTATATTTTATCTATCAGGTAAGTATGAACAAACTTTATTTTATCATTAAAATATCATTTTGTTCATGAACTTACCTGTCAGATATATATATAGCTGAATCCCCACCATTGAGGTGGGAAGAGACAGAATAGGATTTAGGAAACAAATAAATGTAGTGAATGACACCTTGCACCTTACCTGTTAGCATAGCTGACTTCGAGGCTATCTGTCACCCAAGCCTGCTTCTGCTTTTACTAGGTTTCCCAAGGTAGGGACCTATAAAGCTGGTGAGATCTAGATGACCTGTCCACGGGGCGTGACCACAATGGGACTAGATCATATGACCATACTGAGAGGGAAAAGGAGCAACAAACCAACCACCTGACCGCCCTGAGCCTAAGGTAATTGAACCTAGCATAGGCTAAAGATTGGGATGTCCACATCGGTGGGCCACCGCAACAACCGAGAATAGACAAAAATCAAGATTAAAAATACTACCTAACCCCAAAGGATAGGATGAGTATTACCTTCTTCTCCCAACATTGTGTCTGCGGAACGACAGTCCCAGCGAAGAACAGTCTTCAAAAGTTGATCTTCACATCTCGTAAGTAATGAAAGTTAACACTGAATTACTTCTCCAGAAGGTGGTACCCAGAAAGACTCAGAGACAAATTCTTTTGGAAAGCCACCGGTCGCGATGGCTCTAACTTCGAGGCTTTCACCTCTGAAGCCTCATGTCACCGCCTGGCAGGAAGAATGAGGCCTTTTGATAGTATTTAAAAAAGAATGAAGAGCATTCTTGGACATTGCAAGTCAGGTCTCTTAACCGAACACCACAGATTGGGTCCGATGGGCCTCGGCTTTCTTTCTTGGTCCTGGCTAAATAGAATTTGAGAGCCTGACAGGGTATAAGACTCTTTCTGATTCTTGTCCAAGAATTTCAACAAACCTTTTGATTTCAAAAGAGTTTGGGCCAAGGGTTTGAAGGATTTTCATTTTGGCAAGAAATAAAGGACTTAGGGAGCAAACGCATTTGACCCTAAAGCCAATATGTTTGCTAATAGCCTGAACTTCACTAACCTCTTAGCTGTCGCCAGAGTTAGGAAAACCGCCTTTCTAGTCACGTTTTTTGAGAGAAGCAGAAGACATAGGTTCAAAATTACTTGACATAAGAAATTTCAGGACCACATCTAGATTCCAAGTGAGTGAGTCATAGGCCCAGTTGGAACCTTATTGATCTCGAAGGATCTCAAGAGATCGTGAAGATCCTTGTTGTCGGCTAAGTCTAGGCCCCTGTGTCTAAAGACTGCCGATAACATACTTTTATAGCCTTTAATAGTAGAGACTGCCAGTTTATTCTCCCTGAGATAAAAAAGAGGAAGTCTGCTATTTGAGGCACAGAGGTCGTGGTCGAGAAACTCCCTGCTCCTGCACCATCTCCTAAAAATTGGCCCACTTGTACTGGAGTAGACTGAATTAGAGGTCTCTGGCACTGGCGATAGCCTTTGCCACTCGAAAACCCCTCGCTCTGGCCAACTTTGAGATAGTCTGAATGCAGTTAGACTCAGAGCGGGGAGGTTTTTGTGGAATCTCTTGAAATAAATGCCTGAGAAGATCTACCCTCAGGGGAGTGTCCTTGGGAAGTCCACAAGGAAGGACAGGACCTCTGTGAACCAATCCGCTGCTGGCTGGCCAGAAGGGCCTATTAGAGTCATCCTTGTTCCTTCCGACGTGAGAATTTTCTTATCACTTCTCCAGGATCTTGAAGGGAGGAAAAGCGCAAAGGTCTAGGCCTTCCAGTCCCAGAGAGGAGGGCATCTACTGCCTGGGCTCCTGGATCTAAGACAGGAGAAACAAAGAGGAAGAATCTTGTTCTTGGACGTGGCAAAGAGGTCCACAGGGCGTCCCCATAATCCTCCACAGATCCAGACACACCTCTCGTGAAAAGTCCATTCGATGGCAGAAGTTGATTACACTGAGAAGGTCCCATGATATTCTCCATGCCTGACAATGAACCTGTGTGAGAATTGTGACCCCGAGCATGAGTCCAAAGCAGGATCTCCTTTGCCAGGTTGAACAGGGAACGGGAGCGAGTACCCCCTGTTTTTGAGGTAAGCTTTAAGGCTGTGTGTTGTCGGAATTCACCTGAACAATTCTGCCTGCCACTTGATCCTCGAAGAATTGAAGGGCCAGATGGATAGCTCCTAATTCTTTGAGATTGATGTGCCAGGAAAACAACACTAGGTCGACACTTCCTCTGAAGACGAGAGAAACTAGCCTCGGGGCTCTGCCGTGCAGAGAAACCCAAGGGGTCGAGCCACCACCTCAGATGATCCTTGACAGAGAAAGATCTTCAAGGTCTCTTCAGGTCCTTGTCCATCCAGTTCTCCGCTAGGAAAAACTGAGAGGTCTGAGATGAGTTCCCTCCCCAGGGAAACAAACTTCTCCAGCGCAGGAAATGGTCCCCAGCAAACTCATCCATTCCTCACCGAGCATGTTTCTTTCCTAGAGAGACGAAACTTTTTCCAAGCAATGGTTGTTGACGTTTGGGATGGATACGCCAAAAAGCCACTGAATCCATCTGAATCCCCAGATAGACGATGGACTGAGTCGGATCAGATGGGACTTTCTTTGTTCAGAAGTCCCAGGGACTTCGCCAACCTCAATGTCGAATTTAGGTCCTCCAGACACTTCTCGAGGAAGAGGCTCGTAATGAGCCAATCGCTAGGTAAAGCCTAAACGCCGGATCCCCGCCAGGTGAAGCCACCGCCAGCATTTTCATGATCACTGTGAATATCATGGGAGCTGTGCTGAGACCAAAGCAAAAGAGCTCGAATTGGAAGACTCGTCCCCCAAGTACAAACTCAGGTACTGTCTTGACTGAGGATGAATGGGAACATGGAAGTATGCATCTTGTAAGTCCAGAGAGACCATCCAGTCCCTGGTCTTAGAGCTCCGAGAACAGACTGGACGTTTCCATCTTGAACTTCTTTGAAAAGAAGCGGTTTAGTCTGCTTTACGCCCAGTACAGGTCTCCAACTCCCGACTGTTTCGGGACTAAGAACAGTCTGTTGTAGAACCCGAGAGGCCAATCCTGAACTTGCTCCACAGCTCTTTTTACGAGCATCTGCTCCAAAAGATCAAAAAGGATCTGTTGTTTTTCCCAATGGTAAGGGCGACAGATCCTGAAGGGTGATTTATGCAAAGTGGTGGAAACATGAAAGGGGATCTTGCAACCTTTCTCTAAGAACTTCGAGACAAGAGTCCGCCCCTTTCGTTCTCCAGGCTCCCAAAATAAAAAAGCCTGGCTCCTACAGGTGTCTGGAGGAGTTGAAGATCACTTTTTCCCCTGGGTTCATGGGGCTCCTCTGGTAAAACCTCTTCCTGCATGAGTCGATCTGAGGAAGAAGTTCCTCCACAAAGGGCTGCTTTCTTCTGGAGGACAGAACTGATTTAGCGAACGAGAAGGGACTGGAGGACGTCTAGAGAACGGGCCAGAAGATCTTGCGTGGCCTTCTCCAAGACTAGCGGAAAGGTCCTTGATTAAAGGCTGGGGAAACAGATAGTTGGACAAAGGCAAACAATAATTCTGCCCTTGTGACGAGGAAACTGACTTGAGGGTGAAATTGCAAAACAAGGCCCTCTTCAAAAGACTGTACAAAATGGGAAGCCAGTTCTTCTGAGCCATCCCTGACGGCCTTATCCATGCACCAAAAACACTGGATAGCTCCCAAAGTAATCGAGTCGGGCTTGAAGCTTGAGGTCCAAAGCAGCACCAGTCCAAGAAATTGAAACCTCCATAGATGCGGAAGAGACCTTTCAGATGATGGTCGGTCTCGACATCGCCCACCTAAACCTTAGCAGTAGGCAGATAGGGACCTCCTGGAAGGCGCCGACAAGACTGCGTAAAATCCTGAGAAAGAAGGAACTCGAGAACCGACGATCTTCACCTACCACATACCATGCTCCGCCTTACCGCAAAGCTTAGAAGGAGGAAGGGAAAAGAGGTCTTGCCATGGGATCGCCTGTTCCTCCATCCATGTTAACCTTTCTTGAAGGCCCTCTTCGGTAAGTACAGTGAAGTCATCTTCAAAACCAGCGACTCTCCTCGCTTTGGAAGAGGCAAGCTGAGAAGGAGGAGAGAGAGGAGCCGAGGGTTTAAACTTATCACCGAACAAGTCTTAAGAAGACTGGTTAACACCTGATAGTCGGAAGAAGAGGAAGCAGAAGGTTGATCAAAACCTCAGCAGGCTCTTGAATCGCCAGAGACTTCTCCCTTCACGGAGGAAGCAACCACAGAATCACAAAAAGCTTTGGGAACGAAAGGCCTTTGAGGTCCAACACGAAGAGGGATCTCCCTTTTCTCAGAAACAGAATGCTCTGAGCGCCTGAAGAGCAAAGAGGCGTCAGCGGGGCCCCTTGGTAGCCGCCCTGAAGAGCATCCGACGTCAGCCCAAAAATGCCGGAGCGCCCTGCCAACGCCCTGTGCGGCAGCGAGAAGCGCCCTGAAGCAGCTGACGAAGAGTCCTGATAGCTGCTTCGCGGCGTCCTGATGATGACGAATCACGTAAAGGGAACTCGTGAGCTGTGAGGACGACAGGGCGAAGAAGCAGGAGATGGTGAGAAGAAAAAGGGACAGAGAAGGGGACTTCCTGGACTTGACAGGCAAAAGTCAAGTCCCTTGCGACGACGCTTCTGAGTCCTTCTCGCAAAAGAGAGGCCAACTGACGCTGCATATCCAACAAGATACTTCTTGAAGGAGAGGTCTCTGTCCAGGAGGAGAGGAGAACCTATGGGAAGAAGAGGGCGAGGACGCCTTCTTCTTCCTCACAGAGCAAGAACAGTTCTCTCCATAGAGCGACTGAGAGCGCTCGCAGCAACGCCCTCCTGACGACCGAAATCCTGGAGCTGTGGCGGGAAAGCTTCAAAATCCCGCCCGGCGAAGAAACTGACGGAAGCGTCCTTCTCTAAAGCTCCTCTTCAGCGGTTGAGAGTCCACGAGAATTCCACCCCACGCAGGAGGGCGCCTCGGGGACGAAAAGCAGTCCGAGGAATGAGCGCGAAGCACGATCCTTGGCAGCCTGGGAACAAGCGACAACAGGACCTGCCAAAGGGACGTCAGATCGGTGGGAAGCCCCCGCAACCCTCTCTACGACATACCATTCTCCCTGAGTCCTGGGAGTCTGACAGAGTCCAGGCCTAGAAGCATTGGGGCCGATCTGACTCCAGGGGAAGCACTACACTTCACAGCACTTTGTAGCGAAGACACTTTTGTTTTCGGAGCACGGATAGAACTCATGATCTCCCAGCCAAACCCCACGCAGACACAACCTCAGGCCCAAGGCAAACCACAGGGACAGGTACAACAATGTCTACATTGGGATTATCAGGAGAGGAAATAACCCTGACTCTACACACTCCTGGAGGAAGACCTCCTGATCCTGTCACGCTCCAACTACGAACATAGGAATCATAGACTTCCAGCTGCATCAGACAAAGGCTCACACTTTGCAGCGATCATTGATAAACAAACATACCCCTACACCTCATGCAAACTGAGGTCTACGGCCTTCTCGGTAGCCTCACCTTGCAATCACTCACACAACATACGAAAGCTAGCAGAACTAGTACCAGACATCATTAAAGATAGTCAAAAGCAAATCACAACAGTCCACAAAAGCGTGTTGCCAATCCACAGTCAAATCAAAACCAAAGTCATAGAATACTTAAGTGGAAAATAAGCAAGTTAACGAAACTAGAGGCGGAGGTACTGTAAACAGATGTTAGTACCGGCGACACAGAGAAAATCTGAATAGAAATGGGAATGGTTCCCGATTCCGCCTCCCACCCAGCGGATTGGAGTACTAACCACCTGGCCACACTGCGTGTGCCGCGAGTTTTGAAATCTTGTCGGATTTCGGAGAAATACAGCTGTATATATTCGACAGGTAAGTTTCATGAACAAACTATGGATTAGACAATAACATCTGTTGTTTTCTGTTATTTTTACATCACCCCCTTCCCAACCCCTCTCACCTCCCCCCGCCTTCCTATTGGGGCTGAATTTGTACTTAAAGGGCAACAGGAGTGTCAACATTCATCTCAGAGACCTCGAAAACTATGGATTAGGCACCAATATCTGTAATTTTCTGTTATTTTTTTACATATCACCCCTTCATATCGAGTCTGAACTTGTATTTAAGGGGCATTGGGAGTGTCACTATTCATCTCAGTTACCTCAAAAACTATGGATTAGACACTAGTATCTGTCTTTTTGTTGTTTTACATTGCCACCCCTTCCACCCCCCTCACCTTCCTGTTGGAAGAACCTGACTCAGGGCAGCATCAGGAGGCCACTGTTCATCTCAGCAACCTTGAAAACTATGGATTGTGACACTACCATCTGTCGCTTCTGTTATTTTTAAATGTTGCCCCCCTTCCCAACTCCCCTTCCTATCGTGGGTTGAACTTGGACTGAAGTGCATCAGGATTGTCACTATTCATCTCAGCACGGAAACCTATACTAGGGACACTAACATCTGTTGTTTTCTGTTATTTTTGCATGTCACCCTTCCCACACCCCCTCCTTAGTGCCAAGTGATGTCTTACCTCCACAGGATTTTTTCCAAACAGTAAGTCATATGTATACCAAGTTTGGTTGAAATTGCTCAATGCGTTCCAGAGTTATTCTGGCACATTTACACACACACACATCCATCCATTTTTATATATATACAGTAGATATTGTTTTGACAACCTCAGTGACACAGGAGAGAAATGAGGGGTCTTGTCTAGGTCTAACTGTGTATTTTTGGTTTTGCAAATACTTAAAAAAAGGTTGCTTAGATATAAGGGATGTATCACAACCTCTTCCCAAGGTTACTTTAAAGAAGCAAAGATAACAGAGTGTGAAAATAGAAATCCTGTTGGAACTGTAACTTTGTTTAAGCTTCTAAAGGTTACATAACTTTGTGTTGTAACCTTTAGAAGCTTAAACGTAACACAAAGACAGCATCTACAGAGAGTGTCTTGGACTTTTCATAAAATTCATAGTAGGTATTTCTTTTACAAGCCCCACTGTAAATGTGCACAGGTTATAGGAGCTCTTTTTAGTCCAAAACTGCCTTCAGACTAGAGAGTTTCTTATTTAAACAAGTTAGAATCACAGGGGAAAAGTAGAAAAGGTTCTTGTATAGTTCACACTTTTTACATGGAGAGGTGAATGTTTAAGAGAAAGTTCTTGAGGTCTGAAACAACTTAGGACAGGTACTAAGTCTGGGGACATTTAATTCATTCCCCTTTAGACTCAGTAGCAAGAGATTTTGCAAGGTCCATTCAAAAAGGCCTTGATCATGCCTATGACTTCAAACTTCATCCACTTATGTGACTACACACGAGCTCAGTCATTCTTCTTCATTAAACTAGAGGTGAGACCGATTGAAAATTACTAGGTTCAAGCAGAATCTCAAAATTAATAAAAATGAAGGCTGCTCTGTGAATATCTGCACAGGAAGGGTATGACCTCAGGATAAACCATGGAGATTTGTTGAGGACTCCCTTCCTACCTACTGAGTGGGTTACTGAGTTCAAACAAGGCAAAAACAGCACACATGACTCCCAGTAGGGACATCTAAAAATATCGACCACTGACAAACAAGCAGATTCCTTTCATCATATGAATGTGGATGCCAAACGTTTGTGCCAAGATCACAAGACATATCTTGACAAAGACTCAGTTTCCTGCAAGATAAATACTCCAATGTTGACATTAAAACAAAATTTGAGGGGAGTAGAAACTTCCAGGATGCTATTTGTCATTTCTAGGTTGATCCAGACAATATTTAGATTATTAGTAACTCTAGGTGAGAGAAAGTTCTCCCTTTTGAACATGAATGAAAAAATTCAAAACAAACTAAGACTCTCCACTTCAGAAAATATTGGGCTGGTAGCATCTGCTGCAAAGTGATGGCCTGGGTGTTTTGTGACTGAGGGTGTTGCCATGGTAAACTGTTTGTGGAAAAGGGCCAATAGAAGTGTGACAATTAAAAAAAAAAGCATTCAAGGTGGAACATTCAGAAAAGTTGCAAGTGGGTATTTAATCTTTGTGACTTGTACCCCAACTTGGCACCATTTGACCTCTTATTTGATATATAAACTTGATGTCACCGTTTTGGGAATAATTAGAAGTTATTTATGCTGTAGAAGAGTATTAAGGAGGCTAAGGATGCACTCTCCTTCCACAATAAGATAGCATCACCCGAACATTGGTTCCTATGGGGGAGGGGTGTAAGTACCATCAATACACCTCACACAGTGCATTTTAGGCATTACTTAAGATTCTTTGCAGTGTCCCTTCGACACCTAGCTGCAACTTGGAATCTCTAACCCTTTTCCCTTCCTACTCAAATACCTTAGCCAAATCCCTAAATAACGTCCAACAAAAGCCAGTCCCCAAAGACATAGGAGCATACGAAATCCCTCACCATGACTGTGACCTAATCGTACATTGGTTTTACAGGTAAACCACTTCCCCAGAGATTAATACAACATAAACTTTCAGTAAGGTATGGCCAACACAGCTCTGCTATTTTTAACCACAAATAACCATAACCACAGAATAAACGGGGATTTGTCATGTATGATTTATAACAGCAATTGTCGGTTCAAAAACCAGATGGTAGAATCAGCAACTATTAAACATAGATATATGATGAACTTCTCAAAAGGAGCTTGGGACACGATATCATAGATAAAATTTTCCTTCAACCAGCGATTAAGATGATTAAGAAGCTGTCAACTGGAGTGATGTAATGGCTGACCTCTGGAACTCCTGTTATAAATACTGCTGTCCAGTAACTCTTATTTCATTCATTACCTGCCCGTCAACTTTCTACCTTTTGGCGTCCTTATAGGCTCCTTTTATTAGATGGAATTCTGTTTTAAAAGAAAATATTTCAGTCATATATATATATATATATATATATATATATATATATATATATATATATATATATATATATATATATATGTATTATATATACTGTATATATATATGTGTATATTATATGTATATATATAAAAATATATGTATATATACATATATATATTTATATATATATATGCATATGTATATATATATATATGTATGTATGTATGTATGTATGTGCATGTATATAATTCAGAACAGAACTTACTAACCGTAAATACCCAGTTGAACATAAGTCAAGAAAGGTGGAACCAGTTCTCAGATATTATGTCAATCCAGATCGATGGAGAATCGATCGAGGTCTCGTGGTCGCACATCAAAACAAAAAAAAAAAAAAAAATAAAATAACGAAACCGATCCAGAACATTGGTTCACTGGAAGTGGTATAGAGTGTGTGTGTGTGTGTGCTCCGGTAAGTAACTAACTAGGCTTTTACGGGGTGGTGGACTGGTGGCCCATGTACGATCAGTTTCATGGCGGTTCTGTGAGAGGTAAGAACGCTTGTGTTAGTGGTGGTGTCTTTTAGGACTGGCGTTCGTCGAGTTGTGAGTCGTTCCTATATTTTTTTTTCTCCAAGGCTTTGAGGAGGAATTTACCCGTACAGTCTGGCCTTATGGAGAAATAAAATACTTAGGTGTATGCCTGTAATGTAATGCAGATATCTGTATATAGATTATACAGGTAAAAGGTTTCGAGAACATTGCGTAATTCTTTAGTTCAGGCTTTTGTGCTGTATTATAACAATAGCCTACAGTTTGGAATGTCAATTCTTAGTTCAGACTTTTGTGTTGGATTATAACCATACATTTTGGAATGTCGTTTCTTTAATGAGTATTCACAATTCAAATAATCGTCTTTCCTTTATTTACTAGATGTGAGCTTCAATTAGTAGGCTACTGTGCGTTAGTGCGGCAAAGTTGTCAAGATATATCTCAGATCTGGAATTCTCTAGCAACTTCTGATTTCCCTTTTTCATTTTATAGAATTTGTATTCCCTTCAAGCACAAACGCCATTTCTTTCTTTCCTTAAATTTCTTTTATTTTTTGCAGTTAGTTCTGAAGACGTGGGCTCACTAGGCTAAATCCTTTTTTGTTGTTGTTGTTGTTGTTGTTGATGCCTAACACCATAGAAAATTTGAGAAACCTAAAAATAACTTAATAATTAGAACCCCAAAAGTTCAAACTAAGATGCAATGCATTACTGTACTAAAACAATTCATCATATACTTATTTATGTATCTCTCCTCTCAGTATTCCCCATTACATTCTGTAGCTTCTTTGAAAGGAACGCCATATTCTTTAGAAGCTTGAATTTCAAGTCAGTGGCCTCTGTAGCTTTGGTCCTGATGAATAGGGTTTATCTTCTGAATAATAATAATAATAATAATAATAATAATAATAATAATAATAATAATAATAATAATACCCATGGTAGCATGAGTCTTGATAGGGCAAAACAAATCCACTGTTATGTATATGTACACATATTTAAAGAGAAATCCGTACAGAAAGCTTTCGGGACACTGTTCGATTCCCCTTTTCAATCTGAGAGTGAAAAGGGGAATCGAACAGTTTCCCGATTTATCTTTAAATATATATACATATACATAACTGTGGATTTGTTTCGCCAATAATGATAATAATGAAGAAGTGAACTATTTCTGAATCAGAGACATTTTGCTCACACCTTTCCCCTTTCCTACAGGAAGGTCACAAGAGACCATAATTTTTTTACCGGTATTATTTCAGTTAATATCTAACTGTGCTACAAAAGGGGGTTGGCGTTGTATCCTTCTTCAGATTCTTCTTTTATTTTTATTAGTATTATTTCAGATCATTATCTTTGGAGCTGAAAATGGGTGCCTTTTCTAACCTGGTGAGACCACATGAGACCTATCGTGCTCTGCTATCCATATTCCCATCCTCTCCCGGGAGTCGAACCCGGGTCTGCGTATGTGTGTGTGCTCAAAAGCAAAAGAAAATTGTGAAGGGATGATGAACAGTTGGGCTGTGGTTTTCAAGGTCATTGCAGATTGACCTGAGAGGAAGACCAGTGAGTTTTACAGACATTCAGCCACAAAACTAAGATTTGATGTCTGAAACTCCCAATATTTTTTTAGCAGCATGTCATGTTTGTGCAATTGTTTCTTACATATATATATATATATATATATATATATATATATATATATATATATATATATATATATATATATATACATATATCTAGAGATGTCATTACCTCTCAGTTCCAGCAAAGGCCCTGTAAACTGTATTGACACAATTACAGCTGGAACCCGCCTAGGGGAGTGAATGAGAGTCGGTAGGAGTACAACCAATCACAGGCCAAGATGCTGGTTGGGTGTAGTACCAACGTCGATTCCGTCTCCTTTCTGGAGCGTGAAACCACGCTCCACTATTTTCCAGATGAATTTTCGTTATGCTGACGTAAGCGTTGATCTACAAGCATGCTCCAAGGCCTTGGCATGCTCCTCCTTAAATGCTGTTACAGCACCTTGCGTCACTAAACGATAGAAAATAAAAAAGAGAAAAACATGGCGTTTCACACCAGTGACGTAAAGTACCGAGCGGCAAGAGTTACGCATCTAAGTAGCTGTTACGGTTTTAGGCTTTAAAATCTCTCTCTCTCTCTCTCTCTCTCTCTCTCTCTCTCTCTCTCGCCGTGAGGAACGAATTGCAAGTGAATATTAACTGAAGTTTACGACGAAAAGTTCAAATCTTCCCGTGGTTAGTTTTTTAAAGGTATTGCTTCTTATTCTTATCTCTTTCATAATGTGTTTATGTGTTTATTTACGTATTATTCAACCTACTAATTAATTCTCCTTGCATAGTCATGTATATTTATGTAATCCGGTTAAGTTATGTATAGACCTACGTTTTTAAACCCGAATCCAGAAACCGTTGTCACTCGATCCCGGGAAGAGTAAGAAAGTCCTCATAAGATGGAAAAGGATTTAGGATAAATATATATATATATATATATATATATATATATACATATATATATACATGTGTATATACATATATGATTATGTATATATGAATATATAATATATATATATACACATATGTATATGTGTGTATATACATATATGTTTATATATATATATATATATATATATATATATATATATATATATATATATGCAATGACTAATCGTTGTAAGCATTGCATGCTATACCAACATTGCCAGACAGTGAAGAACTAGGCTAAGATTTCCACCCTCGTAATCGGGTAATTGGGTGAGGGCGTCGTCCTGACAGCCTAACTAGGTACATAGTTGAAGTCACCTGACTGAGTTCTCCGAGGAGGGTGGAGCTCGCGAGCCAAGTTATTCAAGTGGAGCAAATTGAAGCCACTGTAACTTAAGCTTCTGTAACTTGATGTTCTGTAATTTAAACTAATGTAACTTGGAATTCTTGTACTTTAACTAATGTAACTTAGACCTCTGGAAGTTGAAGCTTGTGCAACTTAAAACTTGTGTAACTGAAAACTTCTGCGACTAAAAGTTTCTGCAACTTAAATTCGTGCAGCTTAAAAAAGTTTGGTTGTATTACTGATACTTGGATCGGCTCCTTTTCTCTTCGCGTGAATGGGCGTGGCAATAATAATAATAATAATAATAATAATAATAATAATAATAATGATAAAGAAAATAAACAACTCATTAAAAGTAACGAAAGCGTTAGCAATAAACCTTAATTTAGATTAACTGGCTCTACAAATACAACTAATTAATATACAAATTTAACAGTCTTATGTTGTACCTTTGAGACCTACGCCCATAATTTGGCACTGAAGAGTTCCGCAGAGAGAGAGAATGTAACATTATTAGCTGCAAAATTGATTGAACACTGACACTCTGAAGTCTCATGTAATGATGTGTAAACATTCAGAGAGCAGAACTAAAGAAGTGGAAAAACGGAGCGAAAAAAAGTCTATAACAGAAAGAGCTATTGATTAGAAAAAAAAATGTCACCCATAATTATAATAAAACATTAATTAAATGACAGATAGCACTGTAGAACTTTCGTTATCACATCGTGGTCAAATTGCGTTGAATAAACCCCATAATAGTTGCTTTCTTGACCGCAGGAGGGGGCTAGTGGCGCCAGTTCGTGAGGCATCTTCATGTAGGCTTCGCCTATAGCCGAAGATATGAGTGGCATTGTCCGGTTCCTCGTTGCTGTCTTGTGGGTAAGTAAGTCAAGGGTCCCGGAGTAGGTCAAGAGTTTCATATGAAATGTTATGGATTATTAATAATAAATTTATAGTTGTTGCTTTGTTTTTGTTTAGCAGTGGCGACCATCTTGTAAAGATGGCAAATAAAAAATTTATCTTTTCTGGAAGATTTTGCCTGCACTGAAACCCTCAGTGAAGTTTGGATTTTATTTATAATTTGCTGACAACAGTTTTTTCTTTTTTCTATCCTGCAGGTCACTGCAGCTAGCGCTCAGGATTATCAAGGTGTGTAAGGATGGAATCCTATGTCATTCTAAGGATTCATGAGGTAAAAAGTAATTTCAGTGGCTCTTCATGCACATTCATTTAAGTGATATTCATTTTAATGGATATTTAAATGGATATCATGAGAGATGGCTATATAACTAGCGTACTTTTAAGTCTTCTTTATGGGATTAGACGTAAAATGAGTTCTGTCCACTGTTCAACATCGTAAACTTCTGCCAGTTCTAGAACTGCATCTAAACCCTTCCTCCATGATTTCCTTCTCCTTCCTACGGGTCATCGTCCTGCTACTTCTATATCTACAGCTGCTTTTTTGTTTAAATGATCCCTTATTCCTTTCTCATCACATGTCCGGACCATCCCAAGACTATGATATCTGTCTCTCTTTCCAGCCTCCTGATATCACATCTCTCTGCCAATTCCTCATTTGCCAAGTGGTTCTTCTCTTTGGTGAGAGCCTGTCACTGTACAGTACTTTTTTTCATGGTTACTGATAACTTTTCTTCACGATAACTACTTAGATCTACTTTCCTTTTAAAGTTATTGTCCTGCATCCCACAATAGCTTGTAACTGACCTCACTGATAACAAGTTGCAGCTTATCTTCTTGATAACTTGCAAACTTGCTCCTTGGTAACATGTTCCTCTACCCCTTGACATTAGCTTTGAAAACACGTAACTCTTCAACTTCACAAGCCACCGTAACTGCCCTCTGACCAACAATGTCCCTTCCAGTGGCAGACATCAACTGCGACTTCGAAGAGGAATCCAACTGGACTGACGAAGGGCCTGACACCTTGTCCGCTCGCCTCAAGAAGCCCCCAGGGTTCAAGGGCCACCCGCTATTTGCCGATGACAGGAGAGCCGATCCCCTGAGGTAATGAGTGATTCTGTTCGTCGTCTCAGCTTCTCTTGTTGGAAATCAGACACTGGCCTTGTGCAGATCTGTTAATTGTTGATGCCTATAAAAAGTCGTTAAAGTAAGCCATTGTTCTTCTGTAATACTGAATGAGGACGAGAATTTCACAGATTCAATTATAACAGGGTGGATTTAACAATGGTTGCTATTTTGTTTGTTTGTTTTTTTAAGCAATTCTCTTCTGAAAGAAACAGCTTATGTATTGCTGAAAATATTCCTTAGTTCTCCTCTTTGTTTTTTAGCCACTAAATTCACTAAATTTCTCTCTTTTGTGGACAGATTTGCCAGTCATTACACAAAGTAATTTGATAACTTGACATAGTCGCTGATAATAGGCCTAATCCAATTCACATTTCGATTCCGCACAGGGACGAGACGTGTCAGATAAGACAAGATATCCGCGACCCCTCCGGCCTCGTCTACAACCTTCTCGTGACTGATCTAGACAAGTGTGGTACCATAAAGAAAAACGTGAGTAACGAAAGTGTTGTTGCGCTTCTGAAGGACAGTTTCCTTCCATCTTTCAAAAAAAAAAGGAAAAGACGATAGATTTGCTGTAGGTGACATGTTAGAAGTTATATTTTTATTGGGAAAAGTTCCTTGCAGCCTCCAGAATTATGTCCTTTTAATGAAAAGGAACAAAAGGTCAGGATTCGTGCTGTGAAAATCAAAACTAAATTCGAGGAATCCAGCATCATTAACCAACTCAGCCAAGAGGTCACGTGATGTTTGGAAATAGCTTGTGAATTATACTCTTTCTCTGACGTGTGGTTTTACAGTAGTCACTACAGTTCTATACTGACGTCTGTTTTCGTTCTTTCTCCATTGATATGATAGTAGACTTCCCCAGATAAAATGACTCACTAGAAATAGTAGGCCAACACTTTATCCACTCTGTAGCTAAGGGAATAAAACAGTGACCTGGTGTTTCAATGGTCGGAAGTTCAAATCCCCAACGAGGAGGATATTATCAGCAACTGCTCAAAGTCTTAATTTTTTAATATTGTTTAATGATTAAGGTATTCTTGTGTAAAAAGATATTCTTGCCTGTTAAAAGTTGTATTGTCTCTTCTAATAATCTAAAAGATATCCTCCGATAAATTGCGTAATAGTCTAAAAGATGTCCTCTGGTAAACTGTCTAATAGTCTAAAAGATGTCTTCTGATAAGCTGTCTAATAGTCTAAAATATGTCCTCTGATAAACTGTCTAATAGTTTAAAATATGTCCTCTGATAAACTGTCTAATAGTCTAAAATATGTCCTCTGATAAACCGTCTAATAACCTAAAAGATGTCTTCCGATGAACTGTCTTAAAAAAAGTGTTCTGGTAGATTATATCTTCCCCCCAAAACCTTTAAAAGCTCTTTCCATTCATCGTTTTTAATTATAATTTTCACGAAATCTGTTCTCATTAATTGTGAACATCTAGAATTAGGACTAAGTGCTGGAAAATTTAAGGGCTGGTGTTATTACGACAGGCCTATGTGTTGATTCTTCTCTCAACTTTTCAGACGCTCTAGACCCTCCTCTTCTGTTGCTCTCTAACCATGTGGCGTTCAAAATAAAAACATTATCATTTTGGCAGTTTTTGGGTGTGCACATACTTGCACCTTTGAAGAATTAACATTTTGGTTGATCCATAACTGACAACAAACATTTTTCAAGGCCGTCAACTTTCCTCAAGTTAAGGAAGAAGTCGGGAACCATGTTATTTAAATCAGTCAATCAGTCAGTTCAATGCGCCTCGCGCTGTGCACTATAGGCATTACTCAAGGTTCTTTGCAGCGTCCCTTCAGCCCCTAGCTGAAACCCCTTTTATTCCTTTAACTTTACCTCCATTCATACTCTCTTTCTTCAGTCTCACTTTCCACCCTCTCCTGACAATTGCCTCATAGTGCAACTGCGAGGTTTTCCTCTTCTTACACCTTTAAAACCTTTTTACTCTAAATTTCCTTTTTAGTGCTGAACATATTCTCTCTCTTCCATCTTTCAGCCTTTCCTAACAATCGTTTCACAGTGGAACTGCGAGGTTTTCCTCCTGTTACACCTTTGAAACCTTCCTTATTCTGAATTTTTCCTTGAGCGCTGAATGGCTTCATGAGTCCCAGCGCTTGGCCGTTGGACTAGGTTTTGTGTTCCCGTTCCAATCAGTTAATTACCTTTAAAGAAATTAGATTTAGATGAACTCCCATTATGGTAATCTACACTCTCCAGGGCTACGTTCACCTCCGCATATGGTTCCCCCAGTTGGAAGGCGTAGTGCTGGCGACAGATCAAGAGGTGATCATCATGTGCAAACCGGCATCGCCAACTATCATTGAGAACAGGGCCGCAGGCTTCGCAGGAGCGCTGTAAATATTACGCTCGTGCCCCTCGTTAATTAGCAGTAAAATGTTCATATGGTGATCAGGCATTAGGCGTTTCTGTTACTATTATATCAAGAGATATTCACTGACTTATTCATTTATTTGTTTATTTACTTACCTATTTATTTACCAGACCGTCATCCGCACGCGTCTCCGGAGTCGTCGAGGAATCCCCAGGGAGGCTCCAATATGAGGTGGCCCTTTTCAGGGCAGTTAATGCCCGGTCTGGGCAGAGCCACTCACCCGTCAACCAAGCAGTGCCCATAGGCTCGAGATTGCAGCTCAGAGCCAGGATCAACACGGACGCCAGTGAGTCCCCCGATGAAAACAACATCTTTCAGCCTGGAGTTGCTTCGGCTCCAGTTTGAGGTCTCCCACCCTCAAATTCTACTACAGACATTAACCTTGCCAACAGATCTTTCACTCACCTTTTTGCCTGTCCTCTTCTTTTGCTCACACTTCACACATCCCCTTTCCCTCATTCAGGCCTGGGCTAGTTGCTTTAACATTCCATTTGTATCCCATTTGTATCCTGGGTAATGCATCATCAAGACGTTTAATTCATTCTTGGAATGTACTGTGATACTTGTATCATGATATTCCATGTCTCTTATAGTTCACGTACCATACTCCTCTGGCTGGTTGGGATATATTTTCAGAAATCAAATATTCGGTAATAACATAACCACACGTGTTTGCAAGGCTTTCAGTTCTACCGTTGAGGATATTCAAGATTGAACAATTGCATATCCAACTGTAATTCAGAGTGTTTGTCTTTAGATGAGTTCAATTTTATACATCTGAAATGTTGTAGTTCTGAGCCTCTGTATTTTCAAGGGTTTCAAGTTTTTAATTTGGTGTTGTTTTAATTTCGTAATTCTAGTATTCTCTAGTTCTGAGGTTTTGTAGTGCTAAGTTTTAGTAGTGGCTTGAAATCTATATTTGCCTGATAAACTGTACTACTTCCGTGTGTTTGATTTAAACAGTTGCGACGTGGATGTTTTATTCTGTTTGAATTTTGTAGTTCTTAGCTCTGAGATTTGGTCGTGTTTGGTTGTTGAGTGAGGTCTCCTTTCAGCGTGGAAATATGCGAAACTCATGGAAGTGACTGTTTCTGGCGATCCTGCAAACCCTTATTCACCCGGTCACGTTTCCCTCGTCAAAGACGGGTAAGTACGAGACAGATTAATAGATAGATGTAAAATTCCAGTATTTTTACTCTTTGTTTTTGATGCGGGGAGACTTGGTGGGGTTATGCCCCTTATTAAGTATTGTTATTGGATGGCAGAACTGGAATTAATCCTTTGGATCACCTATGACTGTAATGAGTCGTCCAGAGTCCAGCCCCAGAGTCACTTATGATGCTCTGGTTTGTCATGTATGACGATTTTTAACTCATAAATTTGGCCTTTTGTTTTGTTACATTTTTTTTAACATACCACAATAAAGTAAAAGTATTTTGCCTCATAAAGATACTGGAATGAGTTCGATAGTATGAATAGATGCATAAACAGCGAACAAAATATAACGTCTAGTGACTGAAAGGGTTAAAATACCCCTTTCCTTTCATGACAAAGTGTTTTCGTTAAATATACATTATTGGAATCATTTGTAATTATCCTACAAAGTGGTTTCAGAGGCCAGGAAGATGAATGACCAATTAAGTTCCTTAACAAAAAAAATGTGCGAAAAATAGTAAGAAGAGCCTACCTCCTACGCATGTGCTATGATGTAAGGTAGTTTAGCGCCAACACTGAGTCATATTTCAAGAACTAACCTCGAGGGTTTGTTCATAAATGAAAAGTGCTTATGTGAGTGAGGTCAGGTTAAAGAAGCTTATCAGCCACGCAAGAAGGGAACGAATGAAAAGTAAAAGAACCTGAAGAACACTGCAGACAGTTGGCACACCCCTCCCCTTATAGAAAGAGCCCTCCTAAAGCGCAGCCATCTTGTTATGTGAAATGTAAGATTTTTTATTTCATCATTACTGGGAGGTTTTCTTATTGACGCAACTGAGGGGGAAGGTTATTTCCAAGGAAAGAAATTCATGGTAAATGACAAAGATTTGTTTAGGCTCGAAGAAACTGTGTACATTCAACAAGAATATTAAATGAACCCAGAAGCTTAACCAAGGGTTTCTATAGACAATCTTCCTTTTTTATCCAGGAACTAAGAATCAAGAGCGTGACCTTATTTGGTCATGAGATAGTGAAGTGAAATACCACAGGGCAAACTAAAGCTCAGTTTTTAATTATGTGTGGATCTTATTTTACTGATGATGCTGGTTTCTTTTGCAGATTTTAGGATTGTACCATTGGTGAAATAGACGGCACATGAACTGACATTGTACAGTAGCACCTCATCTTAACAGTCACTTTGTGGGTCTGGCCTTTCCGATAAGCAACATAGTCCACTAAGTAACAAAGACCCTATACTATAGCCTGCACATGAATAATTTTCCAGATATCTTTCAGCTAACAGCAATCCCACATAGTTCCCAACCTAAACTAACCTATACTTTACACTTAACTTTCAATATTAGGGACATATCTAAAAATATATCACATCTAGAACGATAGCCTAGGGGAAAAATAATCATAATATGGTAGCTGGTAAGTACATAAGTCCGCTAAGTTGAGGTCTGATAAGTTGAGGTGTCGCTGAATACGAAAAATGACAAACCTTATGTTTTCACAGATGTCGCCTCTCGGAGTTCGAATCCATCGTGCCCCAGCAACCCCAGAGGACGGAGGACCAACCTGGCGAAGTGAGACTAGACTTCGAAGCCTTCATGCTCGATGCCAAGATGGCAGGTTCCTCCCAGCTGTGGATCCACGCCACAATTAAGGCCTGCATCGAGCCGTTTGATTGCCGCCCGGTGAGTAAGTCAGTTACTCGAATACCTTGTCAGTCTCGTGACTTGTTGAGGTTGTCATCCTCATTAATTGTTAGCAGGTTGGAACTGGAATATAAAATCTAGGCCAATGGACAAGCGCTGGGACCCGTGAGATCATTCAGCACCGAAAATAATCTAGAGACAATTGTTAGGAGAGGGTGGAAAGTAAGATGGAAGAAAGAAAATATGAACAAAAGTAGAGCAAAAGGAATAAAAGTAGTTGCAGCTAGGTACCGAAGGGACGCTGCAAAGGACCTTAAGTAATGCCTACAGTGCACCTAGTGAGGTAAACTGTCGACACTACGCCCCCAACCCACCTACGGGGATTGGTAGCAGATGGTAACTGGCTGGAGTTCTTGCTTTCTTATGAAGGTCTCACTCCCTTTGCTTCAGGGTTTTTGATTAACATTTCTGTGTGTTTATAAAAGCCATTTTGTCTGTTTATTGTCTTAACCAAGGTTTGCAGAGACTAAATATGAAGTACTGTAGAACAGTTTAAGCGTTTTTAAAGTGTTTCTGTAAATAAAAGAAGCAACATAAGGTGTTTTACATAAATGCAGTAGATTTTTTAAAAATCTGTTTATCTGTTTCAAAATTTAAAGTTTTGTAAAACATGATACCTGAGAAAGACACCATAAAAAGTTTCATTAAGTTACGGTGCCTTAGATATTTTTTTTAATTCTCTTTCCGTTGATGCTCTCTCTCTCTCTTTATATATATATATATATATATATATATATATATATATATATATATATATATATATATATATATATATATATATGTGTGTGTGTGTGTGTGTGTGTGTGTGTGTGTGTATGTGTGTGTGGGAGTGTGTGCAGAAAGGTTAACGGTTTCTTAAATATTATTTTTCTGCACCCTACAGGAACTATGTCTAGACTTACGCCATCCCTCCGGCCATGGACGGAGAAAGCGCAGGAAGGCAGTGCTGTACGCAGACGGTCTGATTGAGATGGTAGACGACGGATCCTCTTCCCTCTCTACACTCTTGCCTGGGAAAGAAACCTCCGCTACTCTATCGGTACGGCATGGAACAGATGCCCTTGTGGAAAAGGTAGCTTATGAAATGAGGGTGCAAATGTATTGCTTGATATATGATTTACCGTGAAAATTATAGAAGAGGGTGCAGTTGTAGGCCTAGGCCAGATGAACATAGAGAATTAAAGTGTCCAGGACAAAGGAAGCCTGATCTAAAAAGGCTAAAGATGTTGATGATCATTAGAATTTGTTTAGTGAAACTGTTAAAACCTTAATCTTGAGAGTTAGGTCACCTGAAGGGATCACAAACATTGGTTCTTATGTTGTTGCAGACAGAAGATGATGTACCTGACATCAGTGGAGTTTCTGCTGAGGACAGAAGTCGTGTAGCAGCTCCCTTGTGGGCGAGACCACAGAATAATAACAACGGATCTTCCGCTAAAATTGGAAATAACGTACCAGTCACAGTTATTATGCCAGAAGGTCAGTCATTTTATGTTATGTGAAGGTCTGTGCTAGGCGTCTGGAGGCCATACATTGGTACTATAAATTAGTTTTTTGGAATTTCGTGACGAGTACATGGTGTTGGTGGGCATGTTTTTGGCGTTTCAAGGCAAGAAGTTGGCATTTTAATTGTTCCTAGTGTTTTGAGACCATTATCCTGAAAAAAAAAAACAACATGAATGAGGTGAACTCGGATTGAAAAAAGTGCTTAAACATGGTGGAAGAAAATAGAAACACCAGCTGATCCAAGACATCCAGAGCTTTTGATCTCTGCAAAGTACATCAAGACATGTATGTCTAGAGAGTGTGTTGTATCTGCCTAAGAGGAGGATAGCTCTCTCTCTCTCTCTCTCTCTCTCTCTCTCTCGTTCCTACATTGTCTTCCCACGCTCTTATTGAAATCAATGACCTTCCTCCAAAGGAGTCATTTGCCACGTCCAGTACAAACCAGGGAAACAGTCCCTATGAAAGGTGACCTTTTAGAGTTGGCCTTGAACCTACAGTAAAGGGTCGTCTTTTTTTTTTTTTTTTTTTACGAGATCGAGGCTAGTTAAAGCTCTTGTTAGCCTTGGTTGACATCTCTATATGTGCACAAATATATGAATTTCGGACATTATATATGTATATATATATATATATATATATATATATATATATATATATATATATATATATTTATTTAAATTTCACTGATAAGTCCACTAACAGCAAAGCCTAGGGGAAATAATGCCTGCACTGTTGAAGAACAGTTACCTAGGAGTTTTACCTTGGTTGCTACTGAAATGTGAAATAGTGTGCCTGGTTCAGCTGTGGAATCCTCTGATTTCCAAATATTTAAGCGAGGTGCAGATTCACTATTGCTTTCTTCTGACGTTTCCTGAATTTCAGGTGTAACTATTATTTTTTATATCTTCATTTATCACCTTTTCCCACAACTTTCTCTCTCTCTCTCTCTCTCTCTCTCTCTCTCTCTCTCTCTCTCTCTTCTCTTTCTGCGCAGGCTGATTTTCCTTTGGGTTTATGGTCTGTTGACTCTGTCCATTAGGGTTTTCAGCTGAAGATTTAACGAAAGAAAGAAAGAGTAAGCTTCACCTTCTTGAAGACTGTAATTTGCAAGTATTATCCATCTTTCAGAATTTTTCGCAAATGCTGAGGCAGTCTATCAGTCGTGTGGAACATTCGTCATCATTTCGACCTTCCTCGGAGCCACCTTACTTCTGGCCTCGGGATTTCTTTGCTTTTTAACTTCCCGATTGCACAAGACAGTGGCCAGAGCCCATACTTCCAGTCTCGATACCGTGGTGAAGGAACACCATAATAAATATGGAGTGAAGGACATTCTTAGCCCGGCGTTCCTTAGTAGGTAAGGTACATCTTACTCTTAAATATGCATTATCAAGTATCAAGTATACGGTTATTTTGTTGTTCATAGCACTAGGATTTGACATATTTCCTAGATCACTTTATGAATGGAGGCTTATATGTGTTTGTGAGAGATTTAATATATTAAATGTCTCCCACACATTATTATATTATTATTGTTTAAACAGCAATAACAAGCATTCTTGAAGACTTGAAATCCCAAATCTTAAACATTTTATGAAGAGGGACAGACATTATTCTACCGTGCAAAACCACGAGACTTTTTCGGATTGCAGTAGAAACATAGTGAATGACGTACCTTTAGCATTTTTCTGATAGAAACAGTCCATTAATATTAGTTTTCAAAATTGGATAGACTACATTTCCATTTGTTGATTTAACCTAAGGTCATTCTCTTCACAGGATTAACGCTAGTTAGCGAATATGGAGAAAAATATCGCCATCGTCAAGAAAATATTTATTTTTTAAATCGAGAGGTAACGGGAGTACAAGAAGAGTCTGTGATGGTTATTCAGAGCAAGAAAAGTCTAACAAAAACAGGTAGAAAATGCGCCAGAGTTTCATCGGCGCAATCGAATTTTCTGTACATCGTATCATCAAGGCCACCGAAAATAGATCTGTCTTTCGGTGGTCTCGGAATAATGCTGTATGAGCCGCGGCCCATGAAACTTCAACTACGGGCCTGTGATGGCCTTCCCTGTATGGTTGCCAGTGCACGATTATGGCTAACTTCAACCTTAAATAAATATAAAAACTACTGAGACTAGAGGGCTGCAATTTGGTATGTTTGATGACTGGAGGGTGGATGGTCAACATACCAATTTGCAGCCCTCTAGTCTCAGTAGTTTTTAAGATCTGACGGTGGATTTCGTTTACAGAAAACTAAAAAAACTGAACCTTCCTGATTTTGTTTGTGTATCGTGAATATTTTCGTTAGTTTATGTAGTCATCCGAGTCTTTATTTTTCCTTTGGTTAATTAAGAAGGCTGTCCTTTGTCACTCACTTGTTTCATATAAGCCTACTTTGCTCATGGGCAAAACGGGTAGTATTGTCCATGTAAGTAGCCTAAACATGGCCACGATGTTGCCAGTGGTTTATTAGACAAAAATAAAAATAATGGTATATAGTGAAATTTACATTAGTTATAGGGTTCGAAATATTTCAACTAAATAATTACAAGGAAAAAAATATGCGTAGGCTAATAATAGAAAATAGTCTTAAATCATTATTTTGATGAACAATTTCTATATTGTCAATAGTATTTCGGTTTATTTTAGTAGTGTATCGGCGTAGCTTAGTTTATTACGATTAAATGTTCATTGCAAATAATTTCTTTATTTAATCCGACACTTAACTTTTTCGTTAACCTTGCTCATTATCTTTCCACCTCGTGCGATAATTGGGTATAGTTGCCAGTTACGCTTACATCAAATTTCTCTATTTTCGTTTAAAAACAATTTTTTTAATAATCATATCTATACAGTCATTTTAAAAAACCAATTTTGAAATAAAATAATAAACGCTGCCCTATAATAAAATTAAATAAACAAGATATGTAATGTGAGGGTTCAAGTGTCCATCAAAGTGGAGACGGAACACCTGGGAGTCCCGGACCGTCAACGTGTGCCTGAGAACGAGAAGTCGTCCAGTGTGCGTAGTGCTTGATCGACGGATTTTCTTATTTTTTTCGTATCGTTTCGCTCATTGGGCGCTCCCAGTGTATACCAGTTATGATTGTAGATAAACAAGAGGTCACAATATGGGTGTGAAGCAGGAAAGTCCTAAAGAAGTGAAGAAAACTTCTAGGCCCTACTCCCTGGAGATGGTGAGTAATAAAAGGATGATAATTGATATTTTATTAATTAAATTGTCTTTGTGGATTTTTAAAATTTAAAATGGGATTCGGCTAAATTTAAATGTGTATAATGTTAATTTAAGTAATTTGTATTGTTAACTAGTCTCGCTGTCTTCATAGGCCTAAGATATTCTCTCTCACGTGAGTCTGTCGACATTTTAAATCGTTAAATTATGTGTGGTTATTTTATAATGTTTAAAACTTTCCTTATGGGACATTATTTCGTATATGTCAAAATAATGTTTGTATTTGAGATATGGAGAGCACATACAAATACCCAAAATAGAACTATTATTAGAATTATAGGGGAAGATGCCATCTCCCAGAGCACACTAAAATCCGTTTGTCTGTTTGTGTCTGTATGTGTGTGTGAGAGAGTATGTGGCAAAGTATATTTTTCTCATGGTTCAGTATATAGGTGATGTTATCATATTTTGTTATGGTAATTCTATATATTAGCTCCTCGCCTGTTTTTACCTTTTCGACTGGTTTTTTCTACACTTTTATGGGTTCTGATACTGGTGGTGCATCTGTTTGTTGTCGGCCAAATGGAATGTCCCTTCGCCGTGTTTAGTACTGGCCCCGGGGGAGGGGGGGCGGTGTTATCCATACGTTAACAAGTTATTGCACTTGCCGGACGAGATATGAACCGTTCGAAACAGATGCACCCGTGCTCTGTCTTGTGAAGATCGCGTATGGAAACCCCTTGTTGGGTGGACTCCGGGTGTTAATCACAGGTTAATTAGACTCTAGCGCCAAAAATGAAAGGTAAAATTTATAATTAGCAACCAAAAAACTAGAAAAAGTCAAGTTATAGTGCCGTCGGCGACGCGGAGCTACACTATAGTTCTACCTTTGTTATTATTATTATTAATAATATATTTTGCAAGTACACCATAGCCTTTTAAATATCCATAAAATTTAGTTATTTAGAGGATAAAGAGAATGAACGCAAATGGGGTTAGATGTTACTTTTAGACGTATAATTGAGAATGAAAGAAAAATATAGATTTTGATGAATTTGGCATCACATTACTTCATTCACCCCACTCCCTAAAGTCTAGCAGTGCTGTGGGACCACAGGGGGCCAACGGAAATTGTTTCACATTTTCTTGTGGGGGGGATGAGGGAAGGTGGAAGTGGAACAAAAGTAGTAAAATGAAGGGACGTATCCTGACCAAATGTTCCTTGAGTCCTAACCTAGGATACCATAAATTATGGAGGAAAATAAATGGATGCTTTCTAAATTAACTAAACCTAAACTAACCTCCTAGGTTAGGTAAGGTTTAGTTAATTTAGGAAGTGCTCTTTTATTTTACTCCATAATTTATGGTATCCTAGGTTAGGTTTTAGGGAACATTTTGGACAGGATACATCCCTACATTTAACTACTGTTTCTCATGACCCAAGTTCAAATCATGGGTGAAGGAAGTGTTGTCATTTCATTTACAGATTTGCAAACAGACTTCTGTGTGGGAAACATATATATATATATATATATATATATATATATATATATATATATATATATATTTATTTTATATATATATATATATATATATATATATATATATATATATATATATATATATATATATATATATATATATATATATTTTATATATATATATATATACATACATATATACATATATATATATACATACATACATACATACATACATACATTTTATATACATATATACATATATATATATATACATATATACATATATACATATATATATATATATATATATATATATATATATATATATATATATATATATATATATATATATATATATATATATATATATATATATATATATATTGTACAGTATATGTGTATGTTTGTATATTAAACACAGAAAACCCTTGATTATTTGCGGTAATAGCTCGGGTTGTGAGGGGCCAGCAAATACATCCAAAGTGCAGTTGTAGGAATAGTAACTAGGCATTATGTATAACATACAGTAAACCTCCCGTATTCACGGGGGACGCGCACTACAAACCCCCCCCCCCACAAATAGCTAAAACGCTAATACTTAGAACCCTTCAAAAAAACACTTAGAACTGCCTATTTTGATAGTTCAAACACACAAAAACAAAGTAAAAATTCTTATACAGGTATTATCCTACTTACAGTGGAGTTAAGTTCCCAAATCCCATTGTTTGTTGGAAAGAACGTATCTCGAATATAGCCTAGCCTACACTAGGGTATTCGGTACCATGTATACAAATATGGTAGTGTAGCCTACACTATAAAGTATTATACTGTACATACACGGTATAGTAATTATTAATATCAGCGAACTCTGGAGGTTCTTGCAGAGTGACTTATGATAATTCAATACAAAGAGAAATTGAATAACAAACAAGAATTAGCGTAGCCTACACCTTGATATATTGTATACAGGGTGTTTCGAATTAGAGCCCCCCCCCCTCTAAAGCATACACTAAAATTGATATGGACAAAAGCAAAATTAATTCAGAACAGGTATTTATTCAAGTTTCTCTCTGAGTATTTAATATTTTGTGTGGCCTCCATCTGCCTGTACCACAGCCTGCATTCTTGAGGGGTATGATTTCAGCAAATCGCAGCTGAGACTCAAACCCATTTCCTGAGTACTTCAGTCACCTCTCTTCGCAGGTCGTTGAGGCTTGGTATACCATCGTAGTTCACTGAGCGTGCTTCAACACGATCCTTTAAGATACTACCAATGTTTTCACATACATTAAGGGCAGGGGAGCTACCTGGAAATTCACTTGACGAGAAGAAGTCGATAATACTGTTTCAAAGCAGCTCCTGTGTCTGAAGAGCCTTGAAACATGGTGCCTTATCATGGAAAAATGTGACTTCTTCAACAGATAACACATTTTCAGGATATTTGAGGAAAGGAAATACTCCACCAGTAAGCACAGTTTCTCTGAAGTATTTGCCATTCCATGACTGTCCTTTTTCTTTGGTGATCCACATTAACCGTTTGGATGTGAAACAGAGAAAAATTCCCAAACATTCAGGAAATTCCACAACTTGGCGATAGTGCATGTCATTGCTGATATCATCCAACTTTGCAGCCCAAATGATGTCATTTTTATGATTTGGCTTCCTGACTGTGTAAATGAAGAATTCATCTGATGCAGCAACATGGAGAAAGTCGGGTTCATCCCAATCTTTAAGAAATGAACCATAAAACCATGCATGGTCGTCTCTCTGATGCTGAGTGATGTTGGGCTTGCTGATAACATGAAATGGCTTGATACCAGATTTTTTCAACTCATGATATACAGCACTATAACTTCTCTTCTTTCCCCTTTTTGTTTCCAGCTCAAGCGCCAGTTTACATAAAGACTTTCTTGGTCTACCCACTGCCTCAGCTGTGATGTCTTTTGACTCCTGAGAAAGGACTTCAGGCCTTCTAAGATTCTCACTCTTTTCGCGATGACAGTCATATGGATGGATTTTTGTTCCAGTTTCTTTTAACTAAGGATTCATTTCTTTTAATATATTTAGCTATCCAGGAACATGAAATGAAGGCTGTGCCAGCATCCCTGGCCTCTCTGAAGGTTATAGCCCGGATTTAGTCAATCCATCTGATTTCCTCCGAGTCGTTAGCCATGGCTGTATCTAACTCTGTCACTCAGTCTGAAAATACAAGAAATGTAAAATGAAAAATAGCTTAATAGAAACTTAAATTATTGTACTTGGAGATAGGCCATAGCAGAAAACTTCATAACTTTCCATTTATTCTGTGGAGGGGGGTCCTCTAATTTCGAAACACCTGGTACATATACGATAGCCAAGCCTGCATTATACTGTACTCTATATTCACATATCGTATTATACAAACATCAACACAACGAATTTATGCCTTAACTCACTGTATCCAATAATGTTGTATATATTCTTATATATTGCTTTTGTATTATAAATTGCGATCATAGCGATCAATGTTTTGGTTTGGAAATCGACTCCGCGGTAAGTTAATTCCACTGTATTTATCTCAGTTCAGAGCGCTTTTCTTGCTTCTAGTTAGCGTAAATAAATCTCTAGATACGTCTCGTTATGAAATTAACTTAGCCATTTTTTCGCTAATAGATGACATTGGCCGTTTGGGGGTGTTTGTTTTGTGTAAAGTAAATCAAGATTAATCAAGATTCCGTTTGCTATTTTCACATGATTGCATCATAATACGAGCATTACGTATTTATCGTTTATCGGCATAAAAATAGAAGTATATAATGTGTTCTTTCATGCCCAGTAGTTTTGATTAAAATACTTCCTCTCTAATTTTAATTACGGTCGAGTTTCATCCATGTTGCCGATGCACGATAATTTATAGTCATTAGCAGCTTGAACATTGTTTTCTCAGCTTCAGGTACAACTTTCAGCATAAATTTAGCAGTATATTTCCTTGTTGATCTTTTATCCATACCGAGTAAGGGTATTATGTAAAAATACATCAGTCCTATTCTACTTGAGGTCATTTGTACTATAACTATGGTAATTGTTTATTACCGTACGATGGTTGAAATACAAGCAAAACGGCTGTTGTAATCCGATTCAGTGATGAGCAGAACAACAGTTTCTCATTAGGTTGTTTATGGCTGTACGCATTTACGCAAGAGTATAACGTTACTAACAATACTTTTATCATTCTATTTTACTTTTTTAATTAGAAGATGGGGTAAAGAGATGGAGGAAAAGAAGTTTGGTCTATTGTAATTTGGTCTCTTGCTGCACCTGATTGTATGCTGCTGTTGTGTGAAATTTAAAATATTTTATAAATAGCTGTATCAGATCGGTTTTAAAAGTTATTAATCACAAAAATGGATTATCATAAAGGCTTAATTATAATAACTCGAAATTGGAGTATTTTTTAGTTTTATCACAAAAGGTGCAAACATGAAATGAAATGAGTCATAGTAATAGTGAATATTTCTAGTGAGAAATAACAGGGAAGGGCAAAATTTTCAGCAACAATGCACGCATACTGTATACTGTATGTTCCACAGAGAAACAGAATGGGCGTAGTCCGCTGACCTGGTGGAGACTGCGTGACACGGGAGTTTACTCACAGTAAACTCCCCGTATTCGCTGTCTCACTATGTGCAGACTCACCTATTTGTGGATTTCTCTGTGGAGTGTATATACACATTATTCGCTGAAAATTCGCCCATTCGCGTTATTTTTCACTGAGAAATATTCACTAATTACTGTATTTTCATTTCATTTTCATGACTAAATGAACTTTTTGTGATGAAACTATTAAAATACTCAGGTAGTGCTCGAGTTGTTTTAATTTGCCTTACGATAATTCCATTTTGTGATGGGGTAAGCAAGACCGATAATGCAATATTTATAAAATATTTTAAATTCTCGCATAAAGAGCAGCAGCATACAATCAGGCAGCAAGAGACCAAATTACAATAGACCAACTCTTTCCTCCATCTCTTTATCTCATCTTCTATTTAAAAAGTAAAAGAGAATGATAAAAGTTATACTCTTGCGTAAATGTGCACAGCCATAAACAACCGAACGAGAAACTGTTGTTTTGCTTATCACTGAATCGGATTACAACAGCCGTTTTGCTTGTATTTCAACCATCATACGGTAATAAACAATTACCATAGTTATAGTACAAATGACCTTAAGTAGAATAGGACTGATGGTTTTTTACATAATATTTTTATTCAGTATGGATAAAAGATCGCAAGGAAATGTAATTGCTAAATTTAAGCTGCAAGTTGTACTCTGAAGTTGAGAAAACAATGTTCAAGCTACAATGACCATAAATTATCGTATCGGGCAACATGGATGAAACTCGGGACCATAATTAAAATTAGAGAGGAAGTATTTTAATCAAAACTACTGGGCATGAAAGAACACATTACTGCTATTTTTGCGCCAATAAACGATAAATACATAAAGCTTGTACAGTATTATGATGCAATCGTTAAAATAGCGAACGGAATCTTGATTAATCTTGATTTTTTTTACACAAAACAAATGCCTCCAAACGGCCAATGCCAACTATTAGCGAAAAAAATATACCCAGATATAAGCATTTTTAGTTTTTTTTTGTGTTTAAACTATCAAAATAGGCAGTTCTAAATGTTTTTAGAGGGTTTTTAAGTATTCATGGATTTTAGCTTTTCATGGGGGGAGGGGGCATTGTGAGGTACGCATCCCCAGCAAATACGGAGGTTTACTGTATATATATATGTATATATATACTGTAGGTGTGTGTACTGTATATGTATATATATATATATATATATATATATATATATATATAATATATATATATATATATTGTCCGCGGGTTCCGTTCCGTTTACGCCCGTCAAATAACCCAAAATCGTTGTAAGCGGAAAATTGTCGAAATCGTCAAAATCATAAGAAAACATTACTTTTAATGCTGGGTGCATTGAAACGATGTAAACTGCATTATTATTCAGTTTTACATAAAAAAACCTTCAAATTATGATTATTCTGCCGTTTTGAGGCCATATTTTTCCGCCGGATCGGCGTAGACGACACGTCAGTAACCCCGGAACATGCCGTCGGGGTTGTGAAATAATTTCTTGATGAATATTTGAAAAGCGGCCGAACCTCGAACGCAGAAGCCGGAACTGTCGTAAAACTGGGACTGCCTGTATATATATATATATATATATATATATATATATATATATATATATATATATATATATATATACTTGTATATATTCATGCATGTATGTATGCATATACTGTATATAACAGCAGTGACTTCCCATTAATCATTATATAGACAATTCTTTTAAATTACAGAAATAACTGTACACATTTAGGTGTTAAGTGTACATTTCAAAATAATTTCATCAAGTACAAGCTTGCTATTCATGCACTGTGGCAGAGATCCCCAATTTTTTTTTTTTATTATTATTATTATTATTGACCCAGTCATGGATTCCTTGATCTGTCCGAAAACCTGAGGCATATATTACATCAGATTTTTGCATCATACTGTAAGGTTGGGCTAAGATATAACTTGAGATTAAACTCAGATATCAGTTATGCATCAGTAAGTTGTAATTTAAAATGTCTTGTATTATTTGTTATTCTTATTTCCTAAGATATGTTTCAGTTTTTGATCCAAAAGCTAAAACATGACTTTTGACTCCCAGGCATTTATTGGCCACTTTGATAGTTCCATGGGATGGGTCATTACTGACCACTTTGGAAACCCTTGCATTGTAGTTATCTGTGTTGGGATGGGAGAGTTCATGAAAGAAAAAAGTATTGCCAGCTACTGTGTTCATTTTGTGCTTTTGGCTTGTACTTACTCATTCGTCATTGCAGTTCATGTGAATTTTCATAGAACTTGAAAGAACCTTGGGTAATAGCTAATGTCTTCATGTGACAAACTTTTAAAACATTATCAAATTAGCTCTTGACAAATTGGAGCTTTAAAGCCATGTTCCTATTTATGAGGATTTTCACAATAATAAGCAACAGAGAAAAGTGGTCTCTTTATTTTGTGTAAAAATCATACATTCTTCACCCATAAAACAATGTTACCTCCTTATTAACTTCATCTGCAGTTATTGTGTGGAAACTCCACAGTTTTATTATTTGGAGCACTTCCTTTACCATAATTACTGTACATTACATTTGTAATTTGTATTTGTGAGTAATTTAGGTATGCCAAGGACTTGCTTCTATGCAATGCATGATTTGTAAGTTAGGCTAGCATGATGTTTCATGGACCTCAAACATTTGGCAGATATACTGTAGATCCACTCGATGAAAATGGTACTTTGATCACATATTTACAGCTTTATTTATTAATTTATATGTTAATTTGTCCTTTTTCTCTCTAAAAACTGGTCTCTTCTCTCTCTATTTCCTATTACCTTCTGTAATTTCTTTGAAATGAACATCATATTCTTTGGAAGCTTGAAGTCTATGGCTCTTGCAGGTTTTTTCTGTATGATTTGGATCCATCTTCTGTAGTAATAATAATAATGATAATAATAATAATAATAATAATAATAATAATAATAGTAATAATAATAGTAACAGTATCCAGTTTTCTCAGTTGCTGAATCAAAGTTCATTTTTTCACCAAATAACACATCAGACAAGCTTGCTGTAGATTGCCCAAGTAGAAGATCGTTTGTTGTTTTACTAAGCCAGCGGGTCGTGGTACAAGAGGTGAATCAACTACAGTCCTGGATGAAAAGGAGATTCAGATGGGGTGAGGCTTGGCTTCCACTTGAATCAGAAGGCTGTGATGTTGAATTGTTGACCATGAAATACACACCAACCCCAGATATGGCAGTGGTTATATACCAAGAGAAATGCGGTTTTGTAAGGCGTAAGGCTTATCTGACCCATTTTAGGGTCAGAGAAAAGAGTTCATCTGTTACTGGAGCTAGGTGTCACGGGCTGGGCCATATCCAGAACGCCCGTGAGGTTTCCCTTCTTAGTTCTCGGTCAGCATCTCATGCTGTTCATCGTTCCTTCTCCATAATACTCTGTGAACCATTGGGATCTTACTTAGCCTAAAATAAAACAAGAAAAAATTATCTGTCAATAACTTGAGGAATGTAATGGTGATTTGAATTTGCTTTCCTTGCTTTGTCATTGTATGTATCCAATAATACTGTTTTTTATCATCACTTACAACACTATAATTAACTAGTTTCCTTCATCAGAGACTGTTTCGATTGATAGAAAATTTAATAGTTGTACTGTACTGTAGTTACGTCCCAGAGGCATTATACAAAAATTCACCCTTATATTGTACAAAAAATAGATCAGTCTGGAAGTTATATTTTGCATTAGGTACTCTGATTGTTTCTTATCATAATGTTTTGAATTTCAAATGGTCCTTAATCTGTACAAGCAGAATCACTACAAATCAGATTGGAATTTAGTAATAACACTACCATTTCAAGATAAAATCCAGGTGGGGTAGGTCTACGTATTACTGTACTGTATATATTACATGCATAGCCTATGGTCTCAAGATGAGAAATTTGGCAAGTGAGTTTGTCACTTGCCTGGATACAGTGGACCATTCATGGCCCCCTTTTTGTGTGGTATTTGCTACTCAGCGTAATGGGTCCAGTCTCTTTACTACTGTTGTTATTAATAAAGAATGTATATTTTTCCAGCCGGGATACAAACCCTCATCATTATGTGGATATAATTTTGACTGATTGAAAACAAGGTTTAAAACTTTTGTGGGCTGCCTTGTGCAGTGGCCATAGGTAACCACCTGCACACACAGCAATCAGTGTCTCTTTGACATGCACTGGGTACGTTGTTGAGGCTCTCATTGTGATTGTGTTGAGGCTAAGCTTTCTTTGTATTTGTGATGTGTCTTTCAGCTGTATGGTGCTTGAGAATTTTGTCCTTGTAAGCACAACCAATTCACATGTCCAAGATGTGTATAAACTTGTTTTCATTTGTACTGAAATTTGTGGCAGAGGTGTAGACTGTATCAGTTGCCAGTAAAAGATATGAGTCATTACCACCCCCTTTCCTTTGAAACTTGTGAGCGGTGATGAATAAAAGGCAGTCTTGCGTCCAGTTGGCGGTTCTCAGACCCTAGCATTGTTGCCTGTTCATGGGTATGGTCCGACTTAAGAGAGATACAAATGATATCATTTCATGTTGGCTTTGTAAGATTAGACGGGCATACTTGTCAGAGGGCTTGGATGCATGTTGTATACCACGATTGTAAGCACACAACATAAGAGGCATTGCCTCCTCTAAGGCATCAGGAGAAACTTTCCAGTGCCACAGGTAATGAGGGCAGGTGTGTGCCACTGCCAAACTACCCTTACCTCTGTAGGTTGAGTGATCTACAAGTCCTAAGATACTATTCTTTTCCTTTGGTCATGTTTCACAGCTCAACAAGGTGTGTAACTAACATGCTCCTCTTGGACGGAATAACATTTCACATATTATGTTAAAAATGGTTGAATGTATAGTGTGTGTAGTCACTTTCACTCCTGTCTTCCTTCTATTGTCACAAGCATCATATTCAAACTGGATTGAGCAGATGCTTGTGAGTTACTCAACGTAGCTTCCTTATCTATGACTACATGTAGTTTGTAGAAGAGAGACTCTCCCCGTTTCCTAGACAAAAGGGGGGGAGGGGTTAGGAGCATATCTTACTGTAAGGGATCGATCGTAAACTACCTCCCAAATAGTCTCCCCTATAGGTGGAGCTAGTTCTACTGATGGTTTTCTAGAGTGTTGCCTAGGAAGGGAGGAGGCAGGATACAAGAGCCAGTTTCCACCCACTCACCTGTGTGACTGGGTAATGGACACTCAAGGTGGCACATAGATTCAAGGCATTTCCTCCTCCCTACAGGTAAGTCTCCATAAAAGACAAGATTTTGTATCTATAGGAACAAATAGTAAACTTTGAAGAGAATTTGCATTTTTCATAGAAATACAAACCTAAGTCTCTATACTGTATTCCTTTCTCTAAGACCCCATATTGCCCTACTGCCAGGGAAACAGACAGAATGACTACTGTGTGCACAAGTTTTTACCTATAATCACCATATAAGGGCAACTGCCAAATTTTGGAACCTTGTTTAATGCTTCAGCCAGCCCGACTGTGTGAAATAGATTCAGGTGAAGACTTGTGTGGGTAAGTCTAGGAAAAATGCAAATTATCTTTAAAATTTGCCAAATTAAGACTAAGGCCAACAGGTCACTTACATTCACCATCAGTCCTCTAAAGCCAAAGATGGTCATTTGTTAAGAAATAAATGACATATCTGTGCTGAATCAAAAAAAAGTGTAATTAGTTTATGAATAAATAGATAACTGTTGAAATGAAATGATTTAAGCAGAACAAACTCTGGAATATGAGTATGGAGTTTTAACTTATGAGCATTAGCTTAAACTGGGAGAGAATTCTAAGGCTTGGAGGAAGAAGGATAAAGCAAATCAAGGAACTAGTTGGAGCCAAAGAAACTTACCTGAAAAATTTGCTCATAAGAGCTATGATGCAGACAACAAGTGCCACTGTTAACAATCCAGTTCCCCATTTCCAAGATTTACATTCTTCATCTGTCTCGGTGCTTTCTAAGTAGTGTCTAGAATGCAGCTTCTTTGTTGCCATTTTCACGTTTTGCATAGCAATGGCGCCATTGAGATCTGATACGATGCCATCCTCTCGTGGTGAGTTGATGGTTACATTTGAGAGAATCAGGATTCCACCCTTGACTGTGATGGCTTGCTCTGCCAAATTGATGATGACAACATCTTTCATGAGTAGCAGCCCTTCCACTACAATGCCACCTGGGGCTATATCACTTATGATGGAGTTTATGATGTTCCCTTGTGTCTTCACCATTATGGCATTTCCTGCCAATGCACCAATAGAAACATAATTCATGTGGAGCTGCCCTTCCACTCTGATGCCTCCTGAAGCTACAACTTTTATGGTGGAATGGCTGATATTTCCTGTTGACTTCAGTATGATTCCTGGTGGGTGAATTTTTTCAATTGTAGTGTTGAACATTTCCATGTCATCTGAGGGCACAAGACCATCCACTGTTACAATGTGAGAGCCTATGATCTTGCCAGTGAATCCAGACCAGTGCACATTGGCAATCCTTTCAACACGTGTGTTTTCCAGATCCAAGTCTCTGAGTATTCGGTCAGGTGAGAGGAGATCAACACTGCAGGATATGAGGGTTACATCAATAACTCCAGTTGTGATGTTATAGAAGTGGACTCCTTCTGCTTGAAGCCAAGTACTGCAGTCTTTTTCACTTTCAGCCGTAGTTGCTGTCACCACTTTCAAGAGGCTCAGCTGAGGAGTAAAATGAGAATTAAAGATAGGCATTTGCTCATAGGCAAATATACATGTGATTTTTCAGTATCAACTCATTTAGGTCATTAGGGTGAAAATTGTATTTTTTCAAACTCATAAACATATTGTAGTAGCCATTAATACTGCTGTCCCCAAGGAAATTGAATGAAATATTAAATATAAATTTACCTTGGAAACAAAAAATTGGAAACTTACCTTTTCGATACATGATGGGTAAATTGTCACAAAAGAGGCCCCTTGGACAAAACCAATTGCACTTTCCTGATCGTCTTCCAGATCAATGAACAATGTTGCCTAAAAGAAGAATGAGAATTAATACCATACTCTCATTTGTGTCTATGCTTGTGTAAGACAGCAGCCAACCACTCATTCTCAATATAAATTTATCTTTAGATTGGCAACTCTAATGTTGCAATTCATTGTCTCTGCAATTAATGGGAGTTTAATTTTGAGTCATCTTTTCAAGTCTATAGGTTTTTGAGTTGATTGTGTGTCTTTGTTGGTACTGTTTTTTAATAGCTATGGATGTTTTTCCTGAATATTTCAAGTTTTTGTATCATTTTGGGGCCTTGGGAAACTTATTGATTAGTCTGGCTTTCCTGTGTTCAAAAGTCCAATACATTTCTTGTAGTTTTGTTCCATATATTATGAGTGATAGTGTAAGATTCCATAATTTACAGTCTGTTCTGCTTTCTGTTCTAGCAACAGACCGTGGTTGCCATTTGCCGTTTTTTAAACTTTCCTATACCTCGAAATATCAACATTGAAATTTTAATAACATTCTAAAACTGGAAATGATTTAAGAATTCCAGTAGGGCCTACTTTTGTAATGAAAAGGACAATGAGAAATCACCTCTTTAAGCCTTAGCTAATGAAAACTGAGTAGTTTTGAGAGCTAAAGTTATGTAACATGGTTAATCACAAAATGACTTTCAGGTGTGTTATGAAAAGGATAATAAAAACTGGATTTTGATTGAAAGTTGTCCAAAATATGTATATGAAAAACAAAACAAATTTTAGAGCACTTGACTATAGTTTCTCCACGCACAGTTGGGAAAGGGCAGAGAGTGTTTGTATATGTCATATGGTAACAAATAAGAGCGACTGCATTCTCAGGCATGCATTTCACTTGAGCAGCTGCAAGGTCGTTTTGAATCCATTCCTTATACAAAATACGTTTGGTGAAGCTGACATGCGAGTGTTAAACTTACTGAAAAAAGATGAATGATTAGAGCTGACTTTTGAGTGCACATTTAGAAAATGTTCCCGGATGTGACAAAGACCATGTTGGTACTGGAAAGAAATACAGAAATATCACTTACATTGGTAGTAGGAGAGAAATCACAATTCATAGGGGCAAGGAAATCCCAAGTACAATATGGTGAGAGATGTAAGTATGAGATGGTAAAATTCGAATTCACTGTTGGTAACGGAGGTGGTCGACGAACGTGAACAATTGCAGATGAGTAAAGACCATTTAGCCCCCTTACGGTAGCCTGTGGATGGAACCAGGGAATATTAATATTATATACTATCTCAGTGCTCAACAGTAAAAAAGGACAGGTGAACAATGTTAACATAGACAAGAAATGTAACAATTTTCAACTTTGTTAACTTGCCTGATTCTCTCTGGCAGCTGAGATGGCTCTGATTGGAGGTATGATAGATAACAATCCATTCAATTCAAAGGTGGCCCCTTCCTCAAGGTGAATACCCCCAGCTCTTATGCTGAAAGCATTTGCATCTTCCAAGATTAATTTGCCGCTCTTAACCACCAGGCTTTCACCATTCATTCCGAAAACATATATTCCTGCAAACTTAGTTGTGCCATTGTCGTGATCAACCGTGAGAGCACCTTTCTGCATCTGTGAGAATTGCATATAGTACAAGAATTAATACAGTGGCAAGCAGGCAATAAATTCATTGCTCTTTATTCTCTTCATGAACAAGGATGAAACAAAGTTACTGTTAATGGCTCTTGTAAAGTGGATTTTTACAAAATGAGTGCGATTCTACAAGGGAATGTAACATCAACTTTGCTGTTTACCCTTATGGATTCCGTAATGAGGAAAGTGGTTTGAGTAATGACAGAAAGCTGAATGCATCATATATCTAAAGAGACTTTACTCAAGATAAATCTAAGACATAAGTAATAACGACAGAGCATGAACATAGGGATGTACTGACAGTGGATGGAGAGAGGAGTAATCAGCTTGCCTCTTTCAAATATTTAGTGACAATGATATCCAGTAGTTCCTGTTGAGTTGGAATTTAGTGAAAGACTAAGAATGGCAAATCGAACTGTTGGCAGGCTGAATAAGGTCTGAAGATCAAATTGACAGAAATTTTATACAAAATTAAGATTATGCACAAGTCTGATAAGATCAGTTTTGCTGACAGCCGTGAACCTTGGCATGACAGTGACATTTTCTGAATTAATTTTGTTAGTTTGATAGTAAAGCTGTTAGAAGTATATGGCAGGATGGAATTAGAAATGATACCATAGGGGAAACTGCGGAAGTTCCATTTGCAGATGATACAGTGACGAAAAGGAAATGGAAGTATCTAATACATTTCTTTTGTACAACTTATAGGAAAATAGTGCATGGCAGTGTTAAGTGGGCTCCTGTGGGCACCAGAAGGGTTGGATAACCAAGAACTACTATAATGAGAACTATGAGATGAGAGACTGTAGACAATTGGAGAATTTTGAATGATAATGATTAAACATAGGAAAGACATGGTTGGTGGAATTTTAAAAGGCCTATTGTGTCACATTGTTTTGGAGGTGATTATATTATATATAATTATGAAAAGCCTATAGGTCACAAGTATGTTATGAATTACAATACACAGTGAATGTTGAATTAACAAGTGGGGAGGAAAACTCTCCCAAAATCTTGGAGAGAATGTTTAGCTAACATCTGACGCATTTCCTCGTTAGGTAAAATGATGGCGTCAGGATTTTCAAATGCAAAAGATATCTGTTACTCTATGTTGGATACCATCTCACATAGGATTAGAAGGCAATGAAAAAGCTGACACCTATGCAAAAGAAGCTAGAACACTGCCAATATCAGCAGAATTATTACCATTAGAAGATTATACTAGATACAGTAAAGCGGTGATTAAGAAGAAATGGCAAAATAACTGGAGGAAAGCAGTCTTAACAATAAATTAAGAGAAATAAAGAAACTGTAGACCCGTGGCCATCATCCTATCAGAATTGCCGCAGGTTTTCAGTAATGTTGACTCAGCTAAGAATTGGTCACACTAAACTGACACATGGTTACCTGATGAGTAACCCCCATGCCCCTATACCTATGTGCGAAATATGTAATATGCAAATAACAGTAAAGCATATTTTAAGGTATGTCCAAAATATAGAATCCAAAGAGACATTTTATTTAGAAGATATTCCTTTAAAGATATACTGTCAGAAAAATGACAAATTTTCACTTTTAATATATTAAAATTCCTTAAATTTAATCATTTATACGATAAAATATAAGATTCATAGAATAATTTATAATATATTCTAATAACTTAATTAGTTCTTAGATAAACATATGTCGCTAGGTTTTAATTAAATTATTAGGGTTTAAATAGCTTGTCTAATCCTTCGGGCCAGCCCTAGCAGAGTTAATATTAACTCAGTGGTCTGGTTAAACTAACGTTAAAAAAAAAAAAAAAAAAAAATTTTAAGGCGTGGGATCAGGTGATGTGACTTTGTGTGTGCGTTCGCCGGAAGTGTCCAGGTTCTGGTGGGAAACATGCGTTTGTGTGTGTCTTTTGGGTCGAGTCCCAAGGTGTGAAGGGATTAGGTATAGGAAAAGGGAATCATTGGAAGACCAACATTGAACCTTATTAAAAGTCCCAGGTAGAGACTTGTGAGTTGTGTTTTGTCATTCAAGACTGTGAACATTGCTGTTGGGAGATGTTTCACCCAGAAAGAGGACTTTGACTTATTTTGACCTTTGAAAGTTACAGAATATGACTATATTGTAAATGTTCTTTGGGGAACTTTAACATTTTAATCCATTTCTTATTTCTTGCAATCTAGTTATGTTAGATTTTGTCAAACGTTTAAATCCATTTCTTGCAATCTAGTTATGTTAGATTTTGTGAAATAAATTATTTTTTTGTAAAGTTTGTTTTTGCTGTAGACCTGAGAGAGAGAGAGAGAGAGAATGCAGAGTGGTAGGTACTGAGGTGATATCAGCAGTTTTCACTTTGGCACTACCAAGGCTACCATTAGAGGGGACGTCTCGACTTTGTAGTAACAGGTAAGCAATGAAATTACTTCATTACTGGGCCACAGTAATTTGGTGGCAGCTCATTTGGGACCTCTGAAAGCCTCTGAGAGAGACGGGTGACGTGGAATTCAGGTTATATAGGGCGTGTGCCAATAATCTGGGAAGAGGTACGATGGTAGCTGATTGCTGACTAGGTATTTTCAATCTCCCTTGGGGAGACACGGCAAACGACAGTTGCACGCAATAATGATAAGTGGGTGTGTTTGTGGATCGAATGACTGATTTGGATGTGTAGTGCTTCTTTTCAGATTGGGAATTGTTTCGGTACTTTTGCAGCGCAGGTTTTGGAAGACTGTGAGGGATATATATATATATATATATATATATATATATATATATATATATATATATATATATATATATATATATATATATATATATATGAAGGAAGATCGGGATTAAGTAAGAGACTAAATCCCATTGCTTCTCCATACGGCGTATTTGCAAGCATTCTAATCTTTGTTGTTCAGTTTCATTGAGTAGACGGCGATGATTTCTAACGCGTTGGTATTGCAATCTTAAGGACTTCTCTTCAGGTGTTTCATTGGCACGCCTTTGCCTCTTTCTTTCACGATCACGGTTTATAAAATCTTTAATCTTTCTCCTCAGTACCTTCATTTGCCTTTCTTTTATCCATGGTCCGTAAGTTTTCAATGAGCGTGTGATTATACCAGCTGATGTCCTTAGTAAGCACAGAGGAGCGAGCTTACGCGATGTATGAGTATATCACAATCGTGTACTGAAAATAAAGTCGTGAAATAACTGGATTAAAACGTATTCTTGAAGACGTCTTCACTACTCCAGGATCCTTTGAAGCAGTCTTCAGATCCTGAAGCATTCCAGGAGAAACGGCCACTAGATTATAACGTCTTTTTAAATTCTTAAAGACTCCAGGATCCTGTGAAGCCGTCTTCAGCTCCTGTCGGATCCATTTCCCCCGAAGAAATCTTTGAAGCCTTTCGTCTCCAAAAAAACTTTGTTCTTTAGTATTTTGCAAGAAATCCAAAGGCTACAGAGCCTGTAGATTGGCTTCAAGCCTTTGGAAGCCCCAGAAGTCTCCAGAATTCCCAGAAGTCTTCGGAATTCCCAGATTCCCTACTGTCACCCTGGGGAGGACAAGATACACTTGGAATTGATTTTATACACACACACACACACACACACACACACACACACACACACACACACATATATATATATATATATATATATATATATATATATATATATATATATATATATATATATATTGTCATAAACAGGGTCCTTGGGGAGACGGGATTTTGAATATTTTATTATTAGGGACTGCCTTAGGTGCCAAGGGCGGGTCCCCAATTATAAACAAAGGAATGTTATTGGAACTTACCTTAAAGTTTTCATTGATTTACCCAGATACTGAAGGTCGCCAATTTGGAATTAGAATTCTTTTACATTTAAAGGGGTTTATATATTACAGAAAATTGTGCAAGTATGTGAGACCAAAAATGTAACAATTTATAGACACATAAATCACATATGATAGATCATAAATGTAGTAATTTAAAGACATGCAATGCAAATATGAGAGGCCACAGGTGCAGCAATTCACATTAAAGCAAGTAACTCTGATATGCCCAAAATGCATCAATTCACAGGCGGCAATACAATGAAGGGGTAAATTCCAGGATAATGGACATTAGTTAATCAAGATGATTTCTGTGTTGGCAACGGATTCTTGCAATCAGGCTGTGACTAGGAATGGTTGCGAAATGGGGTGGCAGTCAGTAAAGAATATCTTGGCATAGATTTGCAAACTGGGCAGGATATGCCATCTCCTGGAGTTATTTAGTACAAACACGTGGGGGCAAATGAAATCTCCCTTGTTACTAAACAAAGCACAATGAACAATCTTACCTTCTAAATCTTAGCCCAATTTTCTCTTTAAAGGTAGGACTTAATTGCAGGTTATGAGGCTATTGAACAAATGCACTTTAAAGGATGAATGGGGATGGCACTGCTTACACAAAGGGAACGCCTGAGTAGAAATGAAAATGTGAAAGTCTTGGAGATGCACTAAGAAAGCATTAAATAGACTGGAAAGGAGGAAAGGGGTTGCTGGCACAAACTACTCTCAGACTTTACCTTAGATGTATATTTGAGCTCTGAATACAGCGTCAGTGGCCATTCGAGTCGTTGCTGACCAGCTCCCAGAGAACAGGGAACAGACGTCTGTCTTGGAATACGGTTGGGAAGTCTCAGCCTCCGTTTTCAAACCAATGCGGGGCGGCTGTTTTGCATACATCCAGGTGTCTCTGAAAGAATCGTCTGCCGCCAGTCAGGAATTCGAGGGAAATTGATCCTATAGATTAGAAGGTTAAAGCTTAAGATCCTAGCTTCCCTTTGGCGTGGCTTGCGCCCCCCAATACCTATAACCTCTCTGAGCTGAACTCGAAAACACTACCCCACAGGGGGGGGGAAATCTAGGTGTGTTCTTGTAGCAGGGGGGTTGAAGGAGGGGGATCTATTGTGTGGCAGGCCCAGGCATTTCCTGAATGCTAGAATGGAATGTGTCCTGGGTTCAAAATAAGTAGGAAAACATCTTGGTTCCACTATATTGGCTTGACTATCAGTTAACTGAGATGATGGATGTTATTAGAAATCAATTAAATGACGATTAACCAGGAGGGAGGAATGGAAATCCTTGACAATATATATTGTCATAAACTGGGGGCTTGGTTGAGGAGAGAATTGGAACAATTGTTTAGAGGGACTGTAACGAACCAAAGTGGGCGAGTTTATGAACAAAAAAGAAAGTTATTTTGAAACTCACCTTAGATTTTCCTGGATTTACACGTAAATGTTAAGGTCGCCATTGAAATTAGACTTCTTTTACAATTAAAGGGGTTTATTTACAGAGACCAGGGCAAGTATGCAAGGAGACAAAACAGAATGCAAATTGTAAACCAATAGAGCAGGCTCATTAATTATATACAGTGAGCAATAATGCAGACATTGGCAACAAGCAATTTAAATATGGAGGGGCCAAGGTACAATCATCCCCGGCTATAATAATAACTCAGTTGGGATTGGAATTACATTAAAATCGTCTCTTATGAATTTCAAGAAGCGGGAGCTTCAGGATAATAGAATCAGTTAATGTAAATGTTCTGTTGGGCCAACAATGGACTTCTGCAATCAGGTTGCGACCAGGAATGGTTTCAAAATTTGAATAGCAGTCAGGCTTAGCGGACACAGATTGCAACGGAGCGGACAATATCTCCCTGTAAGAGAGGTTATGAGTTAACACCACGAACTGGAGAGAAATAAAATCTCCTATGGGAAATACCCAAATGCACGTTCTTAAATGCTAAACATTACGTAGCCCAGATGATAAATGTAAGAAATCACTTAGTCACAATCTTGAAGTGTATTTGTTTGGGCTTTTGAAACAAGGAACACGTGCTCGCCGTCACACAAAGAGAAAACTTCAACACTTGTGTAAGAGCCCGACGCTGTCTCTACCAAACACATGTGTGTTCGTGTGTTCGTCGACGTCATCATCGGGGGACAGGACAAAACAGGGAGCGTCTCGTTTCTTTCCCTACAGGAATGCGATTTCCAACCATACAATATTTCGTCTGTTTCTCCTAAGCATTGTTGTCTTAGTGTATGTACAATCACCACTACTTGCATTGCCATGCAACATTCTAATCATGTACTCATAATGTTTCCAACGAATCTTCTGTATCAACTGTATGTGTGTTTCTGTTTGTGAAGATGCCAAATGCCCTCCATTTCACATATATTATGCTGCTGCATTGTATCCATTAATCTGTCTCGAATCTCATGCAAATGGCCCATGTGTAGAATTTCCTGGCTTTTCCATTGATGTATATTTCATCACTGAATGTTAATTATGTCTTGATATCGCCATCTGTTTGTCTCGACAAACACAGATGCCTGAGCCTGTACCTCTGTTTTTACCTGTCTGTGTGTAGACGCTTACCTACCACTACGCACGCGTCAATAACATCTTCAAGATTCTGTACATTTATCTCAATGAATTACCAATAAACCAGTAAACACCCAGCCAGTATGTCACTCATTCCCAGTCCCTTACACTTTGTATCACTTAGACTAATTTTGCCCTAATTTGCATTGGGGAAGGGATAACTGATATTATCACTGGATCTTTTGCACAGGTTTCAAGGCACGTTACGGCCGGATTCACGGGATGCTGAAGCAGGACACTTAACAAAGGGAAAATGCTTTGTGGAGGGAAGGAATTGAAGTTTAAAGACTGGAAAATTTAGGGGTTTCAGGGAGGAGGAAAAGGGCTGGCTTACTGACTGTTGCAATGCACTAACCTGATCTAACAATTGCAGGCGCCAAACATCGACTCGGCCGTTTGTCGAAAATAGTTTTCAACCAGCGGGAGGAAAGGCATAGCATGCTTCCCGACAAAGTAAAGAGCCTCCTGAGCATCGATAGGTGAGTAATGTCTCCTGTTTGTCGACAGATAGGCCGGTGGACCTGCAAAGAGTCATAGGCAGCCAGCAAAAAGGAACAGAGGGAAAGGATCCTTACATATTAGTACTTAGAGGTTTAAGGTCCCACTCTGCAGTTAGCCCCACTGTTTGTTAACCACTCCCCAGCCTAACTGCTCCTACATGACGTGATGGGGGTGAAAAGGGGGTTCAGATTGTTTCCCGATCAGAGCGATTCAGGAAAGGGAGGTCTATCGCTACCAACTGATGCGAACAGCTACAGATCTGGTTCCAACCAAGTTTGTTTCCTCCCCTGCCGCCATATTTCCCTGCCCCGACAGTCAAATGAACAGCCAATTGCATTTTCAAAATTAATGATGCACTGGTGTCTAATGGAGGAGGGATATATCATAAACAATATATATGACATATATATATATATATATATATATATATATATATATATATATATATATATATATATATATATATATATATATATATATATAATTACATACATACTGTATTTGTGTGAGTGTGCTTTCTGTTAAACTGCTGACAAACTTGATGAAATATCTAAGGTCTTATGAAAAGTCAGTGACACAATGAAGTATGTACACACAATAAGTATGTCAGACTACAATTCAGATAATACTTTTCTATGTAAAACTTGAAGAAACTTCTGATGTTTAGTGCCAATGCTCAAAATTTATGGTTCATATAATTTTTTTATTTTCGGGTCTTACATCAACTTTATTGGCTCAAAATAAGGACCATTTTTAAATTTGACCAATTAGTACTTTGTAAAATTAAATTAAGTATACCTTAGTTTTACCAGACCACTGAGCTGATTAACAGCTCGCCTAGGGCTGGCCCGAAGGATTAGACTTATTTTACGTGGCTAAGAACCAATTGGTTACTTAACAATGGGACCTACAGCTTGTTGTGGAATCCGGAACCACATTATAGCGAGAAATGAATTTCTATCCCAGAAATAGAATTCCTCTAACTCTTCATCAGCCAGCCGGAGAATTGGAACTCTATTCATCAGTGACAGTCTGAAGCTCAACCGACTCAGCCAACGAAGGGCTATTAGTACTTTGTAAAAGCTAAGTTCTGATGAAGGGAGAATCACAAGTCAATCAACTTACTCTTGTGTCGATGCTGAGGTTTTGTGCTTGAATGGGTGACTGGATTGTTAAGTTAAACAAGTCTTCTATTTCCACATTCGTCCAAGTGGAAGGTTTTCTACCATTTATGTACATACTGTCCATATGATCCACTTTGACGTTTTGCATATCAAGAAATTCAATGATGCCTCCATGAAGTCGTGATACTGAACTGTTGACAATAGTCAGGTTCGAGACATCTCTGCCAAAAATCACATTTAAATGGGAGTCCACAACTGAAAGGGTCATACCACAGTGATGATTTGCATGATCATGGGGTGAAGTGAGATCGTTTTCAGTAGTTAAGTGAGGGAGAGTTCCTTGAACAGATATTAACTGAAGCTCTACGTTACAGTTGGTGGAAAGCACCAGAAGAGACTTGGCATTCTTGATCTGTAAGACTTGAAAGCCGCTAATGTTGGCAGAATCAACCTCAGTGACCTGGAGAAAAGGAAATTTTGATTAAGACATTTTCTGAAATACAACTCTCAGCATTATGTTCATAACAAAAAGGGGGAAAATGTAATAAGTGAGCACTAAAATGAATTGCTTTCTCTTACCCAATCGGTAACTAGCTCTTTTCTACCCGAACTGTTGATCCCATACGGATTTAGTATACATGGTACTAATGGTTCTCTGCAGTGCCTCGTTGACTTGTAATGGCACTGCTTTTAACTTTTTACTTTTCATCTGTTCCCTTTGGTCTATTTCCTGTAGCTGCCCATCTCTGACGTCTGGTTTTGCCTTGCTGCATTCACACAGCTGCCTCACTAAAGTACTTAATGATAACTACTCACTATGTCTCAGTGTAATATTTTCTTCCAATGTTAGGCCATTTCTCTTGATAGTGTGGTACCATAGGAAAACAACACAGTGGTCATTCCACATTGACATTTTAACCTCTGAATCGTGGGTGACTCCCATGTTCAGAAAACTTCTACAACATTAGCTGCATCTTACACTGATATAGAAGGTTCACCAGTAGCACTTCAAACCACCCCACACTTACTGTGCCATTCACCTCTTATATTGCAAGTACTCTGACACTTCTTGGGTATTATGGCCTTTTCTATTCTTATACCCTCTTAATTCTATCTGTCCAACCCTTTCTAGGTCTTCCTCTGCTCCTCCTTCAAACTTTTCTAAATTATACACTTTTCAGTAGTTTATTGTCCCACATTCTCACCACTTCCCAAGATATTTGATAAAATTATCCTTTCATTCTAGCTAACCTTTCTGGCACATCTGCATATCTCTAGATGTCTCACATATCGGTCTTTTGTCGTTAATATTACACAAATGGTATATTTCAACAACTTCAACCTTTGTTCCTCCATTCCATTCAACATCCACACTTTACTTCCATAAAGGAGAGTTGACTCAAAATCTATTTATACATTCCCACCTGGTATTTTCTTAATCTTTCTGACAGCTGCTACTTTTATTGCTTCAGTTATGTTATTTTATAGATTACTTCTCAGTGTTCCTGGTTTCTATTCATCTCACACTTACTGTCAGTTGTTACCCACTGCAAAAATGTTCAGACTCTTACTGGATCATGCAGTTACTTTTCACTTCCCCAGTCAGTTTTGTATCATCTGCAAACATCAACCGTTCCACTTAGCATTCATGGCACATTATCTTATCCAACAATTTTGTCTGTCACCTCACTCCATCAATAAAGGTATTACATAACCACTTAAACGTACCACACCTTTGTCACAGGCCTACTTTTACACTACTTTTAATGTCAGAGCTAATTTAGTTGGCTTCTTGAATTCTTTCATCACAGGATCAGCAAGCTAATTTCCCCCACCAGTATTTGTCATAGGAAGGCCTTTTGCTCACCCAGTTTACCCTAAGTATTTAACAGTGATACAGGCTGCAGTGGTATTGTCTGAAACACTGAATTTAACATTCTTGCTTAGCCTTTTAATTTTTAGTAAGGAAATTTATGGACATTGAGAGCTAATTTGACCCTAGAAATATACCAGTGTGTTGAAGTAGTAAATATTGTGTACTTGAAATTGAAAATAATGACCTTGTCAGTGCCGTTGAAGTCGGTGGAGAGCGTTGAATTTATTGAGGAACACTGTGTAAGTCTTTGGCACAAGAATCCTGGTGTCATTTTCCATTGCAATAAAGTCATCCAGGAACTTGAAATAAGGCGAAGAAGAGTTCACCTCCATGTCGTCAACTCTTACATTACTGAGGGAAATTTTCTCCCTGTCTAGAAGTACAATACAGTCTGCAGCTGCGGAACTAATAGTCACATTTGAAAGCTCAACAAAAGTTTCTGGGTGCTCAGCCGCTATTGCTAAAGCCTCTAATCTTTCAATAGAAACATTCGAAAAAGTCACTACGCCTCTTGCAATCTTGATCCCATGAGATTTAACATGTTTCACTGAGCTGTCTGTGAAGTCCATGTGAGTCCCATTGAAAACAATTCCATTCTCGTGAATCAAGTCGAGGCTACTCCTAGAGACTGACCAGTCAGCATCTGCTTTGAGCTGAATGACTTCCGAGAGTGTTGTGTCAAGAACGTCACTTCTGTAGAACTTCCAGTGAAGGTTTTCTACTGTGGTGATGTTAGAACTCAAAGCAAGGAAGCGTCCTGATCGACCAGATTTAAAAGTGTCTGCTGTAGGAGTGATTTAGATTGAGACTGTCTACTCCATAGAAATTGTGTCTGCTGGAATCCTTTAACTAAGGTTGAAATGTACAGGGTGGGTGATGCAAATTCTGCATCCTGTCAAAAGAAAATGTTTGTTTGAAAGATATATGTCATTAACAAGAAAAAATTCATCCGTTGTACTGAGAGGTATCTAATTCTAGCAAACTGTGAGATATTATCGTTGCATTCATAAGGGGATGGAGGACCATCAGAAAGGTGGATGTTTGCATTTTTGAAGTGCTGCAAGAAAAAAATTCTGTAATGAGATGCTTTTAATTTTACACAATCGTGAAAACAACTTGAACAGAAGTTAGATGTAGTTTGTGATTGATAACTTTTCAACTCTTGAAATTTATTCTCCTGCCAAAGAAAATAGATATTGTAAAACTTACCCTTCCAGGTAAGGTGGACACAAAACCTGCACTGACAATATGAATGGTAGATAAACAGGCTGGGTATACATGAACGGTTTGTGCCATGTAAATTTCCACCCCCACAAAAGATGGAAGCGTAAACCCTTCTGGAATCACCACAGTCTAAGAAAAAAAAAAAACAGTTGAGAACTTTTAGCATGTATACAAACTCAAAACTTTGTGTGACACGTCAAAATGAATCTGTGTATGGCAGAGGTTGACAAATCTTGGAATAAAGGAATGACGTCAGTGGTTGGTTTGAATGTAAGGGTTTTTAAATTCCCTGTAGATGGCCTGCTCGTGCCCATCTTGAAGTTTGTTATTGGAAATGTAAACAAAGGATTGATGAAGAAGGACATTAATGTTCTACATGTACCTGTTCAGTGTCACTGAAGTTGCAAACTGGCCAGTTACAGGAGTGTTCATCCAGTACGATGTGTGGTTCCCAGTGTGTTCCCCATACTTCCCTGTTGCTATGATCTTGCTCTGCTATCTTCAGAGCTATTGTACAGCAGAGAAAAGCTAGACTTCCTGCCAGCTTGAGCAAGAGAGCCATAATCTATGCAACTTCTGTTTGAGAGAGGTGAAATGTCGAATCAGCATTTTTTGCTCTTCAGACAAAGGTAAAAATACGGTTGATGGTGATTGACTTTAAGGATTTTTGTGTGCAGCAAGAAAGTTGTGACTGGATATGAACAATATGCGTAAATTCCCATGGATGGTTGCTTATTTCAGTGTCATGTTCCATCAAAGCAGAAGTACAGGTACTGAATAATAGAAAGTGTTCAACATTTTTATTGGAATCTTATTTTCATTAATTTGTGATGACTGGAACCTGCAAAAAAAATGAGAAACATCAAGTAAAATACATTAACAAAATGATTTCACGTACAGAGCGCGACTTTCTGTAACAACTGTCAATGTTTCATTTCTTTAGAGCGGAAGAAGCATAAAGAAAGGAGAAAAGGATACAAATTAATTCTAAGTGTATTGCTAGCAATGGTGACAAAAGACCTCATTATAGGGTCAGGCCTAAGTTTACCCCAAATCAGGTGAAGTGAGGTGGGTACATATGACTGAGTCAATAATTTGAGAACACCCTCTTGAATTTGATGAAAGTCATTCCTTGGGAGACTTACTCAGCTGATATTCGAGTGATAATGGGAGACTTACTCAGCTGATATTCGAGTGAAAATAGGTCACCTGAATACTGGAATTTTAGCCCACTAAGGAAAGGAAGGTGTCCTGGGGGGCATCACCCAGCCTCTGTAGTTATGATCATGTAGTGGGACTTTTCTTGTAACTTTGTCTTCGTGAACCTTCCTTAATTGTGGCCCCTCTAGCGATAGGACGCAGAGTCCTCAAACTGCAATGGTAATGATGTATATGTGTTACAGTAAGACTCTGAAACCAGGGGTTTCACGAAATCCCTGAAATTTTCAGGGAGCTCGTGAAATCACCAATTCACTTATGGGCATTTGATCCCCAAGGGGCTGGTACTAAACACGGCGAAACGCATTTGCTCCCCGAGGGGCTAGTACTAAACACGGCGAAACTGCATACACGAATCACTGTCTCGCCGTGTTTAACACTAGCTCCTCGGGGATCAAATATTTCAAGATCAGTGATTTTTACGAATTCCCTGGAAATTTCAGGATTTCGTAAAACCAATGATTTCACAGTCTAACTGTAACATTAAATATATATATATATATATATATATATATATATATATATATATATATATATATATATATATATATATATATATATATATATAGTTTACATTTTTAGTTGTTCTTCCACTATTTGTATTGTCGCGTTTGCTTGAAAGACAGAGCCAGAGGGGCGACGATTCTGCTGCTCTCTGCGCAGCACATGACTTAAATCTTGATAACAGGCTCCCTTTCCTCCATATCCTTTGGCAGGAGGTGAGCAACTGCTCTGGCTTAAAGCCAATATATTTATTTATTTTTATATTGTTAAAATTTTCATTGATATAGATAATTTTTAACCCTGAATCGAACCCTCAACTAACTTGTGAGTTTAGAGAGCTCTGCTTTCAGTGTTAGAGCCTCCCCCCACCCTTTCTCTCTCTCTCTCTCTCTCTCTCTCTCTCTCTCTCTCTCTCTGTGTGTGTGTGTGGTTCGTCGGGCACCCATGTCATTTTTGTTACTATCATCGTTTTTCAGTTTTTAGACCTTCCATGAGCTTTCATTTCTGTCCACAGGGGCCCATCTGTTATTTGTTAGGGATTGTTTATTATCTCCAAATACCAGCCTTTTCATCGTCAGTCCTTAAAACATTTATCTCCAGTTTCCTCCCAACCATCTGTTACGTTACGCATCCTTTTAATTCCTGAGACAGCTAATAGAACAGTGTAGTAAGTGATCTGAAAAGTCCCCTTGTCCTAATCTCCGTTTCATCCTGGTTCCATCCGTCCCAGATTCATCGTTGCTCTTGGAGCTGCTTAATCTTCAAAGAAAAAGGTGAAATGCCCCTTTTTGTACTTGAACCTGGTGGTAATTTCCTTATTAAACAGCTTTGAATTGATTGACTTCCTCGCAATTTACACCAAAGATCCATTTTATTTTACTCGAAGGTCCGTGTTTAAACTCGGTTGCCAGCAAACAGACTTTTGGCGCCTCTGAAGACAAAAGGAATAGATTGACACAGTTCAGTCTGGCAGTTCAAACGAACTGTCATTTCACTGAGAAATGAAATTTGTTGCAAAAGGAACCTCGAAGACTTTGGATAACTTTAAAAGTAGTTTTTGGTAAACATCTGATCCTCAGGTATCCAGCTGTCTCCGGGCTGATTCTTATTTGTGATCTTCTCTGCAAATTCTAGATTTATCTTTTTTTTTTATCCGCGCTGTCTCTGGGCTGATTATCTTTTTTTTTTTTATTAGATAAAAGTCACAGTAACGAGCATAATCCTTTCTATCTATTATCTGGAAGTTTGTTGTTGTTATTGTGACGACACTGTGTCCAGAAGGGTAAAAAAAAGTCAGTTTTAACGGATGTGACATCCGTTTGGGAGGTGTTCAGGGGCCTGGTGTTGACCTATGAACTTTCTGCCGAGCAGAGCCAACATCCGTTAAATGGAGAAAATAGAAAAACTTATCTTGAGCTTATCTTCGCCCTGATGTCGCTACTCGATTTACAGGCAAAACGAATCGTGGCTTTCCTTTCCAGTGTTATGCCACGCTGACGTCACAGCACCGAATAACTGATGTTGATACAGTATTTTGCTGCTGACTTTGACGTCTGCGCATTACAAATGTCAAACCACCATTTTGAAATGGACGACTTCCAGCATTACAGCGACCGTTGCACAGTATATCTCGAAAGGACTGACAATATATATATAAAAAAAAAAAAAAAGTGACAAAATCAATTCTGTGACAGTCACTGTATTTGCCTTTACCTCCTCTTACTTCTTTCGAATGAACACCGTATTCTTTGGAAGTTTTAATTTAAAGTCAATGGCCCCCTGTAGAGGGCTTGTTCCATATGAATAGGGTTCATCTTCGGAATAATAGTAAAAATAATAATTATAATAATGGAGTGATTTTATATGACATAGACCAGTGCGCTATTTTCCAAAGCAAAAGAGTGAAATTAAAACCAACTATAACAGTGATCAGCCCATTTGCATATGCTGTGTTATAAATAATTCAGCCCATTCTACATTTAGACAAAGCACAAAGTTGCTTGCCATTATAACACGCAAAACGTCAATGTGGAGTACAGACTGTGCGGAGTGAAACGGAAAATACTGTATTCCAAGTAAATCTTTGTACTCACTCAGTAATCACTTAAAAACGACGAAAAATGGGAAAAAGGCAATGATGACATTAATGTTATTGGTTGTTAAACGAACAGCTTCAGTTTTAAGGATCTCCATAAAAAATCAGCCAAATGCTGTAAACTATTGCGCAATCCTTAGAACAACCTGATGCTGTAAATCATTTTCAGAACTACTTAGTGTCGTGAATCATTCTCAGAACAACTTAGTGCTTTGAATCATTCTCAGAACAACCTGGTGCTGTGAATCATTCTCAGAGGAACCTGTTGCTGTGAATCATTCTCAGAACAACCTGGTGCTGTGAATAATTTTCAGAAGAACCTACTACTGTGAATCATTCTTATAGCAACCTAGTGCTGTGAATCATTCTCATAGCAACCTAGTGCTGTGAATCATTCTCAGAACAACCTAGTACTGTGAAACGTTCTCAGAACAACCTAGTGCTGTGAATCATTCTCAGAAAAACCTAGTGCTGTGAATCATTCTCGCAACAACCTGGTGCTGTGAATCATTTTCGGAACAACCTGGTGCTGTGAATCATTCTCGCAACAACCTGGTGCTGTGAATCAATCTCTGAACAACCTGGTGTTGTGAATCATTCTCGGAACAACCTGTTGCTGTGAATCATTTTCAGAACAACCTAGTGCTGTAAATCATTTTCAGACCAACCTAGTGCTGTGAATCATTCTCAGAACAACCTAGTACTGTGAATCATTCTCAGAACAACCTAGTGCTGTGAATCATTCTCAGAACTAGCTAGTGCTTTGAATCATTCTCAGAACAGCAAAGTGCTATGAATCATTCTCAGAACAACCTAGTGCTGTGAATCATTTTCAAAACAACCTGGTGCTGTGAATCATTCTCAGAACAACCTGGTGCTGTTAATCATTCTCAGAACAACCTAGTGCTGTTAATAATTCTCATAGCAACCTAGTGCTGTGAATCATTCTCAGAACAACCGAGTACTCTGAAACATTCTCAGAATAACCTATTGCTGTGAATCATTCTCAAAACAACCTAGTGCTGTGAGTCATTCTCAGAACAACCTAGTGCTGTGAATCATTCTCCAAACAACCTGGTGCTGTGAATCTTTCTTAGAACTAGCTAGTGCTGTGAATCATTCTCAGAACAACCTAGTGCTGTGAATCATTATCAGAACAACCTAGTGCTGTGAATCATTCTCAGAGCAACTTAGTGCTGTGAATCATTTTCAGAACAACCCATATATAGTGCTGTGAATCATTCACAGAGCAACCTGGTGCGGTGAATAATTTTCAGAAGCAGCTAGTGCTTTGAATCATTCTCAGAACAACCTAGTGCTGTGAATCATTCTCAGAAGAACCTATTGCTGTGAATCATTCTCAGAACAACCTATTGCTGTGAAACATTCTCAGAACAACCTGGTGCTGTGAATCATTCTCAGAACTAGTTAGTGCTGTGACCCACTCTCAGAACAACCTGGTGCTGTGAATCATTCTCAGAACATCCTAATGCTGTGAATCATTCTCCGAACAACCTAATGCTGTGGATCATTCTCAAAACAACCTAGTGCTGTGAATCATTCTCAGAACAACCTAGTGCTGTGAATCATTCCCACAACAACCTGGTGCTGTGAATCATTTCCACAACAACCTGGTGCTTTGAATCATTCTCAGAACAACCCAGTACTGTGAATCTTCACAGAACAACCTGCTGCTTTGAAGCATTCTCAGAACAATCTAATGTTGTGAATCATTGCTTCATCATTAGAACAGCCTAGTGTTGTGAATAATTCTCAGAACAACTTAGTGCTTTGAATCACTTCGTCCTCAGAGGAAAGTGAGAACAGTCTACTTCATTAAATCTTTGCGCAGTCCTTACAAAGCAGCGCATTCCGGAGCAAATTTTTACCGACGTGACAATATTGTCTTTAGGATTTTCTACCACCCGCTGCTTAGGCACCACCGCTGTGACTCCATCAAGCATTACTGTTTATGGCGTGCACACACAACAGGTGTACACACAACAGGTGTACACACAACTGGCATGGTCTATGTAGATCCTTGGATAACAGCTCGTCAAAAAGGTGGACATTCACAAAGACTTGCATATTATGATGAAAATGTGGTAAATTAATTTTTTAAGGGGACATATAATTGAAATATTTACTCATTCCGGTGCTTTCTGTCCTTTTCCTCAGATGTTGACCAGATTTCTCCCAGTTTGTTGATATTTTTAGGAGTCCCCACATATAACAAAGAAAACATATTTCCATTTTTTTTCCTAGGATGCCTCGGTAGAAGGTCGCAGCATTAAACTGGCTCATTATAGTTGCATCAGTAATCATTTGGTGTTTGTGTGTGTCTGTAAGATGCTTTGTGATTATTGAAACATAAATATTAAGCTAACAAACTATAGACATGAATAGATAATGTGTACGTACATATCTCAATATTTATATACTGCATATAAATAATAATATCCAAGTAACAAAGGAAATGTAGCGATAAAAAAGTCCCTATTATTCAGATGCCGGTTCTTACGTTAAGCAAGTCTGGCTACGTGATATGATATATATATATATATATATATATATATATATATATATATATATATATATATATATATATATATATATATATATATATATATATATAATAGTATATGTATATATATATATATATATATATATATATATATATAAATAAAGACAAAATCCACAAAGGAAAGAAAAACAACGGAATGATGCAAGGTCTTTCGACTTTAGTCCTTTACTTAGCAGACTGAAAAATATGTACCTGGAACCCAACACAATTAAAGAATTAGCAGACATACCAAAACATGGTTAATATTTAAAAGATTTACAAAGGATTAGGCTCAAGGACGGGGACAGGACGATTAAAAGATTATACAAAGAATCCTTTGTAATCCCCATCGGTCAGTTATACGAGCCTTCTTTGTAAAACTTATTTTTATATTTCTTCAGTCTGCTGAGTAAAGGACTAACGTCGAAAGGCCTTGCAGCACATTGTTGTTTCTCTTTCCTTCGTGGATTTCGTCTTTATTTATATATTCATCACGTTCCACATTTTCGTGATTCAGTTATGCGTAATGAGGGCCACGTCTACTTTTGCTATCTTTTTTCCTCTTTTGAGTTGCGTAGTCACTACCTTCTCCAAGTCTTTTTTGGCTGCGCTCTCCACCAGAATTCAACTCAAGTTTTTGAAGAAGAGTCTGTCTGAACAAGTGCTCCCTAAATCCTTGCCACCACGCCGTATAAGATTTGACTATCACCAATTCAGTGAATTCAGTGCCATGATGTTAAAACGCCACGTAGCAGCCACAACGGAAGAAGAAAAGAAAAATTTAACGAATTGGAAAAAGCCAGAATTTCATTCAAGCATTCTATCCCGGCTGATTGGAAGGACTCGCTACAACAAGAAATTTACGGAAAACTTCGTAGGATTACAGCAAGGCCAATACAGTAGAGGTCAGACGGAGAAGAGATTATCGGTGACTCACCTTCCAAAGTGGGCCACAATTCACCCCACGCCGACACAACATTCCCACCTGACCCTTTTAGTGACCCGTGGCCGACAACCACAACAGTACTGCGGAAGTATACGTTCAGGGTCACTCTGAAACTTGAACAGCCACACTAGGGTCTTTCTGAGAATGTAGCCCACGAAATTTGTCTCGGCCGTTTCTCTCAGATGCCCTAACAAGGAAACTCGACAGAAAACTGAAAAACTTTATTGAAAGCACTAACTGGACTAATAATGCATGTAATGATTGTATTATAAACTTATCAAGTAAAAAAATAGGTGAAAATGTTGTGAGTGCACTAGGATATGGTTTATCTTTCTTTATATTGAATAGACCCCCTGCTTTAACGATTGCGTCGTCCCTATGTATATTTGAAAAATATTGTGATCTTCCTCAAAATCATGTTGACATAATTAATGGTATTGTTTATGGAGCTGCCAATGTTAGGCGTGAAAGTAATTTCCTATAAGTCATTATTTCACCCACTAGGTTGTGCATTTGTGATTGTAAGTTTATATTCAATGGTGAATTTTACCAACAAATATTTAGTATGGCAATGGGGAACCCTTTATCCCCACTCCTCTCAAACTTGTATATGGAATTCTTTGAAAAACGATGCTTACCTAATATCACTTATACTCCTTTAAAGTGGTATACAGTAGATATGTTGACGATATTTTAGCTGTTTTGAATGCCGGTATTGAATTGTCTGTTTTGCCTGCTGTTATTGATATAAGTGATTTACTCTCTAATTTGAATAACCAGGTACCATCCATTAAGTTTACTTTAGAATTAGAAAAAGACAGTTGCCTCCCTTTCTTAGATGTTTTAATACATAGAGAACCATTTCAATGCAAATTCAGTATTTATAGGAAACCAACCAACAACTTCACTTACGTCCATTTTTCTTCTATATTTTTAAGAGCATTGCGCATTGTCGGTCCCCAGTATTTGGATCAAGAAATCGAATACGTGAGAAAAATAGGGACAGATTTATGTTATCCTTCACATATACTAGATAAAGCTCACAAAAAGTTTTATAGTGAAAGTAACATGGAGAAAGAAACCTCTAAGTTAGCTTGCCTTATTGTAGTGGTTTTGAAAACATAAATCATTGTTAAAATCTTTTGATGTCAACCTTGTTTTTTCGTATAATAACACACTAAAAGGGATGTTAATAAAAAATAGCCCTAAGAAAAACAATAACTTAATTTATAAAATTCCATGTATGACTGACCCTCTTTTTATATTGACCAATCCAGTAAGGATTTAGATGTATGGATTAAGCAGCATAAGTACTGTGTCAAAACTGGACAAACATCCAATGCTATATTCATTCCTTTAAGTGAAACTCTCACAGGATAAATTGAACTGAAAGTTCAGTGATTACCAGATCAAACGATTTCTCTTCAAGAAATCTTTTAGAATCTGCTATTATACAGCTTACTTCCAGCTGTAATATTAATCTTAGGCCTGGCATGTATTATTTGGACCTCTGTATAAGTATAATGTTCAAGAATGACGTAAAAGATAAAATCAATGACTTAATTAAAAATTAGGTATCTTATATATATTTTCTATGTATTCATATGTTTAATATATATTTCTTTGTTAAAAATTTTTGCCTTGTAAAAAAATTTTGTTTACCAAAAATGTGAATTATTGAGTTGTACTTTTAAAACATTGTTGGTGGTCAGTCACCTTCTTTGTATAATATTTTAATTTGTCCTGTCCCTGTTTTTGAGACGTTGAGCCTAATATTTTGTAAATCTTTTAAATATTAACCATGTTTTGGTATATCTGCTAATTCTTTAATTTTGTTGGAACCCAGGTACGAATTTTTCCTTTGTAATCCCCATCTGCCAGTTATACGAGCCTTTTTTGTAAAACTTACCTTTAAATTTTTTCAGTCTGCTAAGTAAAGTACTAACATCGAAAGGCCTTGCAGCACTCTGTTGTGTTTCTTTCCTTTGAGGATTTTGTCCTTATATATTTATCACGTTCCATATTTTCGTGATTCAGTTATACATAATGAGGGCCACGTCTACTTTTGCTATCCTGTTTCCTCTTTTGAGTTGCACAGTCACTACCTTTTCCAAGTCTCTTTCGGCTGCGCATTCGACGAGATTTCAACTCAAGTTCTTGAAGAAGTATCTGTCTGAACAAATGCTCCCTAAATCCTTGGTACCACCCCGTTTAAGAAGATATGACCATCACCCATTCAATGAATTCAGTGCCATGATGTTAAAACGCCACGTAGCAGCCGCAAAGCAAGAAGAAAAGAAAAAAATTAACGAATTGGAAAAAGCCAGAATTTCATTCAGACATTCTATCCTGGCTGATTGGAAGGACTCGCTACGACAAGAAATTTACGGAAAACTTCGTAGGATTACAGATGCCCTAACAAGGAAACTCGACAGAAAACTAAAAAACCTTATTGATATTAGTGACTGGATTAATAATGCACGTAATGATTGTGTTATAAACTTATCAAGTAAACAAATAAGTGAAAATGTTGTGAGTGCACTGGGACATGGTTTGTCTTTCTTTATATCGATAGACCCCCTGCTTTAACGATTGCGTCGTCCCTATGTATATTTGAAAAATATTGTGATCCTCCTCAAAATCATATTGACATGATTAAAGGTATTGTTTAAGGAGCTGCCAATGTTAGGCGTGAAGTAATTTCCCTGCTCGCTATAAGAAAAGTTTGACCAATCTTAAAAAAGACAGTACAATCTACATCGCAAAAGCTGATAAGTCGAATAGTATTGTAATTTTAGATAAAGCCGACTACATATCACGTATGCAAGTCCTACTGGATGATGGTACGACTTAAAAACTAACAAAAAATCCCCTTGATCCAGTCATAACAAATTTCAGTAGCACAGAGAAAAAATCAATATCATATAAACTTTCGAAATATATTACCAAGCTCTTGTCCCCGTTACTTGGAACTATCTCCGATTCTCACATATATAATTCTATAGATTTAGTTGATAAATTGAACAAAATTACTTTTTTCCCCACTAATAGATTCGTTAGTTTTGATGCTTGTTCTGTTTTTACTAAAGTTCCTATAGATTCTATTTTAGAGTGTCTTAGTAATGAATTAATCCATCATGAATTACCTCTACCTGTAAGTCATATTATTTCACTCACTAGGTTGTGCATTTGTGATAGTAAGTTTATATTCAGTGGTGAATTTTACCAACAAATATTTGGTATGGCAATGGGGAACCCTTTATCCCCACTCCTCTCAAACTTGTATATGGAATTCTTTGAAAAACGATATTTACGTAATATCATTTACACTCCTTTAAAGTGATATAGATATATTGATATTTTAGCTGTTTTGCCTGCCGGTATTGATGTAAATGATTTACTCTCTAATTTGAATAACCAAGTACCATCCTTTAAGTTTACATTAGAATTAGATATTTTAATATATAGAGAACCATTTCAATGCAAATTCAGTATTTATAGGAAACCAACCAAAAGCTTAACTTACTTCCATTTTTATTCAGGCCATCACCTTAACATCAAAATATATGTTTTTAAGAGCATTGCACATTGTCAGTCCCCTGTATTTGGATTGAGAAATCGAATACGTGAGAAAAATAGGGACAGATTTATGTTATCCTTCACATATACTAGATATTTGCTATAATAAAGCTCACAAAAAGTTTTATAGTGAAAGTAACATGGAGAAAGAAACCCCTAAGTTAGCTTGCCCAATTTTAGTGGTTTTGAAAACAAAATCATTGTTAAAATCTTTGAAGGTCAACCTTGTTTTTTCTTATAATAACACTAAAAGTAATGTTAATAAAAAATAGCCCTGAGAAAAATAACAACATAATATATAAAATTACATGTATGGACTGCCCCTCTTTTTATATCGACCAATCCAGCAAGGATTTAGATGTACAGATTAAGCAGCATAAGTACTTTGTCAGAACTAGACAAACATCACATGCTATATTCATTAATTTAGGTGAAAACTCTCACAGGATAAATTGGACTGAAAGTTCAGTGATTGCCAGATCAAACGATTTCTCTTCAAGAAATCTTTTAGAATCTGCTATTATATAGCTTACTTCCAGCTGCAATATTAATCTTAGCCCTGGCATGTATAATTTGGACCCCTGTATAAGTAAAATGTTCGAGAATGAGCTAAAAGATAAAATCAATGACTTAATTAAAAATTAGTTATTTATAAATTGTCCATGTATTTGTATGTTTAATATGTATTTCTTTGTTAAAAGTGTTCACCTTGTAAAAAATTTTTTACCAAAAATGTGAATTATTGAGTTGTACTTTTAAAACATTTGTTGGTGGTCAGTCACCTTCTTTGTATAATCTTTTAATTTGTCCCGTGCTCTTTCTTGAGCCGTTGACCCTAATCCTTTGTAAATATTTTAAATATTAACCATGTTTTGGTATGTCTGCTAATTCTTTAATTGTGTTGGATTCCAGGTACATATTTTTCCTTTGCAATCTTCAGCCTGCTAAGTAAAGGACTAACGTCGAAAGGCCTTGCAGCGCTCCATTGTATCTCTTTCCTTCATGGATTTTGTCTTTACTTATATATTCACTATGTTCCATATTTTCGTGATTCAGTTATACATGTATATATATACGTATTTATGTATTATATATAACATATAAATATATATATATATATATATATATATATATATATATATATATATATATATATATGTATGTATGTATGTATGTATGTATGTATGCACACTCACAATGACGTTGACCAGTAATGTTCTTCTCAAGAACACGGATTATTCCTGGACGTTGACTTGAACGCAACCGTAAGATGTAACTGAGAATGTAATCTCGTGCAAATGCAGCAACCCGGTCTTGCAGCAAAGACACACGAGAAACAAAGCAACTGGTTCTAAGTACTTGCACAGTTGTGGGGGTCACAGGGACCCTCATGCGCTCAATTATGTAGGTTTGTCTTGAAATGGGGGCGAGTTCCAGATGTGCTTTACTGTCGTTGTTCCACTTTTCCGTTAAGAACTGTTGTCCACTGAGCAGACAGTGAGAGGGAAATGCAATTAAGGCAGGGAATAATAATAATAATAATAATATGGCACACACACATAACACACAACACACTTAACAACGTAAATGGTTTCAGTGGCAGGAGGTGTGAAGATTCAAAGGAAAAACTTGTCCCCTTTGTTTTTTTTTTTTTTTTTTTTGGGACGGGTTGTCTAGTGCTGTCAGTGCACTTCATGCGGTGAACTTTAGGCATTACTTGAGGTCCTTTGCAGCGTTCTTAGGCCCATAGCGGCAACCCATGTCATTCCTTTTACTGCATCTCCACCCGTATTCTACCATCTTATTTCCCATCCCATCCTAACAGAAGAATTGCTTAATGCAACTGCGAGGTTTTCCTCCAGTTACACCTTTAAAGCCTTTTTACTCTGTTTCCCTTTCAGCGCTGAATGACCTCATAGGTCCCAGTGCTTGGCCTTCAGCCTGAATTTTATATTCCATATTGCATTCCGAAGGAAAAGCTTGGGACTGTTTTCGTGTAGTTAAAGAATTTGTTTCGACATTTTCCGTCACTTCTACGACCATTCCGAAGAATATTTGATACAAGGGAGGTAAAGTAGGCGAGAGCTTGATGAACGTGTGTGTTTATGGTATCGTGAAGAGAGAGAGAGAGAGAGAGAGAGGCCTACCTTTCTCAGATGAGCCTCGTCGTAGCGTCAGCTGTTCACGACGGCCCAGCAAAGACTGAATCAAGAAGACCGGATAGAACGATTGTTTATATTTTTTAAAAAAGACGAATTCTGTGAATGGACTAAACGATATTGTGAGCCAAAGATTATCGGGGAACACTCCACTTGTATGATGCAACGCATTTTACTTTCTTGTTAAATCCATCATTCATCATTTCGAACTAAAGAAATCCAGACTGAGGTCATTCATGCCCGCTTGCTTGCACACCCGCAATGTGCCATTATCATATATGTCTGCATATATCTCAGTGCTTCCCAGGCGTTCTTAGCTCTTATCATGTCAGACATTAGGAAACTGTAACGCTGTAACCTGGTATTTTATTTTCATGATCAGTCAATCAGATTGCTAACACTGATCTTCTGTTGTTATTATTATTATTATTATTATTATTATTATTATTATTATTATTATTATTATTATTATTATGATTCGGACGATAAACCTCTATTCATAAGGAACCAGCCTACAGAGGCCATTGCACTGACTTCAAATTCAAGCTTCCAAAGAATATGGTTTTTATTTGAAATAAGTTACAGAAGATAACAAGAAATACAGTAAGAGGTCAGGTATTAGAGAATAAAAAAGATAAATTAATAAGTAAATAGACAAAAATATAAATAAATGGGTAAGATACTAGGTGAATTGTTGTAGGGTAGTAATGTTTTGCATCTTCGCTTGAATATAACTATTGTAAGAAAGCAGCGTCTTGATTTAGATAGGTAAACACATATAGAGAGAGGGGCCCTGTCTGTGATGGCCTTTTAACTCCTGCAGAAGTTGCACCACGGTGCATCAGTACCCGTGGCTAGTTTTCCTCCTTTAGGAACTTACACGGGCATCAGTTAACCAATGGCCCAACTCGGTATTAATCTTTTGTTTTTGTTTTTTATTCGCACTAAAGCGATTTTAATTTCGTGTACTTTCGTCCTAAGTAATGACAATTCCATTATTATTATTATTATTATTATTATTATTATTATTATTATTATTTGAAGGCAGACCTCTTTTAACAGGTCTTATTAAAAGGATGGCTGTATTATGTGAATTTATCTTATAAAGTGTCTTTCTGTCTTTCCTTATGAATCGTTTTCGGCCAGCAATGCTATTGGTCAACAACTGGCCAGGCTGATATTCATGTTGGAAAAGGATAGTGGCATGCGGAATGAAGTCTTTATTAAAATATCCAATCAGAAATCCTTCGTCGTCTGGATTCAGGTTCTATTTCAGGTACTGGGTCGACATGTTTCCACCAGCTCGTTGGTCATCTCTGGACGTGGGTTGCAGAAGATCTGGAAGAAACAAGGTTGTTGTTGTTGTTTTTAGATTTAGCTGGCCTTGTGCCAGCACGGGCTCTTGCCCTAAGAGCAGCCGTAACTCAAGTTGATGATGAGTCTGTGAGATGGTAGGTTAGATGGAACTTTATTATGATGCATGAAAGTGATTTTGTGGGGTAGAAACAAGGTGCTCGGATTTTGGTATTTATAGAGGGGGTCTTGAACGGTGCTGAATTATGATTGGCTGCCCGCAGGTAATCTCGGAGAGCCTTCTCCCAAGTTGATGTTCGGGACTGGGTCTTGCGATGCGAGCGGCGTTGTAGTGCTGGGGATGAATGGAGAATTTTGATCCTCAGATGCCGAATTTGATTCGCATGTTCTCTATGCAAAGTCGCTTTGCAGGTCTCCTGGCGGCCCTTTGGAGGAGAAAGGCTTCCTGCGTAATGTTGAGGGTTGGTTTCTCCTTCCCAATGTGCGAATGCTTCCAGGCGCGAAGCGGCGGTGGTCGGTAGTTCGATCAATTATTTTGATGTTCGTGATTATGGTTAAGATGGTACTTGAGCGTGGCAAATCACCTCTTGGAGAAACGCATGGTGGTCATACCGATGTAAGAATGAGGCATCCTCAGACGGGGGCATGAGTGCCGGTATACCACGTTGGTTTCTTCAAGGGGTCCACCTGCTGAGGGGCTGATTGTTACGCGAGCCTGAGCCGCTCGTCTTTTTTTGTAATAAATAACCAGATGATGTTCTTGTTGGAGTCAAAGATGATGTTTTACCGATGATGTTTTTGAGGCGTTCGTCGTCTTTATATTTATGGTGAAATTATCCCTTTATAGAAAAGCTCTATCGCGTTCAGGAGCATCAGGACCGTTCCTGACGGTACCATTTATCGGTGTTTGGCTCTGATAGACCTCTTCTATATTCGGTTTTGGGTGTCCATTGTCGACGAGGGTCTGGGCTACCGCATTCTATTTCTCCATGTGTGTCGTTCCAGGAGGAGCAGTGTGAGAGGGCCTCTCCTGATGTAGGCGCTGATGGGTGGAGCGCTATACCTCTCGGGCACTTTCTCGCCCGGCCATACATGCCCAGGTTCGTGCGCCGCGGTAGACCCTCGTAGAGAAAGAGGCCCTCTCTGTTCCACAAGGACGCCTACAGGGGAGGGCAGCGGTTTGGCTAGTGCTCAGTGAGAAAACTGAGTATGTGGCAACCACTGCCAAACCGGAATATAGAAGATTCTATCAAGGCGAATATCGATAAACGTACAGTCAGGAATCCTAAGCCCGATGCCCCTGAACGATAGAGCCTTTCTATAAAGGACAATTGCCATAAATATAAAGCTAGATGAACGCAGCCTCAAACATCATCGAGAATAATGTCAGCTTGACTCAACAAGAACATTCATCTGGTTATTTATTACAAGAACAAAAGACGAGCAGCCTGGTGTGCGTAACAATCCAGTCCCCTCTCAGGACGCTTGAAGAAAACTAACGTGTGTATACCAGCTATGCCCCGTCGAATGCCTCACTTCTTGTCATCGGGTATGACCACCATGCTTTCTCCAAGAGGATTCCTACCACGCCCAAGAGGGGGCCATCTTTAACCATGCCAGACTGTCCAATCAGAGAGTAGCAAGAAAAAGACATAATCACTAACATCAAAATAATTGACCTGTGTTAGGAACAATCGTTTGTCGATTGTTTCCTTGGTGGTGTTGCCTCCTTTGTTTTCTTGTTTTCTTGTTGGCGCAGTTGACGTGTGGTGGATGGTGTCAGACTTAGCCAGTCAGGTCCAGACAGCAGCAGTCGGCAGCAGATTGGCGGATAGCATTCTTTTGGACGATGGTTGTCGATCGACTCTGTCGGGAGTCCAGTCTTGTGAACTGTGTCTGAGGACGGATGGTTGCTGTATCAGCTGTGTTTAGTTGTCCTGCAGTTTTAATGTTTATGCTGTTTTTTTATCTACTGTTGCTGAGTGTTATTTATGATATTCTGCTGCCTGTGTATTGTTAAGGGGATTCTTTTGAATTTAATAATGGGAATTTCATGTTGCTGTCTTGTTAGTTTGTTGATTTGGTGGCGCATTTTTCTCTCTGGACCTGACTCACTTGTAAATTTTGTAAATAAATTAATATTAAGGTAACTTCTTGTATTTGTTCTCTCACTCCCTCCTTTGTTTGTCACCTCTCGTCAGTCATTACAGCCCAGTGCTTGTTTGTTTAGAACCTGTCGATCTCGAGGCGAGATCATAACATGACCGGGCCTGCGACCGCTTATGCGCCCTCTTGGAAGCATTGCACATTGGGAAGGAGAAACCTTTCCTCCCCACGCGCCAGGAGACCTGCACCGAGCGACCCCCATAGCGAGCCAGCGAATCAAAATTGGCATCTGAGGATCGAAATTCTCCTATCCATCCCCAGCACTACAACGCCTCGCTCACACGCAAGACGGTCCCGAACATCAACTCTGGGAGAGGCTGTCAATTAGGTCATTGCTGAGTGGGAAGTTGGGAAAACTTAAGCTGAAGTATGCAAGCAGTTAGCTTGCCCAGGTAATTCCTTTTGGGTGCAGCTATACTCAGGTTTCCAATTTCTTTTAGGCTTGGCATGGCTGATTATAGCGCCTGCCTTTCAAATTGAAAGACCTGGGTTTCAACTTCTGATGTGAGTCAGAAACTTAATTTTTTCCACACGTGATTGTGTGTTGATTATTTCTATATTATATATATACATATATATACACTGTACAGTATGTGTGTATGTACTGTATATATATTAAACACAGAAAACCCTTGATTATTTGCAGTAATAGCTCGGGTGAGGAGAGGGCGGCAAATACACCCAAAGTGAAGAATAGGAATAGTATAATTATATATACTTATATAATATATATATATATATATATATATATATATATATATATATATATATATATATATATATATACATACACATGTATATATAATATATATATATATGTATATATATATATATATATATATATATATACATGTATATATATATATATATATATATATATATATATATATATATATTGTATATTATATATATATACATATACAGTTATACCCCGAACTTGCGCGATTCGAGTTATGCAAATTCACAGACATGCGAACTTTCATTGGAACCTAACTAATTGTCATACACGAGTTTTTCATAGACATGTGGCAAATACATCCAAAGTGAAGTTATAGGAATGCTGAGAAACTCTGCAAAAGTGTTTATGTTCAATTTTTTATGTAATTTATAAGTTTTCAAGATTTTTGTATCGATTAAATAATAAATAATAAAATTAATCATTTCTCTCTCTCTCTCTCTCTCTCTCTCTCTCTCTCTCTCTCTCTCTCTCTCTCTCTCTCTCTCTCTCTCTCTCTCTCACTGAGATGTGAGAATTTTTATGGTACATGTACATGTTTATTTGTTTTGTATGATAAATAGGTTTTTTACCTAATAATAAGTACTAATTTTCAAATATTCATAAGATTAATAATAATAATAATAATAATAATATAACTGTAATTACAAAATTCGTATGTGATAGATATTTTAAACAAACAAATGTCTACCCATCATCTTTTGTTCAAAGCTCGAAGGCAAAGCTGTCAGACATGTCGGTTTAACATGACAAGAAGGGAGAGTGTTGCTGATTAGAGGATCAAAGGTTTCTCTCTCTCTCTCTCTCTCTCTCTCTCTCTCTCTCTCTCTCTCTCTCTCTCTCTCAGTGTCTGTAATAATTCATAAAAAATTTCGCTCTCTTAAGTAAGGAAGTAAGGGCCCGTTATTATCTCTCTCTCTCTCTCTCTCTCTCTCTCTCTCTCTCTCTCTCTCTCTGTGTGTGTGTGTCCATAATAATTCATAAAGAATTTAACTCTCTATATTAAGGAAGTAAGGGCAATTGTTATTTGTTATCTCTCTCTCTCTCTCTCTCTCTCTCTCTCTCTCTCTCTCTCTCTCTCTCTCTCTCTCTCTCTCTCTCTCTCGTTCGTAGTGTCAGCGCAACCTACATGTCACTGTTTCTCTGTATGTCTTTAACTGTACAGTACATAATTTTAAATTGATCTAATTTTACCTGTACTGTCTACAAACTGTAAATGCTCTGTTTTAAAACATAGAGACATAGAGCATTTCAGAAGAAAGAGAAAGAGAGAATAAAGAAGTTTTTAAAAACGAGGCTGAGAAGACTTCTAAAAATAGATCGGTGGAATGGGAAGAGAGAGAAATAATACTCTAATCTTCACACACTCCTATATTTTTACGTCAACCATTTGTTTCTTTTTTTAAGGTTAATGTATTAAGCTAAATTTTAAATGAAATTACAGTAACTTTAATTTCATTTAAAAGTTAGTTTGATACTGAATTCCTTCTTTGATATCTAAATAAGAATAACTCTCTCTCTCTCTCTCTCTCTCTCTCTCTCTCTCTCTCTCTCTCTCTCTCTCTCTCTCTCTCTCTCTCTCTCTCTGTCTGTAATAATAATTCATAAATCTTTCCTTGATATTTCATAAGTAAGGAACTTGATATTTCTCTCTCTCTCTCTCTCTCTCTCTCTCTCTCTCTCTCTCTCTCTCTCTCTCTCTCTCGTGTGTTATTCTGTCTGTCTCCCTAATAATTGATAAATAATTTCACTTAAGTAAGGACAACCCTTCTCTCTCTCTCTCTCTCTCTCTCTCATTCATTGTTAGCACACACATTTTTACAGCTTATTATTTCTCTGTGCGTCTTTACCTGTACAGTAGATAGTTTAAATTGATCTAATTTTACCTGTACCATCTACGAAGTGTAAATGCGCTAGTGTGGCAAATACGTTCTAAAACATACAGACATAATAACTAAGAGTTGTAGTAGTCAAAATAAAAAACTGACTGTTCATGAAAAAGCACTTCAGAATAAAGAGAAAGAGACAAAGAATAAAGAAGTTATTAAAAAGAGGTTGAGAAGACTTCTAAAAATAGAATGGTTGGAAGGGGGGAAAGACAGAAATTCTCTTCCAACTCTATTTTCATGTCAATCATTTATTTCTTTTTTCAAGGGTAATGTATTAAGCTAACTTTTAAATGAAATTACAGTAACTTTAATTTAATTTAAAAGTCAGCTTAATAACTTGGGAGCATGTTTAAGGTCACATTAAGTGTTTAAACTTCTGAAATAAGTATTTATTAGCATTTTCAGAGACCGTGCCAAACTTACGCAAAAATTCGCCTTGTGCGAGGGGTTCTAGAACCTAACCTCGCATAAGTTCAGGGTATGACTATATATATACTGGTATATATATATATATATAATATGTATGTATGTATATAATATATATATGTATGTATATATATATATATTATATATATATATATATATATATATATATATATATATATATATATATATATATATATATATATATATATATATATAGTTAGTTATGAATTAAAAGGACATTCAGCATAAATAGTTAAAAGTAAATATACACAAAACATGAAAAAACTAAAAATAGAAAATCAGTTGAACTTAAACAATCACACTTAAATACATTTACACATTAAAGAACCAATAAAAGAAAACTTAAAATGTAAACTTAAAATGAACTTAATAAAAAACTGAACTTAATAAAAAGGAACTTAAAATAAATTAAGGTAGAGAACCACACCTCTCAGGATGAAAGAGGAAAACACTACTAAAAGAAAACAGCATAAAAACAGGAGGAGGAGGCGGACAAATGTAAACAAACAATCACATCATGCTATGAACAGGGGAACAGCCGATGATTGGCAATTTAGCGCCGGTACAATTCTTTTGATGTTGAGACTTTCCAAGAGAAGCAGTTCTCCAGGTTCCTTAGCTTGGCCAATTATTCTGAAGTTGTATTTTATCAGCGTCTTGCAACCTCTAGCGTGGGGTCTTATATTTGAAAGTTCGGGATTAGACAATCTGCAACCTGTACAATAACTCACGCCCATGTGAGTATCGGCCCTGACCCTGAGGAGAAGCCCAGTCAAACCAACGTAATTCCCGTGTAGCAGGAAATTATTCCCCCTAACTGAAATTCCCCAGGAAAATTAGCCTAGGACTGATTTCCTTCCGGGAATAACAGCCCAGGCTGTTTTCCCCAAATTTTTGACCTAAGATTTTCCCCCTCCAGGCCATTTCTTCCCCTACATGTATCCACCTTTATGACGTGTTCAGTACATGGGCCCGTTGGGATTCCCGTATAAACATAAAAACAAAAGACTGTAAAGAACAAAGACAATTAATGACCCCAAGAGGTAGTGTGGTCGTGATGATAATTATCACGTGTGGCAGGCTGTCGTTGCTACACGTCGCCGTCATAGCCATACTCTTATAACAGTAGTGGGGTTGGGGAGAATCTTGGCCGAGAAGGGGGAATATTATCCTGGGACGAAATTCCCGCAGGGGGAAATATATCCTGGGCGATATTTCCCCCAGGGCGAATTTCGGACAGGGGGAAATACAGACTGTTACGCCGGAACTACATCTGGGGCACTTGTACTCATATACGACGCCCGACGTCATCAAGGGACAGAGCCGATCCTTGAAGGGAAACAAAGAACCAATGGTTTTAGGATTTTTTGGTATTAATTTAATGTCAAGAGCACCAATATGTTTTTGAATAATTTTAGAAAGCTCCTTAGCAAAATTTTGATTGTTAGGTAAAAAACAGAGGCTTGCATATATAGTAAGTTTAGGTACATTACATTTAGGCATTAAGTGTGCAAGTTTTTTTATCAAGAACTTTTCTAATAACCTTAAATACTAGACGGGCAGTGAAACAGTTGTTATGAAAGTACTGCTTAAGGAAGAGAATTTCAGAATGAAAAGAAAGCCAGTTAGAAGTTAGAGATAGAGCCCGATGTACTAAGGTATGAATAGAGTTAATTTTAAAGTTAATAAAACAAGAACTATAAAAATTGGAGCCGAGTCCGGTGAATGTACTTTTCTAAAAATAGTCGTATTAAATTATCATTATCTTTAGTAACTAAAACATCAAGCAAAGCCAACTTACCGTCTTGTTCCTTTTCAACAGTAAAATTAATATTATTGTGAAAGTTGTTGGCTAGGTTTAAAAATCTATCAGCATCATACTCATTTTTCAGTAGAACGAATGTGTCGTCTATGTACCTGGCGTAAAATAAGGGGCAGAAAGACAAGGGGCACTCCTCCATTATGTGCTCCTCCAGGGAGCACATGAAAATATTAGCAAAGGTGGGACCGAGAGGAGACCCCATCGATCTGTTTAAAAAGTTGGTTATTGAAAACAAATGCCGTGTCCAGCACGGCTAACTCTAAGAGTGTTTTAAAAGATTCATAATTAAAATTACAATATATAAAATCACGAGTGGGGAACAATTTGGTTAAAATAAGATCAATGGTCTCCCTCACAGGAACGTTAGTGAAGAGATTCAACATCTAAAACTGACCATATACAAATCTGAATCTTGTGAGAGGACCTTCGTTTTAAAATCTTCAGGTTTCTTAAGGTATATTCATTTCAGGTCAACGGCTCCAATAAAGGTACCAGAAACTTAGCAAGCTTTGTAGTTGGGAGTATTGTAGGAGGCTAGGATAGGGCGGAGGGGAACCCCTTGTTTGTGGATCTTAGGCAGGCCGTACAGGATACCAAATGAGGATCCGCTGGAAAAAAGGTCATCATAAATTTTCTCACCGATTATACCTTGCGTTTTGAGAGACCGTAAAACCTATTAATCATATCTTCTATCCGGTAAATTTCTTGATAGTTAGGTTGTCAATTATAGTGAATTTGGTGGGATCATCAGTATAGTGTTCATTTTATTCAAATATTCCGTTTTATCTAAAATAACTACCCCTCTACCCTTATCCGGTCTAAGAACTACAATATCTTCACGTTTTGACATATTCTTAAGTAGATCATAATCTGTTTCTTGAAAAAGGAGCCCAGTTAGTTTTTAATTTGGCAAAGTGTTATGAGAAATTACCGTTAGTTCTTTTTGTAGGCGTGAGATATCTTTACATAGATAGAGGCTTTTAATACGTTGGAATAATATTTCCAAGGGAAGAAAAATTGACAAAAATTGGGTTTATAATTAGGCAAGCAGAAGTCTAACCCGAATGAGAGGAGAAATTTTTCCTTTTTTGAACAGTACATAATGCGATAAATTAAAAACGGTATTATAGTGATTATGGAACTTGGGAAGCAAGATACCTAAATTGGCCAATTTTTTGGCATGTCTGTTTTGTATGCCATTTAAAAAACTCTGAATACTTTGGTTAAAAAGACGGATAAAAATTAACCTATCAATGATGGAAAGAGAATCGAGTACCTCAGACCTAATGAGTGAATAATGTTTGCACAATCTATCGTATTCCCTCTGTTTACAACCAATTTCATAATTAAGAAGGTATTTAGTGGTATCGTCGTAAAAAGCATCAAAAGGATTGTGCCGGCGCTAAATTGCCAATCATCGGCTGTTCCCCTGTTCATAGCATGATGCGATTGTTTGTTTACATTTGTCCGCCTCCTCCTCCTGTTTTTATGCTATTTTCTTTTAGTGTGTTTTCCTCTTTCATCCTGAGAGGTGCGCCTTCTGCTCTACCTTTTAAGTTTATTTTTAAGTTCCTTTTTATTAAGTTCAGTTTTTTATTAAGTTCATTTTAAGTTTTCTTTTATTGGTTCTTTAATGTGTAAATGTATTTAAGTGTGATTGTTTAAGTTCAACTGATTTTCTATTTTTAGTTTTTTCATGTTTTGTGTATATTTACTTTTAACTATTTATGCTGAATGTCCCTTTTCAATTTATAACTGTAGATGATGTCCTGATGATGTGACCACGGGTCAAGAAACGCTTAGCGAATAAATATGTGTACTGGTTCTGTATGTGTTCCTGCGCCCTTCTCCTGCCTACTATAGTGCCCTCCGATGTGTGGATTATATATATATATATATATATATATATATATATATATATATATATATATATATATATATATATATATATATAACAGCAGTGACTTTACCATTAATCATTATGTAGATAATTCTTTTTACATTACAGAAATAACTGTACATATTTAGGTATTAAGTGTACATTTCAAAATAATTTCATCAAGTACAAGCTTGCTACTCATGCACTGTGGCAGAGATCCCCAATTTTTTTTTTAGATTATTGACCCAGTCATGGATTCCTTGATCTGTCTTTGACCCTGAGGCATATATGACATCAGATTTTGCATCATACTGTAAGGTTACTAATATATAACTTTAGATTAAACTCAGGATATCAGCCATGCATCAGTAAGTTGTAATTTAAATGTCTTGTATTATTTTAGCTATTCTTATTTCCGAGATATGTTTCAGCTTTTGATCCAAAAGCTAAAACATGACTTTTGACTCCCAGGCATTTATTGGCCACTTTGATAGTTCCATGGGATGGGTCATTACTGACCACTTTGGAAACCCTTGCATTGTAGTTATCTGTGCTGGGATGGGAGAGTTCATGAAAGGAAAGAGTATTGCCAGCTACTGTGTTCATTTTGTGCTTTTGACTTGTACTTACTCATTCGTCATTGCAGTTCATGTGAATTTTCATAGAACTTGAAAGAACCTTGGGTAACAGCTAATGTCTTCTTATTACAAACTTTAAAACAGTATCAGCTCTTAACCAAATTAGAGCTTTAAAGACATGTTCCTATTGATGAGGATTTGCACAGTGGTAAGCAACAGAGAAAAGTAGTCTCTTTATTTTGTATAAAAATCATACATTCTTCATCCTTAAAACAATATTACCTTCTTATTAACTTCATCAGCAGTTAATTTGTGGAAACTCCAGTTTTATTATTTGGAGCAATTCCTTTACCATAATTACTGTACATTACATTTGTAATTTGTATTTGTGAGTAATTTAGGTATGCCAAGGACTTGCTTCTATGCGTTGCGTGAGTTGTAAGTTAGGCTAGCATGATGTTTCATGGACCTCAAACATTTGCCAGATATACTGTAGATCCACTCGATGAAAATGGTACTTTGATCACTTATTTACAACTTTGTTTATTAGTTTATTTGTTAATTTGTTTTTTTTTTCAAACTGGTCTCTTCTCTCTGCGTTTACTATTGCCTTCTGTAATTTCTTTGAAATGAACATCATACTCTTTGGAAGCTTGAACTTGAAGTCTATGGCCCCTGCAGGTTTTGGTCTATATGATTTGGATCAGTATTCTATAATAATAATAATAGTAACAGTAACAGTATCCAGTTTTCTCAGTAGCTGAATCAAAGTTCATTTTTTCACCAAATAACACATCAGACAAGCTTGCTGTAGATTGCCCAAGTAGAAGATCGTTTGTTTTTTTACTAAGCCAGTGGGTCGTGGTACAAGAGGTGAATCACTTAGTCCTGGATGAAAAGGAGACTCCAGATGGGGTGAGGCTTGGCTTCCACTTGAATCAGAAGGCTGTGATGTTGAATTGTTGACCATGAAATACACACCAACCCCAGATATGGCAGTGGTTATATACCAAGAGAAATGCGGCTTTGTAAGGCGAAAGGCTTACCTGACCCAATTTAGGGTCAAAGAAAAGAGTTCATCCGTTACTGGAGCTAGGTGTTACGGACTGGGCCATATCCAGAACGCCCGTGGGGTTTCCCTTCTTAGCTCTCAATAAACACGTCATGCTCTTCATCGTTCCCACTCCATGATACTTTGTGAACCATTGGGATCTTCCTTAGCCTAAAATAAAACAGAAAAAATTGTCAATAACTTGAGGAATGTAATGGTGATTTGAATTTGCTTTCCTTGCTGTGTCGTTGTATTTAATAATCTGTTTTTCATCATCACTTACAACACTATTATTAAGTAGTTTCCTTCATCAGGGACAGTTTTGATTGATAGAAAATTTAGTGGTTGTACTGTACTTCAGTTACATCCCAGAAGCATTATACAAAAAATTTCCCCTTATTTTTTTACAAAAAGTAGATCAGTCTAGATGTTATATATTGCATTAGTTACTCTGATTGCTTCTTATTATAATGTTTTAAATTTCAAATGGTCCTTAGCCTGTACAAGCAGAATCAATACAAATCAGATCAGAATTTACGAATAACACTACCATTTTAAGATAAAATCCAGGTGGGGTAGGTCTACGTAATACTGTACTGTATGTATTACATGCATATGGTCGCAAGATGAGGAATTTGGATTTCTCCACTTAGCTAAGTGGCAAGTGAGTTTGTCACTTGCTTAGATAGAGTGGATCATTCATGGCCCCTTTTTGATGCGGTATTTGCTAGTCAGTGTAATGAGTCCATTCTCTTTACTATTGTTGTTATTAATAAAGAATGTATATTTTTCCAGCCGGGATACAAACCCTCATCATTATATGGATATACTTTTGACTGATTGAAAACAAGGTTTAAAACTTTTATGGGCTGCCTTGTGCAGCCCATAAAAGTTTTATGGTGTCAGTTTTATAGTGTCAGTTTCTCTTTGACGTGTGCTGGGTGCCTTGTTTAGGCTCTCATTATGATTGTGTTGAGGCTAAGCTTTCTCTGTGTTTGTGATGTGTCTTTTAGCTGTATGGTGCCAGGGAATTTTGTGTCCATGTAAGGACAACCAGTTCACATGTCCAAGATGTGTTTAAACTTGTTTTCATTTGTACTGAAATTTGTAGCAAAAGTGTAGAGTGTATCAGTTACCAATAAAAGATACGAGTCATTACCACTCCCTTTCCTTTGAAACGTGTGAGCGGTGATGAATAAAAGGCAGTCTTGTGTCCAGTTGGGGGGTCTCAGACCCTAGCATGGTTACCTGTTCGTGAGTATGGTCAGACTTTAGAGAGATATAAATAATAGAGTTTCATTTTGGCTTTGTAAGATCAGACCGGCATACTTGTCAGAGGGCTTGGATGCAGGTTGTATACCATGAGTGTAATCGTGTAATCACACAGGAAAAGAGGCATTGTCCCCTCTAAGGCATCAGGAGAAACTTTCCAGTGCCACAGATAATGAGGGCAGGTGTGTGGCACCTTTACCTTTACCTCTATAGGTTGAGTGATCTACAAGTCCTAAGACACTTTATTCTTTTCCTTCGCTCCTGTTTCACAGCTCAACAAGGTATGTAACTAACATGCTCCTGTTGGCCGGATAACATCTCACATATTATGTTAAAAATGGTTGAATGTATAGTGTGTGTATGGTCACTTTCACTCCTGTCTTCCTTCTGTTGTCACAAGCATCATATTCAAACTGGATTGAGCAGATGCTTGTGAGTTACTCAACATTGCTTCCTTATCTATGACTACAAGTAGTTGATAGAAGAGACTCTCTTCTCTTTTCCTAGACAAAGGAGTGGAGGGAGGGGGTTAGAGCATATTATCTTACTGTAAGTGATCGTAAATTGCCTTCCAAATGATCTCCCCTATGGGTGGAGCTACTTCTACTGATGGTTTTCTAGAATGTTGCCTAGCAAGGGAGGAGGCAGGATACAAGAGCCAGTTTACCCCCCAACTCACCTGTTTGACTGGACAATAGAAACTCAAGGTGGCACAGATTCAAGGCAGTTCCTCCTCCCTACAGATATGTCTCCATAAAAAACAACTCCATAAAAGACAAGGTTTTGTATCCTTATAGGAACAAATAGCAAACTTTGAAGTGAATTTGTATTTTTCATAGAAATACAAACCTAAGTCTCTATACTGTATTTCTTTCTCTAAGACCCCACATTGCCCTACTGCCAGGGAAACAGACAGAATGACTACTGTGTGCACAAGTTTTTACCTATAATCACCATATAAGGGCAACTGCCAAATTTTGAAACCTTGTTTTAATGCTTCAGCCAGCCCTGGCTGTGTGAAATAGATCCAGGTAAAGGTAAAGACTCGTGTTTGTGAATCTGGGAAAAATGCAAATTATCTCTAAAATTTGCCAAATTAAGACTAAGGCCAACAGGTCACTTACATTCACCATCAGTCCTCCAAAGCCAAAGATGGTCATTTGTTAAGAAATAAATTACATATCTGTGCTGAATCCAAATAAGTTTAATTAGTTTATAAGTAGATAACTGTTGAAAGGAAATGATTTAAGCAAAACAAACTTTGGAATACGAGTATGGAGTTTTAACTTACAAGCATTAGCATAAACTGGGAGAGAATTCTGAGGCTTGGAGGAAGAAGGATAAAGCCAATCAAGGAACTAGTTGAAGCCAAAGAAACTTACCTAAACTTACCTGAAAAATCTACTCATAAGAGCTATGATGCAGACAAGTAGAGCCACTGTTAACAATCCAGTTCCCCATTTCCAAGATTTACATTCTTCATCTGTCTCGGTGCTTTCTAAGTAGTGTCTAGCCTGCAGCTTCTTTGTTGCTACTTTCACGTTTTGCATAGCAATAGCGCCATTGAGATCTGATATGATGCCATCCTCTCGTGGTGAGGTGATGGTTACATTGGAGAGAATCAGGATTCCACCCTTGACTGTGATGGCTTGCTCTGCCAAATTGATGATGACAACATCCTTCATGTATAGCAGCCCTTCCACTACAATGCCACCTGGGGCTATATCACTTATGATGGAGTTTGTGATGTTCCCTTGTGTCTTCACCATTATGGCATTTCTAGCCAATGCACCAATAGAAACATAATTCATGTGGAGCTGCCCTTCCACTCTGATGCCTCCTGAAGCTACAACTTTTATGGTGGAATGGCTGATATTTCCTGTTGACTTCAGTATGATTCCTGGTGGGTGAATTTTTTCAATTGTAGTGTTGAACATTTCCATGTCATCTGAGGGCACAAGACCATCCCCTCTTATAAATGTGAGCCTATGATCTTGCCAGTGAATCCAGACCTAGTACACATTGGCAATCCTTTCAACACGTGTGTTTTCCAGATCCAAGTCTCTGAGTATTCGGTCAGGTGAGAGGAGATCAACACTGCAGGATATGAGGGTTACATCAATAACTCCAGTTGTGATGTTATAGAAGTGGACTCCTTCTGCTTGAAGCCAAGTACTGCAGTCTTTTTCACTTTCAGCCGTAGTTGCTGTCACCACTTTCAAGAGGTTCAGCTGAGGAGTAAAATGAGAATTAAAGATAGGCATTTGTTCATAGGCAAATATATATGTGATTTTTCAGTATCAACTCATTTAGGTCATTAGGGTGAAAATTGCATTTTTTCAAACTCATAAACTTATTGTAATAGCCATTAATACCGCTGTCCCCAAGGAAATTGAATGAAATATCGAATATAAATTTACCATGGAAACAAAAATTGGAAACTTACCTTTTCGATACATGATGGGTAAATTGTCACAAAAGAGGCCCCTTGGACAAAAGCAATTTCACTTTCCTGATCGTCTTCCAGATCAATGAACAATGTTGCCTAAAAGAAGAATGAGAATTAATACCATACTCTCATTTGTGCCTATGCTTGTGTAAGACAGCAGCTAACCACTCACTGTCAATAAAAATTTATCTTTAGATTGGCAACTTTAATGTTGCAATTCAATGTCTCTGCAATTAATGGGAGTTTAATTTTGAGTTATCTTTTTAAGTCTATAGGTTTTTGAGTTGATTGCGTGTCTTTGTTGGTACTGTTTTTTAATAGCTATGGATGTTTTTCTTGAGTATTTCAAGTTTTTATATCCTTTTAGGGCCTTGAAAACTTACTGATTAGTCTGGCTTTCCTATGTTGAAAAGTCCAGTATGTTTCTTAAAGTTTTGTTCCATATATTGTGAGTGATAGTGTAAGATTCCAAAATTTGCATTCTGTTCTACTTTCTGTTACAGCAACAGAACGTGTTGCCATTTGCTGTTTTTTAAACTTTCCTATATCTCAAAATATCAACATTGAAATTTTAACAACATTCTGCAACTAAAAATGGTTTAAGAATTCCGGCAGGGCATACTTGTAAAGTCCCCGCTAAGCGGGTTTTCTATGGTGAACCGCCTGTTTTCTATGGTAACACTCCTACAGGATTGGGTCAAGTGAAATTAGTCATATTTTCCTGTGTAAATATGTATCTATTACTAATTCATTTAAATCTGTTTTCTTTGCACATGTGTTAGAATGTTATGTCAATTCTTGTTAACTTACCTTTTATGTTACTTGTATTTTTTCCATTATAATTAATACCGAGAGTAATTGACCTTGGATGACCTGAATCCTATTGTATTCCTGTGTGTGACATCCGCGCACTGCTTTATAAGCAGCCTGCATTCTGAATAAACTAGCAGTACTCGTTCTCCTGCTCATTATTTTGCACCACTTATAGTGGTGACCCCTGGAGTGGTTCCCGGAGCCATTAGCGGACTCATACGGAGACCTAGTCTTGGTTCCATGAATTACCCCACTCCCCTAACGGCCTAAATACGGCGCTTTTAACAAGTGTTCGGGCATGCTGACTCTCGTCAGCAGATTGCCAGTGTCATTAGTGGACCCACACGGCGCGCTCTCCCAAGTGTGTATTGACGCGAGTAATCCACTCCAAGTAAGAGGAACCCAGAAGCCCAAAACCATTAGGCTTCTATGTCCATGACACCGTCTCTGGCAGAGAGGACCGCAAACGCCCGTCAGACCCAGCTGCCTTCCTGACGGCCGCCAACGGGTCCCCCCATCCTCTCCTACGGCACCAGGCTCCTGTCGATCTCCATCCTCGGCCGGAGGTACACGTGGAACTTCATTGTCGCGACGGGGACCCCACTCCTGGGCGCGGATTCCCTCCACCCACTTTGGGCTGGCAGTTGACGTCGTCGCAGCGTCATTGGACACAGACTCCTGCCAGCCCCTCCCCCTGGCGACGGGCCCCAGCATGCCCACCATCTGCTCTGTCCCCCACACCAGTACACCCAGCTGCTGAAGGAGTCCCCTGACGTTTTCAAGTCCGAATTGCGCCAGGTACCCGGGGCCACGGCAAAGCACAGAATCTACCACCACATTAAGACAAAGGGCCCCCCAATGCACGCAAAGTTCCGGAGGCTTCTCCCTCGGCGCCTTCAGGAAGCCAAGGACACTTTCGCCAAAATGGAGCGAATGGTCATATGCAAGAAGACCTCCAGCCCGTGGGCCTCTCCCCGGACGGCTCCTGGAGACCCTGTGGCAACTACAGGCGGCTCAACCTCGCAACTGAACCGGATCACTACCCCCTACCAAACATGCAAGATCTCACGGGCCTCCTTTCAGGGCCAAGATATTCTCTAAACCAGACCTTTTTAAAATCCTACTTCCAGGTACCAGTTGCTCCAGAGGACATCCCCAAACCGCCATCATCTCGCCCTTCGGGTCCACGTGTTCGCCTTCTCCACCTTGGCCTGAGTAACGCTGGGGCAACCTTCCAGAGGCTGATGGACAGCATCCTGGGAACCTGAACTTGCGTCTGTTACGTAGACGATATTCTAATTTTCCAGATCCCCAAAGAGCACCTTGACACATCCAAAAAGGTTCTGCAGAGCCTGCAGGAGAACGGCCTCGTTGTCAGGTTTGATAAATGCACCTTTGGTGTCGAAAAAGCTGACTTCCTGGGCCACGAGATATCCCTGGAGGGCGTCCGTCCACTCGCATCAAAGGTCGCAGCTGTCACCAGGTTCCCCACCCCTACCTCCGTCAAGGCAGTACAAGAATTCCTCGGGATGGTCAACTACTACAGAGGGTTCATCCCTGGGGTCGCGCACACCATGGCCCCCCTGACGGAGATCCTGAACGGCCACCCGAAGTCCTTAGTTTGGGGACCCAACCAGCAGCAGGCCTTCTCCATGACGAAGGCCGCCCTCGCCGAGGCCCACCAGGACCCCAACGCCCCCCTTCAGCTGACGACGGATGCCAGCAACATAGCCTGTGGGGCCGTCCTGGAGCAGATCGTCGCTAGAGCCCCACAGCCCATCGCCTTCTTCAGCAAAAAGTTCAGCCCCGTGGAGTCCCGCTACAGCACCTTCAACAGGGAACTCTGCGCAGTGTATCGGGCGGTACGTTACTTCAAGTTCCTCCTGGAGGGTATGCCCTTCACAATCTGGACAGACTACCAGCCGCTGGTCCATGCCTTCACAAAGCAGGGGGACGCATGGTCTTCCAGGCAGCAGCGGCATCTCGCGGCCAACACAGAGTTCACCTCCACAATCAAGTACCTCCCTGGCAGGAAGAACCCTGTAGCAGACGCCCTCTCCAAGATCGAGCTCAACGCGGTGCAACTTGGGATCAACTATGAGGACCTCGCCCAGGAGCAGAACACCGACCAGAGACTCCAGCCTACCTCACCGCCATCACGTCCCTCAAGTGGAAGGACGTGCCCCTCACCCCCGGGGGGGCCAACACTGCTGTGTGACGTTAGCACTGGCCAGCCTCGCCCTCTGGTACCCGCCTCCTGCCGCCATCTGGTGTTCAGTGTCATCCACAGGCTGTCCCACCCCTCCGGCAGGACGACGGCCAAGCTGCTGGCAGAGAAGTTCGTCTGGCACGGTATGCGGAAGGACGCGACGGCCTGGGTGAGATGGTGCATCCAGTGCCAAACCAGCAAGATAGGGTGTCACACTGAGACAGGGATAGGCGAGTTTCCTCAGCCGGGGAGGCGGTTTGGACACATCCACGTAGACGTTGTAGGCCCCCTTCCCCCATCAGGCTGGGCCAGATACCTCCTGACAATCTTCGACTGCTCAACCAGGTGGCCTGAAGCGGCGCCCATGCAGGAAGCTACTGCCAGCGCGTGCTCCAAGGCCCTCCTCTCCAGCTGGATCAGCCAGTTTGGTGCCCCAGACCACATAACCACCGACAGGGGGGCCTGCCTTCCTGTCCGAGCTGTGGTCCACCCTGGCACACCTGCTAGGGACCTCTCACCACACCACCACCACCTACAACCCCGCAGCCAACGGACTGGTGGAGAAATTCCACAGATCCCTGAAGGCGTCCCTCATGGCCCGCTGCACCGCCAAGGATTGGAAGTACCAGCTGCCTTGGGTCCTCCTCAGACTAAGGACCATCCCCAGAGCCAGCAGCGACCCGTCCGCAGCAGAGAAAGTCTATGGGGAGCCGCTTGTAGTCCCAGGCGAACTCGTCATGGGAGATCGCCACAACCCGTCAGTCCAGAGGCTCCGCGACATAGTCGGGAAGTTCGCCCCCTGCCAGTGGACGTATACCGATGGGCCAGCAACCTTCACGCCTCCCGGCCTGTCCTCCACCACCCACGTCTTCGTCAGGAATGACGTCGTCCGCCCTCTACTAACCAGGCCCTACAAGGGACCCTTCCGCGTGCTCGAGCGGAACACCAAAGCATTCCGCCTCGCCCTGCACGGGAAGGATGACGGGGTGTTGGTCGACTGTCTCAAGCCCACCCTGTTGGAGGATGCTGCAGACGATACCACGCAGCACCCTTCGCAAGAACTGTCGCCTCTGCAGCCGAGCCACCCCAAAAGAAAGTCGTGCGGCCACCCCCGGAAGCACCCAGGCCACCCCTCAGCTGACTTTGCAGAACCAGGCTTTCTCCAACGCCCCAGCAGATACCTAGTTTAATCAGACGTTACCCGCTTAGTGGGTTTTCTATGGTGAGCCGCCCGTTTTCTACGATAACGCTCCTACAAGATTGGGTCAAGCAAAATTAGCCATATTTTCCTGTGTAAAATGTATCTATTACTAATTCATTTGAATCTGTTTTCTTTGCACGTGTTAGAATGTTGTTATGTCAATTCTTGTTAACTTACCTTTTATATTATTTGTATTTTTCCATTATAGTTAATACTGAGAGTAATTGACCTCGGGTCACCTGAATCCTATTGTATTCCTCTGTGTGACGTCCGCACGCCGCTTTATAAGCGGCCTGAGTTCTGAACAAACTAGCAGTACTCATTCTCCTGGTCATTATCTTGCACCTCTTATATACTTTTGTAATGAAAGGGACAATGAGAAATCACTTAAGTCCTAGCCAATGAAAACTGAGTAGTTTTGAGAGCTAAAGTTATATAACATGGTTAATCACAAAGTGACTTTCGGGTCTGTTATGAAAAGGGTAATAAAAACTGGATTTTGATTGAAAGTTGTCCAAAATATGTATATGAAAAGCAAAACAAATTTTAGAACACTTGACTATAGTTTCTCAACGCACAGTTGGGAAAGGGCAGAGAGTGTTTGCATGTGTCATATGGTAACAAATAAGAGTGACTGCATTTTCAGGCATGCATTTCACTTGAGCAGCTGCCAGGTCGTTTTGAATCCATTCCTTATACAAAATACCTTTGGTGAAGCTGACATGCAAGTGTTAAACATACTGAAAAAAAGATGAATGATTAGGGCTGACTTTTGAGTGCACATTTTTAGAAAATATTCCCGGATGTGACAAAGACCATGTTGGTATTGGAAAGAAATACAGAAATGTCACTTACATTGGTAGCAGAAGAGAAATCACAATCCAGAGGGGCAAGGAAATCCCAAGTACAGTATGGTGAGAGATGTAAGGATGAGATATGGTAAAATTCGAATTTACTGTTGGTAATAGAGGTGGTCGACGAACATGAACAATTGCAGATGAGTAACGACCATTTAGCCCCCTTATGGTAGCCTGTGGATGGAACCAGGGAATATTAATATTATATACTATCTCAGTGCTCAACAGTAAAAAAGGGTGAACAATGTTAACAAAGACAAGAAATGTAACAATTTTCAATTTTGTTAACTTGCCTGATTCTCTCTGGCAGCTGATATGGCTTTGATTGGAGGTATGATAGATAACAATCCATTCAATTCAAAGGTGGCCCCTTCCTCAAGGTGAATACCCCCAGCTCTTATGCTGAAAGCATTTGCATCTTCTAAGATTAATTTGCCGCTCTTAACCACCAGGCTTTCACCATTCATTCCGAAAACATGTATTCCTGCAAACTTAGTTGTTCCATTGTCGTGATCAACAGTGAGAGCACCTTTCCGCATCTGTGAGGATTGCATATAGTACAAGAATTAATACAGCGGCCAGCAGGCAATAAATTCATTGCCCTTTATTCTCTTCTTGAACAAGGATGAAACAAAGTTACTGTTGATGGCTCTTGTAAAGTGGATTTTTACGAAAAGAGTGCGGTTCTACAAGGGAATGTAACATCAACTTCGTTGTTTGCCCTTATGGATTCTGTAATGAGGAAAGTGGTTTGAGTAATGACAGAAAGTCGAATGCATCATATATCTAAAGAGACTGTACTCAAGATAAATCTAAGCCATAAGTAATAATGACAGAGCATGAACATAGGGATGTACTGACAGTGGATGGAGAGAGGAGTAATCAGCTTGACTCTTTCAAATATTTAGAGGTTCTCGTTGAGTTGGAATTTAGTGAAAGACTAAGAATGGCAAACCGAACAGTTAGCAGGCTGAATAAGTTATAAAGATCAAATTTTGCTGACAGCCGTGAACCTTGGCATGACAGTGACATTTTCTGAATTAATTTTGTTAGTTTGATAGTAAAGCTGTTAGAAGTATGATATGGCAGGATGGAATCAGAAATGATACCATAGGGGAAACTTCAGAAGTTCCATTTGCAGATGATACAATGACGAAAAGGAAATGGAAATATCTAATACATTTCTTTTGTACAACTTATAGGAAAATAGTGCATGACAGTGTTAAGTGGCCTCCTGTGGGCACCAGAAGGGTTGGATAACCAAGAACTACTATAATGAGGACTATGTGATAAGAGACTGTAGAAAATTGGAGAATTTTGAATGATAATGATTAAACATAGGAAAGACATGAGTGGTGGAATTTTAAAAGGCTTACTGTGTCACATAGTTTTGGAGGTGATTATATTCTATATATGAAAAGCCTATAGGTCACAAGTATGTTATGAATTACAATACACACTGAATGTTGAATTAACAAATGGGGAGGAAAACTCTCCCAAAATCTTGGAGAGAATGTTTAGCCATCATCTGACGCATTTCCTCGTTAGGTAAAATGATGGTGTCAGGATTTTCAAGGCGTGGGATCAGGTGATGTGACTTTGTATGTGTGTTCCCCGGAAGTGTCCAGGTTCTGGTGGGGAACATGCATTTGTGTGTGTCTTTTGGGTGGAGTCCCAAGGTGTGAAGGGATTAGGTATAGGAAAAGGGAATCATTGGAAGACCAACATTGAACTTTATTAAAAGTCTCAGGTAGAGACTTGTGAATTGTGTTTTGTCATTCAAGACTGTGAACATTGCTGTTTGAAGATCTTTCACTGAGAAAGAGGACAGAGATGTACTCATTGGAAATGTACTGGACTTTGAAAGTTACATTATATATATCTATATTGTAAATGGTTTTTGGGGAATTATAACATTTTAATCCATTTGTTATTTATTGCAATCTAGTTATGTTAGATTTTGTAAAAAAATTTAATCCATTTCTTGCAATCTAGTTATGTTAGATTTTGTCAAATAAATTATTTTGGGTAAAGCTTGTTTCGTTGTAGACCTGAGAGAGAGAGAATATTCAGAGTGAGTGGGTACTGAGGTGGAATCAGCAGTTTTCACATGGCCACTACCAAGGCTACCATTAGAGGGGACGTCTCAACTCTGTAGTAACAGGTAAGCAATGAAATTACTTCATTACTCGGCCACAGTAATTTGTTGGCAGCTCATTAGGGACCTCTGAAAGCCTCTGAGAGAGACAGGTGATGTGGAATTCAGGTTATGTAGGGTATGTTCCAATAATCTGGGAAGAGGTAGAATGGTAGCTTTGATTGCTGACTTGGGTATTTTCAGTCTCCTTGGGGGGAGACACGGCAATGTATGGCAGTTGCTAGTGGCTTTGTGTGATAAGTGGGTGTGTTTGTGGATCGAACGAGGGTTGGGTGTTTAGTGCTTCTTTTCAGATTGGGAATTGTTTCTAAGTACTTTTGCAGTGCAGGTTTTGGGAAGACTGTGAGGGATATTATTACGTAAGTGTCCTCTTTCTCTTTGTGTTGGTTCTAATGAGGAATTAGAGGGGAACAAGCCAGATCAAGGGGGATTGAGTGTTTTTCTTTCGATTGCGTGTGCATGTTAGTCAGAGCTGGTGTGTACACTTGGTAAAACAGTGTATAGATATGCTCCAGAGAGACTTATATTATGAGGAAATATAAGGACAATTAAATACAGACTTAGAAATAGTGAGGATAAGGGTGATACTACGCAAATAGTTGTTCCTAGGAGTTTAGTGCCTATGGTTCTGGATACTGTTCACTGTAGGTCTGGCAGTCTGCATTTGGGTATTGAGAAGACGTATCAGAACTTACAGGGACAATTCTTTTGGAAGAATATGCTCACGTCAGTGCAAGACTTTGTGAGAGGTTGTTCAATTCATAATGCGTGTAAGCCATTGAGGGTCGTTTCTTGTAAATTGGGGTCATTTCCTACTCCCAGTGGGCTGTTCGCTAGGGTCCATATGGACCTTTATTCCAATTTCTGTGAGTCTAGTTATGGCATAAAACGGCAGAGGAGTTGGCAGTTGCATTCTTTAATGGATATATTTGTCATTATGGGGTTCCTGAGGTGCTGATTACAGATAATGGGAGAGAGTTTGTGAATAAGACATTAGAGTGTCTTGTGGATGTCATGGGCATTCGGAAAGTCAACATTCTGTGAATGGGAAATCAATCTGCAATGATTTTCTTATCAAATCTTCCAAGGAATCCTGCCTTCCTCTTTTGGATAGGACACTCCCATTTAAGGGTCCCCTCAAAGAACTGGTCTCCCTCAGGAGCCTTTGGCCCTCACCAGGCCCACTTCCCCAGCCTGGCAGGATACCTGCCTTCCTCCAAGGAAGCAGCTGCTGGGTCAGACCCTTCCCTTCCCTTCCAGGCTATCTTCAATCGACTGGTGAGCTTTGTGGGCTTTTGGGCCTCATCCTTGAAGTTCTTTGGCCCTCTCCAGGTCCGCTTCCCCAGCCTGGCAGGATACCTGCCTTCCTCCAAGGAAGCAGCTTCTGGGTCGGACCCTTCCCTTCGAGGCTGCCCTCAATCGACTGGCGAACCTTGGAGGCTTTTGGGCCTCACCCTTGTCCTTAGAGGAGGGCTTGTGTAGGCAGCTTTTGGACTCCATCCTGAGGAGGGGCTTCTTCTTGTTTTCTCGTTCTCTTCTGAATTTGCATTTCCGTTGTCGTGATGCAGTTTTCTTCAGGAAGTTCTGTTTAGCTTCTTTATCTCCTTTTAAACAATCTGGGTTGATATCCAAGTCCCTTCACCATACTCTTTGCCTTTTCTTACCCAACTTTTCAATATGATACTTGCTCTCTATGATGGCTTCAAGACGATTTGAAGTATCTCAAAGTTCCTGGAGAATTTGGAGTTCGGTACATGCACGAATGGAATTTCCCTCGTCCTTCCAGGAGCCAGACACTGAAGGATTCCAAAATGTATTCAAGGAAAATCCTAAAGGTTTGAGATCATTTTAACATCACGTTAACCATTACTTAGAGTTCTTTTTCTGACACATAAGCAGTTTCTTTTCTTTAATGAGTCACCTTCTGTAATCTTATAGACTTATGGGGTTCTCTCTTAATGATGAAATTGATCACCCCTTCGATTTTACCGTGCATATCCAAAAAGTAATATTGTGAATCCAAAATCTTTCAAGCAGCTTCTAACACCTCAGGTTCTCTACTTTTTCTGTCATCACCATTCTTCAGTTTACCTCCACGCCAATGTCCTCTCTTTTCTTAATTCCTTTTCTTTCTTATTTCAAGCAAAGAACTGCTCCAAGTGGTAATTTTGGGCATCCAAAATCTCCTGTCAATCAGCTTAGAAAACTCCTCAAGTTCTCTTCCTTTTATTTCATATAAATTCTTCAGTTCCTCCACGCCACTGTCTGCTCTCTTCTTGATTATTTCCTTCCTTATTTCGAATGAAGAACTTGCGTCCACAAGTAACAATACAGATTTAGAGCTGCTGAATAAATCCATAACCACAGAAAACAGGAACCTCGACACCATACTGCTCCGCGAAGTAGTCCATATTTTCATCAGTAAACAGTTTAGTGGAGCGGGATAATGGGAAAAAAGTGCAGATGGTGATACTAGCAACAGATTTGGCATGAGAACTCTTATTATCCCCATAAATCAAAATCAACCTCCAGCCACCTCAATGTTTGGCTATTTCCAAGATGGCTGGCACTTTTCCAAAATGGCGGCAAATTTGCTGTATATTTCAAATATTTTCATATCATAAGCCTATAAAAGTTGCATACTGTCCATATAATGATTGAGAATTTGTATTTTGGCATTCTTACTGTCATGAGATAAAGTGAACCCATCTTTCCAATATGGCCACCATATGAACACCATATTTCCAAAATGGCTGCCAAAGATAAAAAAGTATGTATCTCCTGAGAAAAACCGATATGTTTTGTGTATCAGGTAGTTTTAGCAAGTGCAGCTGCAGAGAGCTGTGCAGTTAGTCCATATTTGCAGCTTGGACCTGCCATGGCATTCCTTTTTGCAGCCACACTTATTCAGTTCTTGGCAAGATTTTGCTACTATCGGCAAATCTGTCCAATACGGAAACCAGGTGCCATCAATCTCTTGACATTCCCAGTGTCTTGGACTTGGCAAAACTGGATGACATACTAAAGACTGGCACCAAATGTGCCCTGCTTGAAAGGCAGCTCTCTTGCAATGCTTTCTAAGAGCAGCCCTTGTAGGGGGAATGCAATCATAAGTTCTTTGCTTTCTTGCAAAGAGATTGTGAGAGGTGCTAAAGAAAGAGCAGGAAGACAAGTACTGCTAGTTTATTGATGAAGCGACCCGCTTATAAAGCAGCGTGCGGTCGTCGGCTTATACACAGACGTCGCTACAAAATTTACAAGTGACCCGAGGTCAAACTATTTCTCTGCACAAAATGGGACAGGTACATACAGACAACATGATGATTAACAACAGCTGATTGGACACAAAAAATACTCTGACACAGATACTATGTATAAGGGCAAATGAACAGGTAATACATACAGTATACAAATCACAATAATGATGATAAGGTTGTGTAAGTGCGACCTTGGGTCAGCTGTGAAGGCACCGTAGAAAACGGGAGGTTCACCATAGAGAACCCGTTGAGCGGGGACTTTACAATACTCTCCCCTCCCCCCAACAAGATGTAGGTAACATCTGATCAAAGCAGGTATCTGCGGGGGTGGCGGAGAGGGCCGCGCCTTCTCGATGCCAGCTGGGGGGTATGTTCAACTTCTCTGGTGCCCTGCAGATGGGAGTGTTGCGTTGCTCTCCTGCCCAGACCCGGGGCCTTCCGGGGGCGCCCAAGAGGTTTTCTTGGGGGGGGGGTGAGGGGGTGCCACCTCCTGCGGGGGCCTTTGGGAAGTGCCCCCGACGTCTTCCTCCAGGAATGTGGGCTTGAGGCGTTCTACTGACACCCAGTCGTCCTTCCCGTGGACAGCCACCTGGAATGCCTTCTTGTTTCTCTCCAGTACGAGGAAAGGCCCCCTTTAGGGCCTGGTTAAGGGTGGGCGTATGGCATTGTTCCTGACAAAGACGTGGGTGGCAGAGGATAGACCGGGAAGCATGAAGGGGGACGTCCTGTCGGTATATGTCCACTGGAAGGGGGCGAACTTCCCAACCCTGTCACAGAGCCTCTGAATTGTTAGGTCGTCCTGGTCCTCGGTGATGAGTTCGCCCGGGACCACGAGGGACTCCCCATAAACCACCTCTGCTGCAGATAGGTCACCATTGGCTCTTGGGGCAGTCCTCAGCCCGAGGAGGACCCAGGGCAGCTGGTACTTATAGTTGTTGTGGTGCAACGAGCCATGAGGGACGCCTTCAGGGACCTGTGGAACCTCTCCACTATTCCATTGGCTGTGGGGCTGTAGGCGGTGGTACTGTGGTGAGTTGTCCCCAGCAGGCGTGCCAGGGCGGTCCACAGCTCGGACAGGAAGGCTGGGCCCCTGTCCGTAGCTATATGGTCCAGGACACCGAACCGGCTGATCCAGCTGGAGAGGAGGGCCTCAGCGCACACACTGGAGGTGGCTTCTTCAATGGGCGTCGCTTTGGGCCACCTGGTTGAGCAGTCAATAACTGTCAGGAGGTATCTGGCTCCTCCTGATGGGGGAAGAGGACCCACTACGTCGATGTGGATGTGCCCAAAACATCTTCCCAGCTGGGGAAAGTCACCCACCCCCGATTCGATGTGCCGCCCTACTTTGCTGGCCCCACTGCATGCACTGCCTTGCCCAGGCCGTAAGCGCCCTTCGTATGCCGTGCCAGATGAACTTCTCTGCCAGTAGCCTGGCCGTCGTCCTGCCGGAGAGGTGGGACAGTCCGTGGATGACGTCAAAGACAGCCGACGACGGGAGGCAGGCACCAGTGGGCGGGGGTGGCCAGTACTTACGTTGCTCAGCAGTGTTGGCTCCCCAGGGGCAAGGGGCGTGTCCTTCCACTTCAGCGACATGATGGCGGTGTGGTAAGCAGGAATCTCTGGTTCGTCGGCTTGTTCGCAGGCGAGGTCCTAGTAGTTGATCCCGAGCTGCACTTCGTCGATTTTGATCCTCGAGAGGGCGTCGGCTACTGGGTTCTTCCTGCGGGGGAGGGGTACTTGATGGTGCAGGTGAACTCCACGATGGCCACGAGATGCCTCTACTGCCTGGAGGACCATGTATCTCTCAGCTTTGTGAAGGTGTGGACCAGCGGCTGGTGGTCCGTCCAAACTGTGAAGGGCGTACCCTCCCGGAGGAATTTGAAGGGGTGTACCGCCTGGTACACGGCGAAGAGTTCTCTGTCGAAGGTGCTGTAGCAGGACGCGCTGGGGCTGAGCTTCCTGCTGAAGAAGGCGATGGGCTGAGGGGCTCCATTGATGACCTGTTCCAGGACGGCCCCACAGAGGACGTTGCTGGCGTCCGTTGTTAGTTGGAGGGAGGAGGGGCCACTGGGGTCATGGTGGACCAAAGCTGTTGCCTTGGTGAGGGAAGCCTTCGTCAGGGAGAAGGCCCACTGCTGGTCGGGTCCCCACACTAAGGTCTTCTGACGGCCCATGAGGATCTCCGTCAGGGGGGCCATGGTGTGCGTGACCCCGGGGGATGAACCTCCTGTAGTAGTTCACCATCCCAAGGAATTCTTGTAGGCTTTGACGGAGGTAGGGGTGGGGAACCTGACGATGGCCTCAACTTTCGATGCAACTGGGCGGACGCTTCCCAGGGATACCTCGTGGCCCAGGAATTCAACCCTATCTACGCTGAAGGTGCACTTGTCGAACCTGACGATGAGGCCATTCTCCTGCAGGACCTTCCTGATGTGCCGAAGGTGTTCCTTGTGGGACCTGGAAAAAATTAGGATATCATCGACGTAGCAGACGCAGAAGTTCAGGTCCCCCCAGGATTCTGTCCATCAGTCTCTGAAAGGTTGCCCCTGCGTTCCTCAGGCCGAAGGTGGAGAAGGCAAAGATGTAGGACCTGAAGGGCGTGATGATGCCGGTTTTGGGGATGTCTTCTGGAGCTACTGGTACCTGGAAATATGATTTTATAAGATCTAGTTTTGAAAATATTTTGGCCCCGTGGAAGGAGGCCATCAGGTCTTGCATGTTTGGTAGAGGGTAGTGGTCGGGCTCTGTAGCGAGGTTGAGCCGCCTGTAGTCGCCACAGGGTCTCCAGGAGCCTTCCACTTTCTACACCATGTGAAGGGGGGAGGCCCATGGGCTGGGGGCCTTCTTGCATATGCCCATGCGCTCCATCTCAGCAAAGGCCCTCTTGGCCTCCTGAAGGCGCTGAGGGGGACGCCTCCGGAACTTTGTGTGCGTCGGGGGCCCCTTGTCTTGATGTAATGATATATCCCGTGTTTGGCCGGGGCCCCAGGCACCTGACGAAGCTTGGGTTTGAATACCTCTGGGAATTCCTTCAGGAGGGAGGCGTACTGGTGTGGAGCGACGGAACAGACTGTGGGCACCCTGGGGCCCAGCGACAGGGGCAGGGACTGGCAGGACTCAGTGTCCAGCAGGCGCTTGCGGTTGGCGTCGACTGCCAGTCCAAAGTGGGCGAGGAGGTCCGCACCCAGGAGCGGGGTCCTAACGTCTGCGACGATGAAGTTCCATTTGTATCTCGGGCCCAGGATGGAGACCGGCAGGAGGCTGGTGCCATAGGAGAGGATGGGGGACCCATTGGCGGCTGTCAGGGAGGCAGCTTGGTCCAGTGGGCGCTTGCTGTCCTCTCTGGAAGGCGGGAACACTGACCGCATTGTCCCTGTGTCAATCAGCATCATCCTGCTGGAGATAGTGTCACAAACATAGTGTGGGGCTCCTGGGTGTTTTGGATGCTGCTGCCATGGCGGCCTGTGAGGGTGGCTGCCGCCCCCCCCCCTTTTTTGGATGGGTGAAAAGGCAGGGGGCTTCGCAATTCCAGGCATCTTCATCAAACCTCTGGTGGTAGTAGCAAAGCCCCAGCCTTTCCTTCTTCTGGTGGTGGGGTGGCAGCCTCCTGGCAACAACGTTGATGCACTCTGTGGCAGGGTCCTCCGGCTGGAGGCAGTTGATGGGGTGTGCAGCCATGGATGCCCGCTTCGCCGCCCTCATGGAGTGAGTCAGCTGCTGCGCCATCCTTATCAGGTCCTTGACCACCTTGGTGTAGGGCTCCATAATCTGTCCACGGACCTCTGGGAGTAGCTGCTGCAGGAGGATCTCCCATAACAGGCTAATCTCTTTGTGCCTGCCGCTGCTGTCCGTCTCAGGGAGGAGGAGGAGGTCCTGGAGGGCATGCCATGTCTCCGAGAGGTTCGCGTCCTGCCGGGGGTTGATGGCGAGGTCGAGGACGTGGGCAGCCCTCTCGGAGACCGGCAGGGAACAGGTCTCGACAAGAGTGGCCTTTAATTTCTGGAAGGTGGCAGGGCTCGTGGTTGATGTCACCCACGGGGCAACCTTCCTGTATGTTTCCTCCGGTAGGGCGTTGATAGCGACGTCCGCCTTCAACACCTCGTCGGTCAGGCCTGCCACCCTGAATTGCCCCTCGACCCTGTAGAGCCAAGACGCCGGGTTCTGATGGGCAGTTTTATGCTGAGGGCTGCCCTTGGTTGGTCCATCAGGAGGGGCATCACGCGGGGAGTGGGTACTGGCGTGGAGGAGCGCGGGAGGGGGTTCTTGCGAGGAGACAGCTGCCTCCGAGAAGTTAGCAGTTATTTGTATGTAGGAGAATGTCTGCATCCATGCTCATTCCGCACTCTCTCTCTTGGGTGTGAGGAACACTCATGTCAATACACGCTTTGGGAGCGTGCCATGTGGGTCGCTGATGATGCGGTGATTTGTCAATGAGGTTGGTAGCGTAACGGCTTTGTTAGAGCGCCGTAGTTAGTCCGTAAGGGGCGTGGGTTGGTTCATCAGGCCAAGGCTAAGTCGCCGTTTGGGTCGGTTAATGGCTACGGGAACCACTCCGGGGGTCACCACTGCTAGTTTATTGATGAAGCGACCCGCTTATAAAGTGGCGTGCGGATGTTGGCATATACGCAGACGTCAGTACAAAATTTACAAGTGACCCGAGGTCAAACTATTTCTCTACACAAAACAGGACAGGTACATATAGACAACATGATGATTAACAACAGCTGATTGAACACAAAAAATACTCTGACACAGATACTATGTACTGTATAAGGGCAAATGAACAGGTAATAAATATACAAATCACAATAATGATAATAAGGTTGTGTAAGTGCAACCTTGGGTCAGCTGTGAAGGCACCACAGAAAGCGGGAGGTTCACCATAGAGAACCCGTTGAGTGGGGACTTTACGAGATCGAGTCTAGCCTCATTTATATTTTTATACGAACTGCTTCTGTCATACATTAGCACCACGAACTCTTCAATAATTTGCAGGTTTTCATCTTCTACAGCTGCTGGTGTTGAACTTAGTTTGGTGAAGGTGGGTGTGGCATGCTGAAACTCAGTCCATGTTTGCCATGCAGACTTATTTCCCTTTCCATGAAAGGCAGACACCGTGTCACACCCGCTAAATGCATGGAGAAAGGGAAGGGCTGAGGCTTTTGGTCCCATGGCTGCTGCAATTTCATGGATAGGTATCCACCTCATGTCTTTTCCTCTACCAAATTTAATCCATAGTTTGTCCAAACCAGTTTTTTCTATGCTAGATACTGCTATGATGACAACGTCAGTGTCTGTACCACATATGATTGCACTTGAGATATCTTCATGCTTTGCATCATATGCAGCATATAAGAGGACTCTAGTATCTGCCTCTTCATGAGTGCAGCCTTGTAGGTCAGCAGTGTCTTGTTCAGCTTTGCTACAAAGCGCAGCATCCCCTTTAGTGACAATTATGCATGATGTTTCAAATTCCAACAAACTTGGTGGCACAGATTCTCTTCTAGTGTCTGCTGTTAAGGTTCCATCAAATTCTATCTCATGTTCAAGCATCTATTTCCTCAATATCTTAGCTGCTTTGGCCAGGATTAGTGCATCATTGTAGTCACATGCCGTGGCTAGGGCTTCTCCCATTTCCCTTTTGTAGGCAAACCTAATTTCTCTTCCCTTTTTAAAGCCCTCCAGTTCTGGGATGTGGGCAAGTATCTGTTCTTTCAACCATGTTCGGTGCACAAAGGAAGCATCAACATTTAGCTGTTCCAGTCTTTGTTTGTACAAATCATAAAGTTCTACCATTGTAAAATAGCGGCACCCATCTGTCAGTCAACTGCTTGTCTCTATGTACATCTCAAGCTCAGCAAAAGCATGGGCACATGCCTCTTGTCTGTACTGCACATAATCCTCTCCAATTTCTGGGAATTTAGCCAGGCCCTTTCCCTGTTGTACACACCTGTCAGACAAGATGGGTGATACATATGGTCCTGAGAAACAATATCTCAGCACTAAAGCTTGGCCAGAAGTTTCTCATCTAGTAGGTTGGTGGTACATCGTTGCAGCTTTTCGCGTAAAGGCAATGTCT